>NC_081137.1:2647857-2960000 GCF_958295425.1 Solea solea
TGTAACTTTGTTAAAGGACATCAGAGTCAGAATCAGGTAAATCTGTTCCGGTTAGTGGTGCACATTTTATAATCATAATAATATTATATTAAATTATAGTCATAATATAAATTGTGTCAAAAGAGAACAGGAAATGAGAAGACTGTAGAAATTGTGCAATCTGGAATTGAGGCGTGCAAAACAACAGTTCTGTCAGTGAGGTGACAGAACTGTTGTGTCAGGATAATATAAACTAAAATATGGAGCTTTATTTAGATAAATGACTTCTTGACTTACAGCAATGCATAATCATTTAGGTTATTTGCTGATATTATAATTCATTTTTATCTAAAGATGCAAAATCCAAACGTCACACACAGACCAGGGTTGGTTGGTTGCACCAATTTGGAAATAAATCTTTCCTAAATTCAGGATTTAGTAAACAATGCACTACTAAATCCTTAGGATTTACGAGCTAGTTTGCCACAAAAAGAGTACTAATTTCACACCACACCAGCTTAAGCACTCTAGTAAGTCTAACAGTGGTCCCAAACTCGCGGCCCGTGTGACCCGCCACCAGTTCATAGATACATTTTTGCATCATAAATCCATCCAAATTTCCGTCTGAAAACAGAATTATTGTGTTAGTCCGACTAAAATAGGACTTTTAACATGCATGTAAAGATACTGACTAATGCTATAACTGGGGTTAGTAAATGCTTAGTGAGAGGTGATACCACCGGCCTCAGAACCGGCCAAGCATAGGAATCATGTTGAGGAGAATGTTCTCTGTCATGAACACAAAGCTTTGAACAAACGCCTTTAACTGTGGCCTCACGGCAACAGATGACATTTCACACGTACACTGGAAGCTGCAGCAGGAAGCCACTTATTGTGAACATAAAACACGCCGAAGCTTCTCGTCACTGCTCGGTGGTACGACAGGGAGAGGGTTTACAAAGGTTCAGGGCATTGAATGCAATCATCCTGACACAGATCTGTTTTGTTCGACACAGAAATTGGTTTGTCATGTTTGTTTCTCCACAAAACAAATTCTCGTTTAAAACATTAAGGGAACTACAACGACTTTATTAGGTACACTACACCTGGTGCCTCTCCATTCACTAGGTGTTCTGTGTACCTATTAAAGTGGCCAATGAGTGTATTATGCAAAGGTTTTCCTATTTATTTATTTATTTATTTTATAAAATAACCCACTTTTTAAAGGTGTAAAACTATGGTGACACGATTAACGATATAAACATTAGTAGATTTAATTACAGAATTGTGTTTGTGGCTGTTACTACTACCATATATGAACTGCAATTGGTACAGTACTTTTTAAAGGCCCGGCTAGAGATGCTACGAGCATAATCTATGTTGTACCTTTAAGGATTGGCTGCATTCATTACTAAATGGATAATTTCAACTAATTTTAATATCATCTGTGGTTGTTACGTAGGAACAGGACGTAAAAAGAAATGCAATTGAGTGATATGCCTGCCTTACTATCTTACATTTTAAATGGAGATGAACATACACTTAAAAACGACATTTCCCGTGATTCCCCGCTCTCGCACTTTAGCCCCGCCCCCTTCAGTTGAATGGCAAGTTGTTTGTTTCACTCGGACCAGCTGCTAACTATTCCAGTCCAGAGCAAACACTGGGACCAGCAGCCCAGCGCTCACCCATTCAACTGTCCTCACAAGCTGCAGGCAGCTGGTTGGGCAGTCACTTCCGCTTTAACGGCTTCTCTTCACAATAAAGGCACATGATTTTTAATAAAACTGAGAATTTGTTAAAATTGTTAAATCAAATAACTAGTTGTCGTGTAAAATAACAAAGATAACTCGGGGTATTTAAGGTTGCTCCGAGTTCTGACTATAAATGAAACGCACCACATGTTTATTGTCATACAAAAAACATGAAATATGTACAGTAAAATAATAGATATTTAAACAATGTAAACTATGTATTTGATATAGACACAAGAATGACAGCTTTTACAATATTCTTTGAGCTTTTCTTAATGTAGTTATTACTTAAGTTGTCACTTAACCTTGTGGTTTTATAAACTACCAGGGAATGAGTCAAAAATACTCTCTGAACACCTATTTTTTATGTAGTTATTTCTTATTTTCAAGTCAGATGTGTATTTATACAGGATACGTAGGTCATATACTGTGCATCGTTGCCACCTACTTCCCCCTACCATTCTTGCTATTGCTGGTTGAACATACAGAAACAGTACACAGATAGAATATGGATTAAGAAGGAACAATTAATATAATTATTTAAAAGGTTTGAACAGGTAAACTTAAAGTTTCCGGTGGTGCAGCCAGCCGCAGACACCACACTCATAGTTTAGTTTATTTTAATGCGTTTTAGGTCTCGTTTTTAGTGTAATCATTGTTGTTTTGTTGTTGGTAATTGGTGAGCCAAAGACAACTTTCCACCTTGGTGGACAGTAAAGACTTAAAGATTTTATTCTGTTGTATTTTTTTCTATTCTAGGAGGTCCCAGACAACACAGCAAAGAAAATACAGCATTTCTTCTGTTCTATTCTATTCTATAAAGTGCCAGACAACACCTTTTGTGTGTTTGTTATTTTCTGTGTATATATATATACATACATATATATATACATACATTTAGCCTAGCTCGTGCTTTGATTTTGAAAAGCACAAGGCGGAAGTGCGACCAGATTTCCGTCGCAGGTTTGACAGCAGGTCCCGTTTTTTTTTTGTTTTTTTTTTTTACCTTTCTTTATTCCTCCCTGCCTCCCTCTTTCTTTTCTCTATTTAATACTCCTTGGGCTGCCGTGTGGCTGCGTGTGTGTGTGTGCGTGCGTGCATGTGTGTTTGTATTTATTTATTTATGCATCTTATGTTAAAGTATCGAGGCTTTCCGTTGTAGCCCCGTTCCTCAAATGAGAAGACGTAAACGATGGAGCTTCATATTTTAGAGCACAGCCTGAAAGTGGCGAGTATAGAGAAAGAGGGGATCCAGATTTGCACTCACGGATTAATAAAACTCGCCTTCTTGGCCTCAAAAACAAGGTACGTAACTTCCAGGACGTTGATCGCGTCGTGAATGTGCTGGCGTTAACGTTAGAGGAAACTGCACGTACTCTACATGTACTTGTGTTAAAGGGCTCGTCCGTGCCTTTGATTGTGCTAATGCAGGTTGATCTTGTTATTTAAAAGGAAAACAAAGTGTGTTTAATTCTCTGCCACCAGTTTTATAGGCCGGTGCTTGTTTATTTGTGTGTGTGTGTGTGTGTGTGCCATTTTGTGTCGACGTCAGTGTGTGTGTGTGTGTGTGTGTGTGTGTACTTACCTCGTTAGAACCTCTCCTGGCACAAACACCGGACTCTTTACAGGACCATAACTGGGTTCTAATGGGGCAGAACCTCATTTCTGAGGCTCTGGTTAGGGTTGAGGCCAAGGCAGTAGGCAACCAGGAATTGAGTAAACTACTAATATTTGTGAAACATGTTGTTAATACATGTAATAAATGTATTATTACTAGTGATTTGTTGTTGTTTGTTGTGTGGTGAGACATGGCAGTTTTAGTTAGCTGACATTGTGCAAGTACTGGAGGAATACTACTTTGATTAGATTACTGTCTTTGATTAAGCTTCTCAAATGAGACTAAGGCACAAGCCACAAACATGGCGTTGTTGCAAGAAATGTCTTCATACTCACACGACTGGGCTTGTTTTTTTGCTTTTCCATCAGTGATAGTACCTGCTGCTTTTTTAGGGTCCAAGCAGCAGAGCCGACGTCAACAGACTGCTGGTCACTGATTGGTCAGAGAGTGTTGTCACTGGAAGAGTCACGAGCGTGCTGCCGACACAAGAATCAAACCCGTCTTTTTTTTAAAAAACTAAAACAAAAAATGGCCAGTGCTTGGACCAAACTGTGGAAGAGGTACTGTGAAGTAATGGAAAACAACGTGCCAGATACCCAAACCGAGCCGAGTAGAGCTGAGTAGTGCTAGAACTCTTTAATGGAAAAGTGCCATAAACGCTGTAGTGCAGTAATTCTCAAACATTTTATACCAATAACCACCTGAGCAATTATTGAGCTCTCAAAGTAACACCATTATCACCAGCTGTGGACTTTTCACAGGAGGCAGATTTATGCTCCTCTTGGCCACATGGTTGTTGTAGTGGTCAGCACTTTTGCATTAGCAGCGAGAAGGTTTGCAGGTTGGGTCAGAACAAGGGCCTTTCTGGATGGAGTTTGCATGTTGCATGTCATCCTCATTCTAACAGATTTGCATATTGGTTGTAAACACGAAAATGCAAAGATTGCTTTATTTTCTCAAAGCTTCCGAGAGCTCCCAAAACGCCAGTTCCACGTGGATAAAAAGCTTTTACGATAAAAAAGAAAATGGGATGGATTCTCCTAACATATGTGTCTACATCTTAATGAGGCTGAGAGGACACATTTGTGAATATTGTGAGGACATTTTAGCAGGTTTTTACCACGTCAGAGTGATTTTTAAAGGGTCAGGACTTGGTTTTCAGGCCTTGACACACTGACATGATGGTTGAGGACCATCTGTAACCCTCGTGCGCAGCATTGTCGGCCTTTTTTTTTTTACGTCTAGTCCAGCATTCATTTAATTCATTCATTTACAGTTTGTAAACTGTAAACTTTCCCCTTTTTCAATGAGGAATTGATGCTGCTGTCACCCGCTGGTAAGGACAGTACTTTCCTCTTGTGTGTGCACGGAGCATATGCTCATCAGTTGTCGTGAATGGGATGTTTTTTCGTGTGTACTTTTCCTCAACAAAGCCAACTGAGGCAGCATTGTGGTTTGTCCTCCTTGTGTCCCAGGCCTCAGGGTAACTGGCTTGGGACTTAATCATAGTGTCCTCACAACTGCAGAGAGACAAGTGTGTCTGTGTATTTGAACTTGTCTCAGGAATAAATATCACAACCACATCAAACAAGCTCCTCTAACCCTGCACAATAAAGTGAGTGTTCGGTGTCGTCGCCCCCTTCAGGAGATTTTCATATAAATAACTCAGAAATCTGACCAGGGCCTTTTTTACGCTTGTTCACTTATTAGCATCATGGTCTATTTATTAAAGTCAGCCGAGGAACAAATGAGTTCCCTCCACTGAGCCACTGGCTATTTTACAACAGGCACAGTCAGTCATTAGCCCGAGTGTGCCAGTGCTCTGTTAATCTCTGTTACTGATAAAAAGGCAGATTACTGATTACGAAAAGATCTGAAGATTACGCTGAGGATTCAAAGTAGTGCTGCAGCGGTGAGTCATTTATTAATTGGTTACTGAATGAATCGTCAAACATTTTGATAACCGATTAATCGGTTTGATTTAAATCCCACAGATTATTTACACTTTGGCGAAGAAATGAACTTTAAATGCAGACACGAAACTTCCCTGTATGATTTTGCAGCTTTTTTATGTTTGGATTTTTCAAATATTGTCATTTCATCATTTTACTAATTTTCCATTTATATACATGGTGCATGGAATGGAACCGTAAATTAGCCTCTTAATATTCAATCACTTTTCAGAATATGGTTCCAAATGTCATTTGTCTTGTTTTAGTTGTCGTTGAACAGCCAATAGGAGGCGCTGTCTGTTCTTCTGATCCTGAAAACAGAAACGAGAGCAGTTACAGAAGTTCTGTCTTTGATCACTGAAATTACATCAAGATTCTAACTGATAATTAATGATATATGCATCTTTGTGCCATATAGACGTATATTTCAGTTTCCCAGCCATAAGAATGTTGAGTTTGATTTGAAAATGTGAGAATATTTTCATCACGACAACAAATTATTTCGTTTTGTTAGACTTATATAAATATACGTCAACAGTTTTAAGTTGTTTTGTTCTTCTGCTGATAACACAATTGATTTGCTGTGTCTTTATCTCTGTTTGGCCAAAACCACAAACCTCTATTTATAGCTATGAGGTCTCAAACATGCATCAAGTTATAATTAGTTATTAACATATGTATATATACATATATATGTATACACATATATGTATCTGTTAATAACTTATTGATTATATATGTGTATAATTATATATATGTATGTACACATATGTATATATACATATATATGTATACACATATATATGTGTATATATATATATATATACATATATGTATATATATGTTAATAACTTATTGATTATATATGTCTATATATATATGTGTGTGTACATATTTACATATATGTGTATTTATATATATATATATATGTGTACATACATATACATCATTATTTCAATGACCAAACGAGACACTCAGTAGGTCATTTAAGTTTGAGAGCCTTGATTTAAAGGATCTTCTATTATTATTATTATTATTATTATCAGCACAGTCACGAGACAAAAGAAGTCCACTGCTCGTCGTCCTCGTGTCCTCGCTCCGCACACAGTCAAAGTAACTCTTGACAGCTCATTTATTTCCAAGAGAAATGCTGCTGTTTCCATAGAGAGCTGTTATTCTCCCTGTCCCTCTTCACACCTTTCAGCCAAATATGAAGTGCGAGCATTCAATAGCCGCCCTGTAAAGAATGTGATTATCACACGAGTGTTGTGTGCGCGGTGTTTTTCCAGTGATCTGCTTTCCACCGTGCTTTTAGAAAGTCTGGGGGACGCCGTGTCAAGCCGACCATGTTAAAAACATTTCGGTTAAATTAAATCTAGAGACTCCTCAGAGAAAGTCGCCCCAAATCACCTTCGTCTGACGCACACACAGAGGGAAAAATAAATTGATTTAATTTAAGAAAGACCTAATCATTCTACAGCAAGGGTCTAAAAACTGTTCAGTAGGAGTGAGTCATATATCATTATTATTATCCATCATGTGACAAACACAAAAAAACAGTTATTATTACAAAATGAGTCTTTAAGAAGAACAATGACAATGAAAAACAAACATTTCTTTTTGAACATTTTTAACATTGCCACCAAACTGTTCTTCCTTCTCTCCTTCACAAGCTGTGTTTGTCTTTTAGCTGCTTTTTGTCACCAGTACCACAACTAACTCTTAACAATGGAGCTCAATAAATCAATGATTCATGGCAGTGACTTCAGTGGCTTTTGTTTGAATAAAGCAGGTAAACTTGATGCGCTTGATCTACTTTCACGTCGCCACAATGGGACTATTGTGCATGTGGACATCGCAAACAACTTTCTTTGCTAATTTATTGCATTAATAAGAGCAGGTGATGTTGTATCCAGGCCTGCGTTTGCTTCCCTCTGTGTGTGTGTGTGTGTGTGTGTGTGGGGGGGAGGCAGCAGATGATATTGATGATTTTTAATTTAATATACGGCGATAAGGCAGAGATGCAGGCTCTGGTTGGTCCCTGCACATCTGTCATATGACACGGTTAGATAAAGGTTTATCGATATCGATGAATCACTTTGAAGCGCCCTCATTTTTCAGCTCCTTAAATGTGAATATTTGCATTTGGCTTCTTAGCTCCATGAAACAACAAAGAATTCATTCCCACTGAACACTTTTGCTTTCTTTTTCTACATTTTCTGACATTTTAGGGAGCAAGCAAATAATCGATCACTCGAGACAAAGACAATAAGTGTTCGACTGACCCAAGACTAATGTTGCAAGTAATGATTGCTTTTGTAATGATTAATCTGTCAATTATTTTCTCAATTAATCAAGTACTTGTTTGGCAACATTTGGAAAGAAATGTCTAGCTATGTCAACAAACCACAAACTACTCCGTTTGAATGATTTCTTTATTATTTGGAGCAAAGAAACCAGGAAATATTCACATTTAAGAAGCTGGAAAAACAGAGACTTTGTTGCAGTTATTGTGATTTCTTTGCTTCTTATGATAAAGTATCATTTGTATTGTGGACAAAACAAGACATTTGAGAACAAACACAAATAAATATTCACATTTAAGAAGCTGGAAACTCAGAGCTTGTTTTTAATAACCAAAACAACACGATGAATGAACTGATTAATAATCGATTCATTTCTTAGGAAGTCCGTCTTTTGCTCATTTAAGACGATCGTGAATCAGAATATTTTTCTCTCCCTCTTCTTTTCAGATGCAAGTTCTTCAGTTTGACCGAGACGCCGGAGGATTACACCATCATCGTGGACGAGGAAGGATTTAAAGGTGAATCTTTAAAGTCACTGTGACGAG
This sequence comes from Solea solea, assembly GCF_958295425.1. NCBI lineage: Eukaryota > Metazoa > Chordata > Actinopteri > Pleuronectiformes > Soleidae > Solea > Solea solea. Next base: position 2,656,012 of record NC_081137.1, read on the forward strand.
AAAAAGATCACGCCGTGTAATCTGCGTTTGTCTCCGGTTGGATGTTTCGAGCGCACTCGGACATTATGGATGCGAGGTTGGTCGGTCTGCTGCTCGCTGCTGTGTTTTGTGGTTCACTGATTGTGAGTGAAATCCATGTCATTACACACCCTTTTCCAGGGTGACCCTCCTCTGTTACCCTGGAGACCGCAGGCCATTTGTTGCATAACTGGCTCAGGTATTTTTCTGCCAGCGACCGACTCTGAATGTGTTTGTGCCTCTTTAAACTTGGCCAAGAAAACAAGTCAAACACATTTGTTTTCATTATAGTTGTTTGGTTCAGAAAATGCAAGGATGTTCTTTTGTCCCTTATTAAGCTGATTAATTACAAGGGTTTCTTTGTTATAAGGAGCAAAGAAATCAGAAATGATTCATGTTTTTTCCAACAAATGCAACAAATTCTCTGGTTTTTCAGCATCTTAAATGTGAATATTTCTGTTTTCTTTGCTCCAAATAACAAATAAGTCATTAAAACTGAATAATTTTGGGTTTGTGGACAAAATAACACGTTTGAAAACGTCATGATTTTTTATGGTTTGGGAAACACCGATTTTCTGACATTTTATGGACCAAACCTACGGACCTGTACCTTTTAAATGAGACCTTCATATTACACAGTTGAGGGTTTCAAGTCCCAGCATGTTGTGCAGTTTTTTTGCACGAGGTATTCATTTGATTGCAACGCTGGCCCTTTAAAGTGTTTGTTTTGTTTTTTAGTAACAATCTAGGCTTCAAAAAACATTTCCTCCTTTATATTTGAACCAAATCTAACTGGAATTCCTTATGTTTGAGAAGCTGAAACCAACAATGATTTTCTTTTGTGTCTCTAACCAGTTACATAAACCTACAGTAGTTAAGATATAATGATGACTGATGATTGGTCAGTAAAACCCCCCCAGAAATGATTCACTTCCTAAATGACCACTGTTAAAAGGGAGGGTTATGATAAATCGAGAAGAGGAGAGGAGTCATCAGAAGTCGGTAATCTGACTCAACTCTACTGTTTCAGATTATCTAATATTAGCCGCCATCATCCATGAGTCATAAAGGAAGAGAGAAGCAGCAAAAACTAGTGGTATTCACTGAAATGACTGTGAATTTTCTAACTTCCTATTTTTTTAAGTTGACATTTTATTGGAATAAATAAATAAATAAGTCATAAATGGTGAAGAAATAGAAAGATTCTATCAGTATAAATGATGAAAAACAGGAAGTGGTGCTGCTCTCTTTATTTATTATGCCTAAATTCATCATTACCTGTGAATTTAGTCCCAGGAAAAATAGAAAACATCTCAAATCACTGGTTTAATTAAATTGGCTGCAGGATCAAACAAGACTGTGTTCACCACTGTGACAAAAGTCTCATGACACTGTTTACTGGGCGTGTGGAGCCACTTTGAGTCCACTTCACCTCTTTGTGACACTTTTTCTGTCCGTCTGTCTGTTTCATTTGTCAGAGCTGCCTCAGTCGGAGCACATCAGCGTGGCCGACGCCACGTGGTTGGCCCTCAACGTGGTGTCGGGAGGCGGCAACGCCTCCAACTCGCAGCCCATCGGGGTCACCAAAATCGCCAAGTCGGTGATCGCGCCGCTGGCCGACCACAACATCTCTGTTTTCATGCTGTCCACATATCAGACGGACTACATTCTGGTGAGTGAGGAGGCTTTGTGTTTCATGTTGAACACAGATATAAATCCAAGTGTATCACTGACAGCAGCTTTAAAACTCTAGTGCATAACATTCAAATACAAACACACAATCAGATCCACACAACTTTTTCTGTGTTTCTCAGTAAAGTAGTGTTTAGCGCACAGGAAGTGATTCATTTTATGTCTAAAAACACAAAGAAGTGTCTTTTTGAGACTCTTTTTTTATTACATTTAACATATATATATTTTTAAACTCATGTTACAAATAAAGATTAAACTTTTTGTGGATTTGTATAAAAAAAAAATCAATTGACGTGTGTCAAGTGCACACTCTCACCAAGGCTGTTGCGTGAGTGTATCGCAATACATGATTTTACACATAATCAGTATATTTGCAAATATTGTGATAATATCTTATTGTTACTTATATATAGTGATCTTATCGTGACTTATATATAGTGATCGTATCGTTACTTAAATATCTTGATAATATTGTGATCTTATCGTGACTTAAATATCGCGATAATATCGTATCGTTACTTAAATATCTTGATAATATTGTGATCTTATCATGACTTAAATATTGTGATAATATTGTGATCTTATTGTGAATTAAATATTGTGATAATATCGTGATAATATTGTGATCTTATTGTGAATCACAACTGTAGAACATTCCTGTGGCGTTGGCTGACAATTTACCAGAAGAGTGGATTAATAAAAACTGGGATGAGACCATGTATTTAGACAGTTCCACTGAATTTAAAACACTTTTTTAAAGTTTTGCTTGACAGAGCGTGTTTAAGTCATTTCTGTCCACAGTAAAAACATCAACAACAACAGCAATCACCAAAAGTTACGCACTGCAGCTTCAATTACATTAATGAAGGCCGGGCAAATGTATTACTAATAGTTTTGTTTGTGTTTGTTGTTGGAAAAATGCTGATCACATGTGTTTTTAACAGCCAATGAGTGATTTCACGTCACGCTTTAAAAGTCACTCTATTCATTTGTTATGCAACGGTTGGCAGCACAGTCGCTCTCGTCCTCATGTCTGAAAAAAGCAATAAGGTTGGATATAAAGTCGCTTCCGCAGCCTCGCTTCCTTTGATTTAAGAAGAAATCCTCTCCCAAACCAAAGCATTTGTGGCCACAGGGAGTCTCGCTGTCTTTTTTTTATTATTGCCTTGTTCTAGTGGAAAAACAAGGTCTGCTGAGCAGCTCTGGTATGTTTATGAAAATGGAAGAAAAGGGGGCGAAAAGAAAGAAAAAAAACAACCCACAGTGTCGATGCTGATAATCTGTTACATAAAGGGGATCAGCAGCTCAGCCTCTTTCTGGAATTCAAGGTATCATAGTCAGATCTGTTTCCCATCTGGACGCTGGCTGCTCCCACCCACAATCCTAATTAAGAGTGTATTAAATAAAAAAGAGGCAAAACAAAAAACTGCAGTGTTCACCCACCACCACCTACTTTCACCTCACACTGTGTCAGACTTCATTACAGATGGAGCAGAGGGAAAAACAGAGCAGTGTAACGTGTGTGGCTTTGTTTTCTTTCCCCCTGTTAGGACCTTTCGTGTTACATAAAGTGGTAAAAACCTGATCTAAATGATAAATGCGCTCATTTAAAAAGAGCTGGAAGCATCCTGACTGAGGCACAGAGCACACAAACCAGGGCTGGGCAATAATTCTATAACACTACATCAATAACAATTTACAGTTTTTTTTTAATCAACTTTCACTTGAGAGCAAAAATCTTTCTTTAATAATTCCTTCAGTTTAAGTGGTTGAATGTTATGCTTGATTTATTTCTAATGTCTTAGAGAAGCCCAGTGAGCTGGCTCAAATTAGGGTAAAAATAATATATGAATTCAGTTTATTTGTCAAAACATTTCTAAAATACTAGTTTTCTCATTTTTATGACAGGTGGTCTAATATATTTGTTAAGCACTGTTATTTCCAGCTCCGCTCCTACAGTCAGGCTAAAATACACTGTGTACAAATAAGTGTTACACTCAAACCATTGAGTGCAAAAAACGTCCCATTGAAACCCATTCAAACTGCAATTTTTTTTAATCTCATTTCAATTAAAGCATAAAACATGCATTTTATTATATCTGGGTGGCAAGCTAGGTGTTTGTCTTGGAAGCGATAATTCTCAATACTCTACACCAGATGGCGTTGTTTTTTGTACTTATTCAGCATATGAGGAAAAAAAACATGCTATTTCCACTAGATGGCACTACTACTGTCCCCCTTCCCTCTCATTGACATTCACATTTTCTGTTTTGTTTTTTATCTAAAAACATGTTGGCATCATGACAAAAACCTGGAAGTTAAAGGGATAAAATCTTTAAAAGTATTTGATATCAATAATTAGCTTAATGAAAGTAGAATATAATAATGTATAATATTTTTTCTAGCTTGCTTTTAAAAAAAATTTTTGTGCTTAGCAGTACGTGTGTGACTAATATTACAACTGCCCCTACTTTTTCAATTGAATGCCTAATATTTGGGTTATTTTACCATGAATAATGTTTTATCGGAAATGAAAGATTATTATACATCTATTTATTTTAGTGTATTTACCGTTTGCTGTCACGCTTATATTGTGATATATACTGATATTTAATGATATAAATAAGAATATTGTGATAAGATTTTTTTTTTAAGGAGCCTTATTGACTTCCATTCATTTTAACAGCACAAACAACTTAACTCATTCCTAGACTTACTTAAACTGACAACTGGTCCTGATGAGGTCTGTGTTTATGCCAGAAAAAGGTCCTAAAGAGGGAACAAATTCAAGGACACACACACACACACACACACACACGGAGGGAGGTAGAGAGAAATTCAATTGAAGTAATGGCTGTCACCTTGGATAAGGACACATCACTACTCCCAACACGTCCTCCCTCATCTAAGGACCCCACCTTTGTATGAAGAGGCAGTTTGTTGCGAGACAACAAAGGCTCCACCTATTGATTTAAGTCAATTCTCCCTGCTCCATTATATTTGATGTATTAGCACTGACGTACATGACAGGGAAATTAAATCTTCCGGTTGTTATTGGAAAGCATCCACTGACTGTAGCTGCGATGAATCAGAGATTCAAATTACAAATTAAACTTAAATCATGACTTTAATTATAAATATAAATGGTCAAAAATGTCAAAGTCTTGAGTATAATGTTTGGCCAGTAGGGGGCAGGTTAAGTGAAAAAATGTTTTTTTGGGGAAATTATAACTTTTCAGGAGTTGTGGTTTAGTAGAAGTTTAAAATGAAAGTGTCTCACATTTTACTCACAAACTTGTCTGCAGCTGAAAGTGTTGTCCTGTCCTATATTTTTGTAGGAGGTCCTACAACCTGTGCACTTCCTGTATGAGGAGGAGCTAATGGCTGTTTTTTGTTTTGTTTTTTTTTAATAAACAGTGAGTGCTGATAATATGTCAATAATACCTCATACTGTCACACTTCAACAATCCTGTTAACCGAGACTAGTCAAAGCATGAGAACTATTTTTAACTGTTAACTATGGAAAAGTGACCCTTTACCACTGGAGGGCTGAGGACTGCCACCTTGTGGACTGGGACAACCCTTTTTTTGTGGAACTGAAGCTGCTGGGTCAGTTCTGGTGGTTCAGTTGTGGTCCAGTAGGTTCAGATCCACATCCCTGTGTTCGGTTCTGGCGGTTCGGTTGCGGTCCAGCCGGGTTCAGCTTCTGCCGGACTAGACCCATCCCTCCACCTCCACCATCACCGTAATTTTCCAATCGTGCGACAAATATTCTTCTCCCATAAAGAAGAAATAAAACGGCCACAACATTACTCGGCTTAAACGGTGCTGCTGTTTTTTACAGCCTGTGTGAGTAAAGCATGCGATATACATACATAGTATATATATATATATATATGTATGACTTTTGGATTGTATCAGATTTTACATTTTTATCCAAAAACCCTACTTTTTTTCTGTGCGTGTCAAACTAAATGAGGAGAAACTTTTCCAAAACACTTCAATCCAATCAGAAGCCAGAACTTCACAAAGAGGTGGTCCTATGTTTGTTACCGGAGAAAAGCCCCTCAGTTTTGTTTTGGTTTTTTTGTAATTATATGAGGGATTTTTTGCCGTCAGGTTCGAGAGCGAGATCTGCCGATGGTCATGCACACGCTGTCATCCGAATTCACTTTGCTGCGGGTGGTCAACGGGGAGACGGTGGCTGCGCACAATCTGGGAGTCACCAACGGATTTGTGAAGCCAAAGCTTGGTAAGGAGTTAACAATTATACACGTATATGGGCAGAAGTATTTGGCCACACCTGTTAAGTATTGAATTCAGGTGTTCAGGTGTTCCTCCAGTGAAGTACAATCTTAATGTTTCTACTGGTGGTACATGTACCATAGTTTGAGAACCCTGGGCAGAATAATTGGGCACCTATTCCCACAGAAAATCTTCCAAGAAGTGTGGAATTGTGATTGGACGAAAAGGGGGACGAACTCCATTTGAAAGTAGTGTGAATACGTCCTTACAGTCTCTGTTTTGTGGTAATGGTCAGGCGTCCCAATACTTTTGTCCATATAGTGTTTAATGAGTATTAAAGTGCAGAAACCTTCATATTAATGTTACCGCCTCGTGTATTCGTTTGTTTTTGGATGTCAGTTCCCCGGCCCATCATCCACCCTCTGTCTAGTCCCAGCAACATGTTCTGCGTGACCAGCCTCGACCCGGACACGCTGCCCTCAGTCGCCACCCTGCTCATGGACGTCATGTTTTACTCTGGAGGGTGAGAACCAGCTCCTCTTTATCTTAAAGTACTGCAGTTGATTAGAGGTAGCACTAGAGCTGTGGCCTTAACCTGAGGTCTGAGGTTCTGCCTCACTAGGACCAGGTTTTAGTCCTGACACGGTCAGTGTTTGAGTTTTTGGGTTTTTTTGTCATCCATATTTTCAAAATAAAGTACATTGTACAGTACAGTTTATGGCCAGTCGAAGGTGCTATACGGTGTTAAGCATGCAGTTATTGAAGAGACGTTACCTGCATTAAAAATCAGCTGAATGGAAGATAACGTTTCAAAAGCTGTCAAAATATAAAATGTCAAAAATGTCCTAGTATAGTATTTCGTCAGAAACTTCGGGCATCGGGCGATAGGCAGGGTACACCCTGGACAGTTTGCCAGCCCTAATACAATACGACGACAAAAAATGTCCACATCTCAACTGTCAAAAATGCCCTGGTATGGTATGTCTTCTAAAACTGTCCAAACATAAACTGTTAAAATGCCCTGGTAATACTAGGACACGACAAGGAAAAATATCAATTTATTGTCACAACATTTATTGTTGATCATTTTAAGACAAAGAGCTGAAAAGGGATCATTTGGGCAGCTTTTATAAGTTGAGGGAGAAAGCACGTCCAGCAGGTGGCAGTATTTTCTGCTGGTGGTGGGGTTTTTTTCCTCTGTTTTAGCAAAAATGTTTTTAAAAAACAACAATTTCAGCTGCCATTTTTATTTTATTTGTCCAGCGAGGACATGAACGTTGATTAATCACAGGTGGAGCTGCTCCTGCACAAAAACACACTGATTAAAAAACCTTTGTGTACTTTCCGTGACTTGGTACATTCCACTCCTCCCCTCTGTGTCGATCTATTTGGGATGTTCCACTTCCGGAGCTTCTTCCAAGCGGAGACAGGAGCAGGGAGAGGACGAGGAGCAGCGGGGACAAACATGTGGACAACCGTGTGGTAACTGCTAATCAAAAATGACCCACACATGTATTAGATGTTCTGTTGACGCTCTGTTCACAACTGCTGTTAACATCCGACCTGAGCGATCCGATCACAGGTGTTCAGATTACACCTGCTACTGCTAATGTGACGTCACTGCTCCACAGTAAACACACGATCACCATCTAACCATGTACGATATGGACCAGTATATAGTTCACAATTAAAACGTTTTAATGTACTTTGTACTGCAATGACCACATTTGAACACTTTAAACTGGATACTACTTTGTCTCATCATGTCTCATGACTGAAGACCTGCAAACAGCTGCAGTTAAAGGCACAGTTCATGTGTTTTCAAGCATGGTTGAATGAGGTCATTATCATCACAATTTAGGGCAATAAGAAAAAAACAAAACAAGCCATGACTTGACAGTGAAGAGTAAGAAGACACATGACACACATCTGACAATGGCAGCAAACTTTGTCTGCAACTGAAATGTTTGCAGACATTTAATCAGTTCATTAATAACATTAGTTCAGTACTTCCCTCATAACCAGAGCACAGACTCCTGACACAGTGAACTGAACTGCACTGAAATATAGCTGAACCGGTTGTGATTCCATTCGCAATCGCTGGCTTTCTGCAGTGCTGTCACTAAATACATCAGCATCCTCTGTTAAATATTGAGATTTTACAGATGTTTTCAGGATTTTTAAACTCTTTGTAACTGATCTACATCTTTGTTTGGACCAGGAGCAGGACCATGAGCCGGCAGGAGCAGGAGGACCTGGAGGAGGACGCGGAGGAGCAGCGCCGACAGGTGTGTGGTAACTGCTGCTTAAAAATGATCCACACATGTATTGGATGTTCTGTTGACGCTCTGTTCACACCTGCTGTTAACATCCGACCTGAGTGATCCCATCACAGGTGTTCAGATTACACCTGCTACTGCTAATGCTAATGTGACGTCACTGCTCCATATGCAAACACACACCTTTCATTTCATGTCTCTTCACATACAAATGATGTCGTTTTCTGTTTGAAAGACAAAGAATCCAGGAAATGTTAATGTTATTATTTTTTCCATTAATCGAATATTTTTTTGGGCCAGAAAATGTTTGAAAAATGTTGATCAGTGTTTCTCAAACCTGGAAATGAAGATTCTCAAATGTCTTTTTTTATCCACAAACCAAAAATTATTAAGTTTTAATTATTTCTTTGTTGTAAGAATGATAATAATTATAATGCTAAGCCCATATCCAATATGCCCATATATCTTTCCATAGAACAAAGAAATCATTAAAACTCAATCATTTTTGCTTTGTGGACAAAACAAAACATTTGACAACATCATCATTTGCACCTTTAAACTCTCATCAACATTTGATCACATTTTATGGACTAAACCATGACTCTTTCACCTGTCATTGCATCACCTCACACGGACCACGTTAACAGCACTTGTCAACAGAGCTTCTGTTTAATGTGTGCACATGATTTGTTCCATTGTTAACAGGTGAAAACTATGGACCAGTCAAAGTGGCAAAATTCAACCAATAAATACACCATTAAATAATGACTCAAATGTGCCATTCATTCATTCACATTGGAATGAAGTACATACATGTCTTATTAGTGCTATTCATTCATTCATTCATTCATTCAAATACCAATTCATTTGATGTAAAAAACATATACAATGACTTGACTATTGAATGAATGATGTCATGGTCCTGTGTTGCAGTGCATCATCAATTGATTTGATGCTGATGGCTGACCATGACATCATTCCTTCAATAGTCAATAGTCATTCTACATGTTTGTTTTACATCAAATTGGTATTTGAATGAATTAATGGCACATTTAATAAGACATTTATGCATTTCATTTCAATTTCAATGAATGAATTTGAGTCATCATTTAATGGTGTATTTATTGATTGAATTTTGCCACTTTGACTCCTCCATACTTTTCACCTGTTAACAATGGAACAAATCATGTGCACACATTAATCACACAGACGTCTCATTCATGTGATCATTCATTTTTAAGCAGCAGTTACTGGACACCTGGGCCCCAACTGTGTGGTCAACAGTCCAGAGAGCGGACCCCTGTCAATTTTTTTTGTGTTTTTATGGGATTTCTTGGGTATTTTTTTTGGGAAAAAATGTGAAATAAAATGGTATAACCCCCTGCTGTCATCTGTGCAGGGGGCCGGGGGAGCACAGCCCAGCCCCGGCCCCAGTTTGGCCCCGGCGCCGGGGCCAAGTGTTCGGAGCATGCTGGATTTGAACCAGCCACAGCCGGACTGGCACAACCTCCTCGCGGTTGCGAACCAACCCACCACGCCACGAACCCTTTTGAGGTGTTGGGATGGAGCTCCGGGCGTTTTTGACTCTTCACTTTGGCTGTGGAACCTTAAACCTTGACGTATAAAGGAATTGAACCGTCAACGTCAGGACTGAAAGGCAGCTCTCTAACCAGCTGAGCTATCTGTCCACACTCTTCTGCAGGTTTTCTCACATCAGTTCAATCTCTGCGCTGAAAATTGTGCTTAAAAAGTCACTTGGTCTAAGATTTGAACCCCTGACCTCAGGAACTCTAGTCTTTGATTTAACCATGTGAGCTATTTGTCTTGGCTTGGTAGCTTTTGAACGTTGGAAGTATTTCAATAACAGATTGCCCGTGACTTCACAGGCCTCAGCCTGATGAAATATTTAAGAACGTCTGTCCTACATGTTGGGCCAGATCTTTGGTGTAGTGGTTAGTGCTCTTGTCTTTGAAGCAAGAAGACCTGGGTTCGAGACCCATTAGGAACAACTACCTTTCTGCATGGAGTTTTTCATGTTCTCCCCGTGTGTGTGGCTTTTCTCCAGGTTCTCTGGCTTCCTCCCACAGTCCATCAATCATCTACGGCTTTGTCCTCCACTGGAGGGTTGCGGGGGGTGCTCTGCCAAGCTCAGCTGTCATAGGGTGATCGGCGGTGTTCACCCTGTAATGTTTGCCAGTCCATTCAAAACATGCAATACAGTCATGAGGTAAATGTCCACTTGAACACTTACTTCATGTAAGATTTGAACCGCCAACTATAGGAACGCCAGCCCATGCCTGAACCATGTGAGCTATTTGTCTTTGTATGCCTTGCCCCACAATTTGGAAGTCTTTCAATAATAGAACCCATGACTTCAAAAAAACGTCAGACTGATGGAATATTTAAGAACATCTCTCCCAAGACATAGGCAATATGGTTGGTGTAGTGGTTAGTGCTCATGACTTTGCAGAGAGAGGAACTGCGTTCAAGACCCCCTTGGAACAAGGATCTCCGTGCATGGAGCTTTTCATGTTGTGTGTGTGTGTGTGGCGTTTCTCTGGCTTCCTCCCACAGTGCATGAATCGTTTACCACTTTGTCCTCCGCTGGAGGGTTGCGGGGGGTGCTCTGCCAATGATAGGTGGGGTTCACCGCTGATGACAGCTGAGCTTGGCACAGCACCCCCCGCAACCCTCCAGTGGAGGACAAAGTGGTAGATTATTGAGGGACTGAAGCCAGAGAACCTGTAGAAAAGCCACGCAGACAACATGAAAAACTCCATGCATTAAGACACTGGGTCAAACTGGGTCTCGAACCAATGACTTCCTGTTTCAAAGGCAAGAGCTCTAACCACTACACCAACCATGTTGTCCATCTTCAATGTTCTTGAATATTTCATCAGTCTGACGTTTTTTTGAAGTCAGGTTCTATTATTGAAAGACTTCCAAGTTGTGTGAAAAACCATGCAAAGACTAATAGCTCACATGGTTCAGACATGGACTAGCGTTCCTATGGTCAGGGGTTCGAATCTTACATGAAGTCAATGTTTAAGTGGAAATTTACCTCATCATTGTACTGCATGTTTTGAATGGACTAGCGAACAGTGCAGGGTGAAACCCGCCTATCACCCTATGACAGCTGAGCTTGGCACTGCGTCCCTCCGGTGGTGGACAAAGCGGTAGACGATTGATGGACTGAGGGAGGAAGCCAGACAACCCGGAGAAAAGCCACACACGCGGGGAGAACATGAAAAACTACACAAAGATCCTTGCTCTAACTGGGTCTTGAACCCTCAAAGACTTGTTTCAAAGGCAAGAGCACTAACCACTACACCAACCATGTTGTCCATCTACTTAGACAAACGTTCTTGAATATTTCATCAGTCTGACCTTTTTTTTGAAGTCATGGGTTCTATTATTGAAAGACTTCCAAATTGTGTGAAAAACCATGCAAAGACTAATAGCTCACATGGTTCAGACATGGACTGGCTTTCCTATGGTCAGGGGTTCGAATCTTACATGAAGTCAATGTTTAAGTGGAAATTTACCTAATGGCCTTGTTGCATGTTTTGAACGGACTGGCGAACAGTGCAGGGTGGACCCCGCCGATCTCCCTATGACAGCTGAGCTTGGCACTGCGTCCCTCCGGTGGTGGACAAAGCGGTAGACGATTGATGGACTGAGGGAGGAAGCCAGACAACCCGGAGGAAGCCAGAGAACCCAGAGAAAAGCCACGCACACACAGGGACAACATGAAAAACTGCATGCAGAAAGGTAGTTGATCCTAACGGGTCTCGAACCCACGTCTTCTTGCTTCAAAGACAAGAGCACTAACCACTACACCAAAGATCTGGCCCAACATGTAGGACAGACGTTCTTAAATATTTCATCAGGCTGAGGCCTGTGAAGTCACGAGCAATCTGTTATTGAAATACTTCCAACGTTCAAAAGCTACCAAGCCAAGACAAATAGCTCACATGGTTAAATCAAAGACTAGAGTTCCTGAGGTCAGGGGTTCAAATCTTAGACCAAGTGACTGTTTAAGCACAATTTTCAGCGCAGAGATTGAACTGATGTGAGAAAACCTGCGGAAGAGTGTGGACAGATAGCTCAGCTGGTTAGAGCGCTGCCTTTGAGTCCTGACGTTGACGGTTCAATTCCTTTATACGTCAAGGTTTAAGGGTCCACAGCCAAAGTGAAGACTCAAAAACGCCCGGAGCTCCGTCCCAACACCTCAAAAGGGTTCGTGGCGTGGTGGGTTGGTTCGCAACCGCGAGGAGGTTGTGCCAGTCCGGCTGTGGCTGGTTCAAATCCAGCATGCTCCGAACACTTGGCCCCGGCGCCGGGGCCAAACTGGGGCCGGGGCTGGGCTGTGCTCCCCCGGCCCCCTGCACAGATGACAGCAGGGGGTTATACCATTTTATTTCACATTTTTTCCCCAAGAAATCCCATCAAAACACAAAAAAAATTGACAGGGGTCCACTCTCTGGACTGTTGACCACACAGTTGGGGCCCAGGTGTCCAGTAACTGCTGCTTAAAAATGAATGAGCACATGAATGAGACGTCTGTGTGATTAATGTGTGCACATGATTTGTTCCATTGTTAACAGGTGAAAAGTATGGAGGAGTCAAAGTGGCAAAATTCAATCAATAAATACACCATTAAATAATGACTCAAATTCATTCATTGAAATTGAAATGAAATGCATAAATGTCTTATTAAATGTGCCATTAATTCATTCAAATACCAATTTGATGTAAAACAAACATGTAGAATGACTTGACTATTGAAGGAATGATGTCATGGTCAGCCATCAGCATCAAATCAATTGATGATGCACTGCAACACAGGACCATGACATCATTCATTCAATAGTCAAGTCATTCTATATGTTTTTTACATCAAATGAATTGGTATTTGAATGAATGAATGAATGAATGAATAGCACTAATAAGACATGTATGTACTTCATTCCAATGTGAATGAATGAATGGCACATTTGAGTCATTATTTAATGGTGTATTTATTGGTTGAATTTTGCCACTTTGACTGGTCCATAGTTTTCACCTGTTAACAATGGAACAAATCATGTGCACACATTAAACAGAAGCTCTGTTGACAAGTGCTGTTAACGTGGTCCGTGTGAGGTGATGCAATGACAGGTGAAAGAGTCATGGTTTAGTCCATAAAATGTGATCAAATGTTGATGAGAGTTTAAAGGTGCAAATGATGATGTTGTCAAATGTTTTGTTTTGTCCACAAAGCAAAAATGATTGAGTTTTAATGATTTCTTTGTTCTATGGAAAGATATATGGGCATATTGGATATGGGCTTAGCATTATAATTATTATCATTCTTACAACAAAGAAATAATTAAAACTTAATCATTTTTGGTTTGTGGATAAAAAAAGACATTTGAGAATCTTCATTTCCAGGTTTGAGAAACACTGATCAACATTTTTCAAACATTTTCTGGCCCAAAAAAATATTCGATTAATGGAAAAAATAATAACATTAACATTTCCTGGATTCTTTGTCTTTCAAACAGAAAACAACATCATTTGTATGTGAAGAGACATGAAATGAAAGGTGTGTGTTTACATATGGAGCAGTGACGTCACATTAGCATTAGCAGTAGCAGGTGTAATCTGAACACCTGTGATGGGATCACTCAGGTCGGATGTTAACAGCAGGTGTGAACAGAGCGTCAACAGAACATCCAATACATGTGTGGATCATTTTTAAGCAGCAGCTACCACACACCTGTCGGCGCTGCTCCTCCGCGTCCTCCTCCAGGTCCTCCTGCTCCTGCCGGCTCATGGTCCTGGACCTGGTCCAAACAAAGATGTAGATCAGTTACAAAGAGTTTAAAAATCCTGAAAACATCTGTAAAATCTCAATATTTAACAGAGGATGCTGATGTACTTCAAGATTTCAAAAAGTTTTATTGTCATTATGAGACATAATGAAATTTTTGCAGAGACTCCCGGCTTGAGGTACACAATAAAATAGCAAAAATAACGAACAAAGGACTTGACATTTAAATAGACATAACGAAAGGCATTTAAATAAGACACAACAAGACACTTAACACTTAACGAGACACTACTTAGTGACAGCACTGCAGAAAGCCAGCGATTGCGAATGGAATCACAACCGGTTCAGCTATATTTCAGTTCAGTTCAGTTCACTGTGTCAGGAGTCTGTGCTCTGGTTATGAGGGAAGTACTGAACTAATGTTATTAATGAACTGATTAAATGTCTGCAAACATTTTAGTTGCAGACAAAGTTTGCTGCCATTGTCAGATGTGTGTCATGTGTCTTCTTACTCTTCACTGTCAAGTCATGGCTTGTTTTGTTTTTTTCTTATTGCCCTAAATTGTGATGATAATGACCTCATTCAACCATGCTTGAAAACACATGAACTGTGCCTTTAACTGCAGCTGTTTGCAGGTCTTCAGTCATGAGACATGATGAGACAAAGTAGTATCCAGTTTAAAGTGTTCAAATGTGGTCATTGCAGTAAATGAGTAAAGAAATGTGAGTAAAATACATTAAAACGTTTTTATTGTCAATTATATTGGTCTATGTCAACACGGACACCTTTATTTTGAAATTCTACTAAACCACTGCTGCTTTTTCGTTACTTAACCTGCCCCCTACTGGCCAGACTAGATACTCATTCTTAACTGTTTTAATGGTATGTTGACATTTTTTGTTGACATACGAGGACATTGTTTGACAGTTTATAATTGTACAGTCTTAGACAGTATGAAGGCAGTTGTTGACGTCAAACTATATAATTATATATTTGACACTAAGTCAGTTTTTTGAAAACAGATGCGTTGAAAACACACACGTACATGGTTAGACGGCGATCGTGTGTTTGGTGTCGAGCAGTGACGTCACATTAGCAGCAGCAGGTGTTATCTGAACACCTGTGATCGGATCGCTCAGGTCGAATGTTAACAGCAGGTGTGAACAGAGCGTCAACAGAACATCTAATACATGTGTGGGTCATTTTTAATTAGCAGTTACCACACGGTTGTCCACATGTTTGTCCCCGCTGCTCCTCGTCCTCTCGCTGTTCCTGTCTCCGCTTGGAAGAAGCTCCGGAAGTGGAACATTCCAAATAGATCGACACAGAGGGGAGGAGTGGAATGTACCAAGTCACGGAAAGTACACAAAGGCTTTTAAATCAGTGTTTTTGTGCAGGAGCAGCTCCACCTGTGATTAATTAACGTTCATGTCCTCGCTGGACAAATAAAAAAAAAATGGCAGCTGAATTTTTTATTTATAACATTTTTGCTAAAACAGAGAAAAAAAAACACCACCTGTAGGAAATGCTGCCACCTGCTGGACGTGCTTTCTCCCCTCATCTTATAAAAGCTGCCCAAATGATCCCGTTTCAGCTCTTTGTCTTAAATTTATCAACAATAAATGTGACAGTAATTGATATTTTTCCTTGTTGTGTACTAGTAGTACTAGGATAGTATTACTAGGACACTTTTGACAGTTTATAGTTGGACAGTTTAGTTTTTGTTGAAATATTATACTAATATTAACTAATAACTAATATAATAGTATAATAGTCTTCAAAACTGTCCAACTATAAACTGTCAAAAATGTCCCAAAATATGTACTCGTATAGTATTTTTCGTCAGAAACTGTACAAATGTGATCTGACAAAGGGCAATAGGCGGGGTCCACCCTGCCTATCGCTGGACAGTTCGCCAGCCCTAATATAATACCACTAATCTAAACTGTCAAAATTGCCCTAGTACAGCATGTCGAGAAAAACTGTCCAAATAAAAACAGTCAAAAATGTCCTCGTATGGCATGTCCAAGCATAAACTGTCCCTAACCTGTCAGCAGCACAAAAAAAAAAAAAAATTCACAGAGCGTACGTGTTTAGAGCTGAAAAGTGTAACGTAGCAACTTATTTTGGTTCAACTGTACAACTTTATTTTGACCTTTTTTTAAAGTAAAAGCTCATTTAAAATTGCAGGGTACAGTGTTGTTATTGGATACTTTGAGTCGGGGCTGCAGCGATTCATCGATGATTCATCGATTACTAAACTAATCGTCAATTACTTTGAGTGTTAGTTTTCAAAAATAAATTAAAAATGAATTTGTTTTCTGGTTCTGCTTTTTAAATGTGAATATCTTCTGGTTTCTTTGGTTCAAGAACCACAATATCTTTCCCCCTGTTGCGCTGTCGTTGTGGCGTCACCGTGCTGTGAGAGCAGTGGTGTGTGCTTATTGATCCATGTTCCTCCTGAGCAAAGCTCTCCTGCACTTAAACAAAAATAGCGTGTGCGTGTGAATGAGGCACATGCAGTTCTTGTTGTTGTTGCTGCTGTGTGTGTAATTCAATTAGACCCACGTTTGCTCAGGAGTTAGATCCTGACGATGATTAAAGCTGGGGGTAGGTGGGATATTATGATTCCATAATAACCTTTTAGTATAATGTAAATCAAGTAGACCTCATCTTAACCCTGTTTTCTTACGTACCTAATTTCTTAAGGCAAACCAAAATAAAATCCACTTTTTATCCAATTTCACATTGAAATGTACAAAGGTAAAAATGAACAATTACCAGCACTTTTCCAGAGGTTGTTTAAATGTAACCTGTAGAATATCTGCTCTGGAAAAACTTCATCATTTAATCTTGCAACTCAATCAATAATTTAAAATTTAAAAACATGATTCATCTTTTGTTGCCAAGATAACCGTGTCTTGAATAAAAGGCTCAAACAGCTCTGAAACCTCTGTGATTGAAAAAACACTGTACACTGTTTGTTGTGTGTGTGTGTGTGTGTGTTTTTAACGATTGTGATGAAATATTAATTGAGATTGGTGTATTGTTTTGTTTTTATTGCTTTTACTGTATTACTATTATGCATCGTAAAAGTTCAGTGTATTTTACGTGGGTTTATACGCTTACACAAGGTCGTGTACACAACTTCTGCCAATAAAACCTCCTAAATGTTACTCACAATGTCCTCTTTCTTTTCCAGGTCAAAGGAGTCGGGAGCGTTCGGCGAAGACTCGAGCCACATCCGCTTCTTCTCCTTCTCGCTGATCGAGGGCTACATCTCTCTGGTCATGGACGAACAGACGACTCAAAGGTGGAGAACAAGAGAACGTGTTTGTGTGTTTTCTTTTTCAAGATGTTGTTTCCAATTCATGATTGAGGGCTGATTAGTTTGTTGCTAAGCAATAACAGAACACTTAGGTTTGGGTCTGACTCATTTATTCTCCTCTGCGCCCCCCCCGTGACCGTCCCCCCCACTCTCTAATGAAGCAGAAAGGCAATAATGAAACCTGAGCATCTGTGGGTCTCGTGTGGTTTCTCCTCCATTAAGATCTGATGATTCACTCATTCATAACAGGGGTTTATGAATTTATATATGGGTCAATTATGACTTCAGGGCATGTGGAGGTAAAACAAATTTCCACGTCATTGTTCTAAAGTTGGTATTTGGCTTGTTCAGTATGTAGGTCAGCGTCGTCCCTGTGTTTGTGTAAGATTTAATGTGTTGCCTTAAAGGAATAGGTCACCTATTTTTCTCCTTCAGTGGTGTCAGTCGGACAGACAGTAGTGACTGAATTCACTGGCGGTTGTTTTGGCTCTTCTAGATAACTAAGTTATTGGTTAGCGTCTTGTACTGTTAACATGTTCACTAGTAGAGTAACAAACATTTAAAAAGGTAAAAATGGAACTCCGTGTATCTTAAGAATATAATAAACACCTTACCTTGCAGACAGGAAAACTCACTCCTGCCAAACCAAAGTTCAGAGAAAATATTTGTTTGTTAACATCACAAAACACATGAGTTGTTGATCCACAAATGTGTTATTTCCTGACTCTGAGGTTGTGACACAAACTTACTACAGCACTATGGAATCAATGCAGCTTTTCTCATGTATCTGTATTTTTACGCATCTCAAGAATGTTATAATACATTTACTGTATTTTATACTAAAATTTGTTTTTGTCTTCTTCAAGGTTTCCAAACAATGTCCTCTTCACGAGCGCTTCTGGTGAGCTTTGGAAAATGGTTCGTATCGGAGGACAGCCTTTAGGATTTGGTGAGTAAAAGTTGTTTTAAATGATTAGTTTGTTTCCCCAGAAGTTAAGTTTAAACATAGCTAATACAAAATAAAAGCATGGACTGTTATTATTACAGCTTAGTGGATGATACAAAAAATGTTACCATTCTGTCTTGGACTAAACGACACTGTTCCCAACGTCATGTCAGACTGTTTCTCAGCAGAAGTTGTCGTCGTATAAAACCAACGAACAATCAGCGTTTGTTTATTTTCCCTGCAGACGAGTGCGGCATCGTGGCTCAGATATCAGAACCTCTGGCGACGGCGGACATTCCAGCTTACTACATTAGCACCTTCAAGTTTGACCACGCCCTGGTGAGAACACAAACCTCCCTGTGATCACTGCACAGCTTTCTTTTTAACACTAAAAAAACATTTTCAAATGAAAATGTAGTAGTATGGATGTAGCCTTAGTCTGGATGAACACAAACTGAGCCCTTTTTGTTTTAGAAGTAAAACACCTTAGTCTGTACATTGATTGCACTTAAATTTTGTTTTGTGGATGTGCAGAAATTGAGGCCTCTCTGTATTCAATTAAAATATCTTGGTGTGGATGAGCACTTAAACTGAAACCTTTTTGATTTAAAAAGGAAACATCTTAGTGTGGATGAGCAACTTAAACTGAAACCTTTTTGATTTAAAAAGGAAACATCTTAGTGTGGATGAGCAGTTAAACTGAGGCCTTTTGTTCTAAAAAGAAAACATCTTAGTGTGGATGAGCAGTTAAACTGAGGCCTTTTTGTTCTAAAAAGAAAACATCTTAGTGTGGATGAGCAGTTAAACTGAAACCTTTTTGTTCTAAAAAGAAAACATCTTAGTGTGGATGAGCAGTTAAACTGAAACCTTTTTGTTCTAAAAAGGAAACATCTTAGTGTGGATGAGCAGTTAAACTGAGGCCTTTTGTTCTAAAAAGAAAACATCTTAGTGTGGATGAGCAGTTAAACTGAGGCCTTTTTGTTCTAAAAAGAAAACATCTTAGTGTGGATGAGCAGTTAAACTGAAACCTTTTTGATTTAAAAAGGAAACATCTTAGTGTGGATGAGCAGTTCAACTGAGGCCTTTTGTTCTAAAAAGAAAACATCTTAGTGTGGATGAGCAGTTAAACTGAGGCCTTTTTGTTCTAAAAAGAAAACATCTTAGTGTGGATGAGCAGTTAAACTGAAACCTTTTTGATTTAAAAAGGAAACATCTTAGTGTGGATGAGCAACTTAAACTGAAACATGTTTGATTTAAAAAGGAAACATCTTAGTGTGGATGAGCAGTTAAACCGAGGCCTTTTTGTTTTCTGTATCTTTTCTTTCTGCAGGTTCCTGAAGAAAATATCCAAAGTGTGATCGGAGCTCTGCGGACGGAGAGCACGACCCAGTGAAGGAAAGTCACTCTGTTCAAAACCTTTTATCGTGTCCAAAAAGTGCCAAGAAGAGCTGATTAGCAGACGACTGTGGACTGGCTCTGAAAGCAGAAGGAGGTGAAAGCACAGTGTGGGTGGAGGGAGGACGACGGTGTGATGGGAGGCCTTTGTTACTTGGATCTTTTAGCCTTTTCTTTGCCCTCGTCCTCCTCTCCGACTCCCTCCGCTGCTCTGGTAGTTGTTGCTTTAGTTTACCAGAACGAGTAGGTTTTATTTTTTCTTCTTTTCCTCTCTTCAGCTGCTTCTTCCCGCGCCCTGACCCTCGTGAGCACCATACTGTATTAGTTACATAATCCCTCTCATGGAAGGATGACGAATGTACTCTGGAAAATGACAGATATATCTCAAGCTCTCCAATTTTTTTTTTGTTGTTGTTGTTGTTGCAACAGGTCATTTTCTCAGTGCCAAGTTTAAATGCTTTTGTCAAAATACTTAACGTGTGCAATGGAAGGAGACGTAAGACAGACGGCGATGTTTTTCTTTTTGTTTTTTGCTTTAATTAGCTTGTTGTTGAACATGCTTTAATTACTGCGATGATGTGACCAGTTTCATTCAGTTCTGGTGAAAACATGAAGTGAATACGGAAATCTTGAGGAATTTACTTTTCCGCGCTCTGATAAGTTTCACACGTTCACACTGTGAGCAAACGGAGGGTCACGACTTCTGCCGCGCGAGTCCTTTATTCATAAGCTAGCAAGCCAATGTTACGCAATAATAATCAATTACGTAGAAGTTAGATTGAGACGAAAATAATCAGTGACTGACAGTGATTTGATCATTTTAGTAGCTTTTCGACATTTTCGCAATACGAGGAATCTTGCAATTTGGTCCCGTGTTGACACGTCGTTTATCATTGGTCAGATCACACTTGCTGTCTCAACAGTTAGGATTGCGAGGCGGCTGCCGTCGTATAAACGCTGTCACTGTTTCACCGTAAATCAGTCGTCAACATGAAACGGTAAAATTTAGATTTTTACTTGTCGCTGCGCTATTTTGTGTGCGCAAAATACCCCGCATGGCGTTGTTTTTAACTGGTATTTTAACAGCTAGCCCAAGATACGTTTAAATTAGGTTCTGCCTCATTAGGACCAGGTTTTGGTCTCTATGAGGACTACTGGTCCTGACAAGTCAGTGTTTGACAGAAAAGTTCGTACAGAGGATGTTGATGTGGAGATTTTTGCACAAAATCAAAAAACAGACGCTCCATGTTTCCAGATTAGTCTCCTCATCGCCGCCAAATGCAAACCTGTTTCGCTCACATTTGTAAATCCTTTCAAAATAAAACACCGCACACTTCTGGTGACTCTGCAATCGTGTTTGCTCACAGTGTAAACTCAGCGTGAACTCAGTGTGAACTCGCAGCGTGAACTCTGACGATAAACACACGAATCACAGTGTTTGCATCTACGGGAGTAAAACATGGAAAATAAAAATGACTGAGCCACTTTTGAGAGTGTACTACAATAATGACATAAGCTAAGGCGGACACAGGTGGGAGGAACCCTGGTGTCTGTTTAGATCTTGAACATGCCCCTCCCCTTAACCCCGCCCCAGTCTGCACTTTAACGCAGGTCCCCGCCCACAGACCTGCCGTCACGATGTGAAAACGGGGAGGAGGCCGATAACTTGAGAGCGATCGATTCTGTCCAAATGTGTTGGATTTCTGTTGGTCTTAAAAAAGCATTCAGTGATGATGTTTTTGTTTTTTTTCTTTTATCATTTGTTTTTACTTTGCACCTAACAGCGGCAGTTCTTCTGATCACTTCTAAATAGCAGAAACCTTGTATTTATCAGTGTTAAATATGTGAGGAAGTGACATTGTCTTCTGATTCCATTTCAAAGAAAACGTCAAAAGCTTTTTTTTCATTTGGAGCTTCTTGTGTGGAAAAAAAAAAAAAAAAATTAAATAAACAAGCTTCTTTGGTTTGAGCTTGATGCATTTTCTTCTGTTTCTATTCTTTTTAGCAACAGATTCTTACATGAAACTTACGCCAAAGTCAGAATGTACAAGCAAGTTGTTACGTAATTATGGCCGTGTATTACTGCCACGCATTAAAACAGATCAGTGCAACGTATATGATTCAAACAGTAAACTATCACATTATAACACAAAAACCATGTGTGTGAAACCACATCTGAACTCAGAGCGAACCGTAAATGACCAAACTAGACTCGACCAATCATCTTGACCGATGGAAGGAACAGGGGCGGAGCTAGAGACTGTAAACAAGCAATAGCATCCTTAAGCAATTCATATGATTGTTGTCGTGTTGAGTGCTGCGAGTTATGCTTCTGTGCGATTCATCGGTCCATAAAAGTGGACTGATTAAAAAAATGTTGAAAAAATTTTAATCTGTTTTTCCCAACCCTGGAAATGATCCACAACCATTTCAGTGATTTCTTTGTTGTTTGAAGCAAAGAAACGGGAAAATATTCACATTTAAGAGGCTGAAAAATCATTGAACTTGTTTACTTTTCAAACCGGGTACCACTAAAATTGAGAACGCCAGACTTTTTGTGTGAGAGGTTGTGCGGCCTTGGTTGTCATGACAGAGAGAAGCGGAGCTTTGACGCCAAGTATCACAAAAATAAATGCAAGGGGTTGTGTTTTGTGTTTTGTGTTTTTCAAAAATAGCATTTCAGGGCTGCCAGAACGCGGCTTCCATGTGGATAAAAAGCAGATACAATGCAAAACTTAATACTTTATACTAATAGAAATACTTGTATTATTTCTTTAAATTTGGGGATGTAGTGGGACAATTTGGTGGGCAAACCTTGAGCTGGGTTTATGCGATGCTCACACCGCTGCCTTCATGTTGGCGTCCTCTCAGCCGGACTGGGATGTTCTCCTGCTCCAGGCTGCAGCACATGGACGACAGCAGGGGAAGACAACAGGTATATCAGCTGTCTGTTTGATTTGACCTGAGTAAACAGAGCAGAGAACAGCGCGGGAGCCTCTGCACGCCACGTTTTCTCTGCTTCAGCTCACATCAGGGGAAGAGGAGGAGGAGGAGGAGGAGGAGGACCCAGCTGCAGAGAGCCTCCCTGGAGCCGGGTTAAAGGAGCAGACATGGTATGTTAATGTTTTCTCTTATCCCGATCATCTTTCTCCTTACATAATCCTCAGCAGGTCAACTCAGCTGCTCACTGGCTCGTCTGTAAAAGGCCTTTTCTCTTCCCACTCACTGCAATTAAAAGTCCAAACTCAAGCACAAGCATCGCTGATTGAAATGCATCGCATTCTCCCCGCACTTCATCGATTCACATTCTGCAGAGAGGTACAAGGTCACCGGTGGGAAAACTCCGCCCACAGAAGCTGACAAATCAAAACTTGGCGGGCGACATAAACGGCAGTGACTCAGCACTTTGTCAACAGCACGTTGTGTTTGTTTTTTTGTAACGTCACGCTTGAATTATAATCTGCTGTCCACTGGTGTCGGCTTACAACACTTCTGGACGTTAACGCTCAAACTTAGGAGGAGCAGGACACCTTTGGCAGGGTCCTGGACTTCACCCAACCAGTCTACACATGCTTTGGAGAAGGCATTCGACAGACTGCCAACAGTACGTTGGATCTGTTTCCAGTGAGGGCAGGACTCCGCCAGTGCTGCCCCTGGTCACCGATTCTGATTCTGTTCTTTCATGGACTGAATTTCTAGACGCAGCCAGAGCGTTTAGGGAATGAAACCAGTCCGGTTTGGTGGACTCAGGATTGCGTCTTTGCTTTTTGCAGATGATGTGGTCCCGTTTGCTTCATTGGGCCGGGATCTTCAACGCTCGGAATGGTTCGGTTCCTTGGTGAGGTGTTCCGGGCCCGTCCCACTGGGAGGACGCCCCTGGGGAAGAACCAGGACTTGCTGGTGAGACCATGAATCCATGGAAGAGCTGGATGAAGTGGCCGGGGAGAGGGAAGTCATGGTTTCTCTGCTTAAAAACTAACTTTGGGGTATTATAATCAGTTTGTGCCCTAAAAACCCTCCTGAATGTTACACACTGGATCTTTAACAAAATGCAGCCTCACTAACTGAGAACGTTTAGTTTGGAGGTGACTCAGAAACAGCGAGATCACATGGACTGACCAGAACTCCCTGCACGACTTCAGCAGCCACCGTCACACAGTTTTATGCTCAATCAGTGTTTTTGTCATAAATATGTTTCCATGCTCTCGGGGGAGAACAGACGTGTCACAATGATGAATGAGCCGCACTCTCAGGGAACAGCAGCAGCAGTGAACGGTGAAACTGAACCAACTGCAGCTACAGTCACTGCAGCGTGAGGATTAAACGAGCTACAACATACAGGAACGTTCCCCAAAGCGGAAGTCTTTATATTAAAAAGTTAAGATTTATGTTGTCATGACAACAGTTAAATTGTGTTTAATTAGGAATCTTAAATTCAAAAAAGTATCTAATTATCTAACCACGCTCGCCTTGACCTTCCACATCTGCTCCAGCTGTTCTTTCAACCTGCTTCTTTCTGATGTTGGTCTGCTGGTATGGCCACATCTATCACCACTGCCTTCTTCTGCTCTTTGTCTACGACCACTATGTCCAGGACCTGTTAGGTTGGTTAGCCAGGACCTGTTTGTCAGTCTGGAAGCTGAAGTCCCACAGCACCTTGGCCCTGTTGTTCTCAGCCACCTTGGGATTTGGGTACTTCTATTCCATACTGGGTACAGATGTTCCTGTACACTATTCCAGCCACTTGGTTGTGTCTCTCCATGTACGCTGACCTGGCGAGCATCTTACACCCTGCTACGATGTGCTGGATTGTCTCATGGGCATCTTTGCATAGTCTGCACCTTGGGTCAGATCTACTCTTGTAGATCTTGGCCTCTATGGCTCTTGTACCTAGGGCCTGTTCTTGTGCTTGTCATTCTCAGGTCAGCAGCTCTTGTACTCAGGCTGTTGGTATTTGTTGGGGTAAAAAGTGCCTCTGTCACATGAAATAAGATTTTTTAAATCAGGAATTAGGAAAATTAAAGTGTGTTATTCTGTGTTGATTTTATGAAAAAATTAAATCATGGATGGGGAGCCTTCAGACTAGGGCTGCAATGATTAATCAATTCCTAAATTCATTTTATACTTAATCAGTTCTTTAAAAGATTAAAACAAGTTCTGTGATTTTTTTCAGCCACTAAAAAGTGAATATTTCCACATAAAGAAATCATGAAGTGGTCAACATTTTCTGACATTTTACACCAACTATCACTCGATCAATCGAAAAAAGTAGTGAAAAAAAGTGTAAAACATCAGTAATTTGAAGTTTCAGAAATTTTACATGACTTCATGAACAACTGCCGCCAATGATTGTGATATAAAAGTTTATTTTTTTAATAGTTTAATCTGCGTTATAGTCGATAAATAGTGAAAACACCATGTTTTTCCTCCTCGTGTTGAAGACGCTGTAACCACAGAGCGATTTTTCCATTTTTTTCCACACCTCAGTTTTTAAATAAAACTAAATCAATACGTCAATAAACTGACGGAGTGATGGAGCTGCAGTTGTTAATGAAGTAATCTTTAGAACGTGTGACCTTCACGTGGGAGAAATGAGCGGTGTCGGTGACAGGATCGACTCGCCTCGCTGATGTTTGACGTCACAGCGGGACACGAGGGACACGAGGGACGGTCTCCTGCTGGACAGAAGGACACGAGGGCTCGTCCCCCGCAGAGAGCAGCTGCTTACAGGAGAGGCGAGCGAGGCTCAGCCAAACCTCCAGGCTTTTGTCCAAACGCTGGGGAGGGACCAGAGCTCACAGGAGGGACTTCACCAGCGCCACCATGTGGTCAACGCCACACGCTACATCCACCACTTGACCTGGTACAGTCACCTGAGAGACCAATCACAGTTTAGAGAGGAAGAAAGAGAAGTTTGTGCACGTTTGATTCTGGATTAAGAAACAGTGGAAAGACAAGAGGACACTTAGTTCAATTCTACACACAGTGAAGGACAAACACTGAGAAACTGAGATGTATTAGGACAATGGGAGACACGCTGATAGAGACACAGATATAAGCTAATTCACACAAAGAGAAGACGCAAAGAGACAAAGTGAGACACAGAAAGGAAGTGACAAAAAGTCAGAAACAAAGACGGATTAATTGAGACAAAGGGAGAAGCAGAGAGAGGATGTGAAACACAGCAGGACACAATGAGATCCAGAGAGACAAAGTGAGATGAAGTGAGACACACTGAGAGACAGATAAATTGAGACACAATGAGAACGTAAGACACAGTGATGCACACACAGAGAGAGAGAGAGAAAGAAAGTGAGATTCACAGAGACGGAGTGAGACACAACGACATGAACTGACACGATGAGATTAAAACACAAATCAAAGTGAAAATATAGTGAGACACTCAGATGTCTGTAGAGAGTAGAGCTGAAATGATTAATCCATGAATCGATTACTAAATTAATCGGTTTGAAGCTTTTTTCATGATTAAAACAAGATTTTCGATTGTTTAAGCTTCTTAAATGTGAATATTTTCTTTCTTCAAAGAAATCACTAAAAGTTAATGGTTGTGGTTTGTGGACAAAACAGGACATTTGAGAACATCATCATTTCCAGGTTTGACAAACACTGATCAACATTTTTTAAAAGGATTAATCTTTAACTTTAGAAAGTTTCTTGACGTTTTTATCCTCCGTGTTCTTTTTCTAAAACCACACAAACATGAAGAAACGTGGAAAAACAGTCATCTGAGAAAACGGCTTCTCTGGTTCATCCGCCGCATGTTTGACTCAGTGTGTGAAAGACTAATATTGACAGAGTGTCGTCTTACTCACTCTCCAGGGGAAGAACTGGTCGTCTCTGCTGCCGATGCCCAAACAACCTCGAACATTCTTCCCCCAAACAAAGAGCTCGCCTGCATCTGCAACAACATCAAACATGAGGGCGACGTGAGTCCGAGCAGCTGCTGTCGACACTGGACTACACAGCAACAACAACAACGTGTGCTGTAGACCACAGTCTTTAATTCACAGACACAAGTAAAACCGATTCATTTAGCAGAGAATCCTCCCGAAACACGCACATTTATATTTACATTTGAAATATGCCATGACTGTTGCCGTCATTACGACAGATTTGTGACAGCATCAGTAGCAGGAGGTCACATTTACAGCATCAAACACAAATATTATCTTTCTTTTTAGGCAAATACTGGATCATTTCATCTTCTCTGGACTTCAAAACATCACTTTTACTGTATTTCCAGCCAATTTAAGTTATTTTTGACCAGTCAAAAAGAGTTACTCCATTACATTGATTAATCTTGTGATTATTTACATTAAATAGCCAGTATTTTTGAACATGTTTTCAATCTGTAATCTGCTTTTTAAAACATTTAATTAAACATTAGGGCTGCAGCTCATGATTTCAGAATTATTCAATTCATTTACGAGAGTCCGTGCGCACAAAACCTGTAGGAATTCCTCCTGTAAATAAATCTAATTGGAAATGGAAAAAAAGCATTTATTAGGTGATTATTTTTATTTTTTTCACGTACTATACATGAAGGAAGGGAAGAACATGAAGCTCATACTGACATCCATAAACTCTAATTTCACCTTGTTCAACGTCATATAAATAAAGAGACATTAAGTGTTTTGTGTCAAAAACAACACATTAGTCAACGTTCTCACCTGTTATTGCAGCAAAGTGACTGAGGCCACACCTGATCTTGGTGACGGCGACTGACGGGTTAAACTCTGTGCGTCCAAACAGCGTCGGAGGAATCATCTCAGGAGCAGAGCTCTCCGACAGATTCGGACCTTTTCCCAGAATTCCATATCCCCAAACAAACACCTCTCCATTCTCTGGAATAAACACACAGACATTTATATAAAAACTAAAGCAAAGGTGATCAAAGTGGTGAATTAGTGAAATACACTAAATACTATACGTATTGAATAAATACATGGAAATGGACAAAAACTTGTTTAAAATCCCAACAGCCGACTGTAGCTGTTAAATTTGTTCGCATCAACGACGCACGTGTATGAAACTCACCGTTGAGAACGGCCACCTGTGTTCCTCCACACGCCGCCTCAACCACTTTCCCGCAGCCTTTCAGAGGAACGTGTTGAGGAGAGTTGATCTGAAACATAGAAGAAAAGGAAAAACATAAAATAAGAGATAAAAAAAAAAACTGTTTTGCAAATTTGCTGCTGCTCCATCTTTGCAACATGAGAATTTGGATTTCTGGGCATTAAATGTCTCTAACAAACAGATTTCAATTCTAAACGTTTAAATATTTAACTGAAATAAAAACTGTTTAACACACGAACAAAAGAAACCTCAGGGAAAATATGGACTAAAACGATGTACTTAATTAAGTGGCAACTATTTTGATAATCAGTTTGAGTATTTTTATTAACTAGTCATCACAAGTAATCAATTATCCAGAAAATAATAGAGCATAAAATAAAAATATTCCCTGAAATAAATGTCTGTAGTTTAGCAGGAAAAAAATAGAAAATGCCATTTCTTTTTTATGAATTTAACTGGATTTATAAAATTTTGCGTTAAGAAAATACTATGTTTGTACGAGGCCCAGTTAAATTAACGTCCCTTGCCGTTTCCCCGACATCTTTTGCAAATGATTGTGTTGAAATATCTTGTGTATTTGATTTATAACGTTAAATCACTAACTAAAGGCTGCTTTTCCTCACTTTTTAAAGAGTAAAACAATGTTTTCTTCATGTAAACACAACATTTCAGATGCGTCAACGTCGCCGTCGTCCTCACCTGTGTGGCCTCAGTGACGGAGGACAGCTGCAGATACTCGGAGTTTCCCCAGCCGAACACCTGACCGTCTCTGGACACAGCCAGGCTGCAGTCGCCGTACGTGTTGATCTGCCGCACCTCCACGCCCGCCAGGTCTCCGCCCAGTTGCACCGGTCTGGAGCTGACGTTGTGGTGACCCAGACCTGAAGGACAAACACCTGTATGTTCACTTTTATCCTTAAATCTGACAGATTTAACGTGGCATGTCAAAATGAGTCATTTCTTTATGAAGCTTAATGCATCAACAATGAAAAGCAACATCCTTCTTGGATGTTCCCTCACAGGCTTATTTTAAGGCAAGAAAAACAATGACTTGTAAAAGACATTTGTCTTCATTTAAGAGTTACAGTTTTAAAAAGGTGTAGCGTTACAATTTAGGTGGAATGGTTTTCGATTATTAAATTATTCAAGGATTAATTTAGTAAACTATGATTAATCAAGTAATTGTTTCAGCCCTAATCAATGGACAAACTACATTATCTTCACTGAGGACCACAGAGGTTCTTCAACACACTTGGAAGTGAAATGATAAGTGAAGACAGGAAAAATATTATTTTCTTCACCTTACTAAGGGTGGTCAATTAAAGGGTAAGTCACAATAAGCAGCTATAATCTGCTATAGTCAATAACAGACACATTACAACGTCTGTCTGAGTGAAGACGACGTCGGCGTCTTCTCTAGCTCAAACCACTCGTCCAAAGACGGCGCTGACCAAACGGTGAAACTCGCAGCTTCAATCAGTAAACTAAACTCATACTTGGTGCTCGTTTTGTTCGATATGGTGTAAAAAGGTTTGCTGTGCACTGACCGGTCTGTCCGTCAGCGCCCCATCCACACGCAAACACCTTTCCAGTCTCAGTGAGGAAAAGACTGTGGTCCTGTCCACACGCCACCTGCAGGACAACAGAGACCTGAGGATTATCTGTACATGCAGAACAACGACTAATGTTTATAAATTATTGTACAATAACTTTTATCCATGATAAGTTGTTTGAAATAACAATGTCTTGTTTTGTCCACAAACATAAATTTATTCAGTTTTAATGAGGTTTCTTTGTTATATGGAGCAAAGAAACCAAATAACATTCACATTTAAGAAGCTGAAAAATCAAAGAGCTTGTTTTAATCATTTTTAAAAAAGCTCAAAGCAATGAAGATCAAAATAGTAAACAACTCAGTAATTGATAGATCATCGATTCATTGTTGCAGCCCTAATTTTCTTGAATAATTAACACAAGTTTCCTGATTTTTCAGCTTTTTAAATGTGAATATTTTTCTATTTACTGCTCCATACAGTATAACGAAGAAACGTCATTAAAACTGAATTTAAAACAAGACAACTGAGAGCATCTTTATTTTGAGGTTTGAGAAACGCCAAACAATACCTTTCAACATTTTGACACTTTATTATGTTGTGGAAGCTTAATTATGTCTACTGACTGAACTCGAAAACGAACCAAACCAAACTAAAAATTGTTAAAAACAACTCATTAAATCAAGAAAGTAACTAATTATAAAAAAAATATAATTATTTGCATTCTTAAATGCATCCAAAACACGATTATAAAAGTAAAACACAGAAACAAAATGAAGAAAACATAGAATCTTAAATTAAAAAGGGGGAAATTGCTTTCGTTACAGCTACTGTGTATTTAAAAAAGTAACAATAGGAATTATATACAATGAAAACATTGACATCTATGTCATAACATGCAAGAAATGATGAAAGTACCAATATACGGTATGTTACGTCGTCCCTTAGACAATTCAGACATGGCCACACATAACACAGTGTAGTAACAGGAATAGAAAAGATAAGTAAACTAAAATAAAGTTGATATTATTAAAAGTGAACTGCTGTTGAGGAAAGTCTGCACTCACCTGGACGACTCTGCTGTCGAAACCTTCCACCCTGTGAACGATGTGACTGCCGCTGTTTGAACAGGAGACACAAACAGTCCATCAGTGACGGTCACAACCTTGTCTGTTTCACAGATCAATAATAAATCCACCTCAAAACACCTGAGGTGAGGGAACGGCTGTGTGGAAGTCAGTAAATCATGAGTTTTTGTTATTTATGCGTGTGTAAAATAGATTTGTTTGTGTTAAACTTTTTCTAGTTTCTCGTATCTTTCGAGTTAAATGTCATGTTTGAGTTCCAGAAATCTTCCATTTAGGTATTTTGTTGAACAGAAGAAAAACAGAAGCTGTAATAAACTGAAAACTGAAAAACAATCAAACTTAATGTTCCTGAAAACATGTGACGTGTGTGATTCAAACCTGTAAACTTCATCTTCCACGATCGTCCTCCCACACTGACCGTACGCGTTGTTGCCCATACTGAAAACTAGAGAGTAAACACAAAAGAATCAGATATATTATCATTGTATATGTTTTCAAAAGGGACAATTTGCACTTTAACAAAAACAAACACATTAAATTGCAGTCATGACTACAAAAGTGACAGCTTTTCTCCGATTTTTAAAAGGAAATGCAATAAAAGAACGTTGAAGGTTTTAATATCAGCAAGTTTTTAAAGGACACAGTTTCTTCATCCTCACATTTCTCCATGAAAATGACTTTCCACGAGTCACTGAAGAACAAAGCTGTGAGAAAGCACAGTGACTTTATAACCCACAACTGACTTTATGCGTCTTCAAAGCGAAATTTAAAAAGTTGTCATCCCTCTTTCAGCCCCGGAGCGATAATAACAGTTAAAACCCAAAAGCAGCATTTGAACTAAACGACAAATATCCAAGTTTTTCTTTTATAACTTTGAGTTCCTCAGAGAACATTTGGTGGAGGAAGAAAATGTTTCCTCCTGAAAATGAGCTGATAAATCAGAGTTAGTGCCACACAACAGAGTTAATACACCTTTTGGAATTGTTTTTATTCAGTACGGAGGTTAGAGACACAGTTTCCTGCTGCCTGATAATAATTCATTGTCAGTGAGGTGACAAACTTTGCTGCAGTTAACAAAAAAAAAATCTACGCTACGATGCTATTGAAGCTATGGAAAAGAATGCACCAACTTACATTTAATATATTTATAAAAAAATAATGATACATTTCCCACAACCAAAGTTGTTCCACATAAGACTTATTTAGTCCAACTTTCTGTAATGACACATTTGTAAAAAGACATTTGGTAACACTTTACATTAGGGAACACATATTCACCATTAATTAGTTGCTTATTAGCATACAAATTAGTAACATATATTCGTCATTATTAAGTTCTTATTATTGCCTTATTCTGCATGGCCATATTACACAACCAGTAAGCCATTAACTAAGAGTTTTCCCTCAATAACCTCAGAATTATTGCTTATTAGTAGTAAGTAAGTTGTTGTATAAGAATTATGATCTCAATATGCAGTATGGACTTTATAAGGTGGTCATATCACAAGAATAGTTATTCTCCCTTAATAACACATGATGAATATGGTCTGTTTTCACATAACAAAACACAAAACTACAGGTGTTAATAGTGTCCAAATCACTCTAAATGAAGTCTTTGTTACTTAGAATATGTTCCCCACACTAAAGTGACATCTTGATCAATTCACTAGTAGTTTAACACTTATTAACCAACACATGTTCCCTAATCTAAAGTTGCCTCCTTTTCCTATTCTTGTAATACTACCACCTTATAAAGTCCATACTTAGCAAAGCATATTGAGATCCTAATTCATATACAACAACTTCCTTACTTACTACTAATAAGCAATAATTCTGAGGTTATTGAGGGAAAACTCTTAGTTAATGACTTACTGGTTGTATAATAAGGCCATGCAGAATAAGGCATTAATAATTATTTAATAATGACTAATTAAGAGCCAATATGTTACTAATTTGCATGCTTATAAGCACCTAATTAATGGTGAATTTGTGTTCCCTAATCTAAAGTGTTAACAGGTAGGTAAATATTTTGGGTTGTGACAGTCCCTAAGTGAAGCCACTCTTGTCAGTGGGTAAACTTATGTGAATATGTGTTGAATATTCAACTTGAAACGAGTTTGTGGCGTCGGCGTGTCTTACCTCCCTCCTGATCTGTGAGCACCAGAGAGTGAGCGCGGCCGCAGGAAACCTGAGCCACTCTGGTCTGGAGAGGCTCGACCAGAGGCAGAGCCACGGGAGACGGCTCCAGGACGTAGTCATAACTGTGAACTACAAGAGACACATGGAGAGAGTGGGAAATGTGAAGCAGGGGAACATAAATGAATCAGTGTTCCTCAATCCTCACTCCTGTGAACCCACTGGCCTGGTTACAGCTCTAAACATAAGTACGCAACAACTATGATTTCTAAAGCGAAACCTAAGGTCGCTGTAAAGGGAAAATGTGTGTCAAATTAATTATTATTAATATCTTATTCAACAGACTGCACAGCACAGTTATCATTTTAAATATTTTTTTCGAACGAAAATGAGAATAATGGGTTACAGGTTGTAATTTAATTTATTTCATTCAATCATTGACAAAAGGAAAGAACAACTTTAAAATAACTTAAAATGTTCTTGTTATGAATGGATGAGAGCAATAAGAATTATCTTATTAAATCAGCCCCTTTGTCAAATTATATTAAATATACTTGTTTTTATTTTATTGAAACGCCTGCTTGTTTTTCCACATAATTATTGTCATTAGTGGGTTTAGATACCAACATTCTATTTTGGAGGCAAACAAGTAGACTTGTTTGGCCTCTTGGGGGCAGCAGAGCAGCCTGGATCAATTGTTCAGATTAAAATCCAGACAAACTGTAAATAACTACTTTTGAGCAGCAGAAGGAGGAAGAGTGTGAGTGTGTGTGCATGTGTGTTTTCTTACAGCGGCTGTGCTGCACACGTTGGAAGCCCAGCTGAGAATCTTTGTTCAGGCCCATCGCCCACAACTTGCTCACATCTTTGGTGGAGGAGGCGATGAGAGTGAAGCCGTAACCGCACGCAGCAGAAGAGATCTGCAAACAACAGACGAGCTTGGCTCTATAAAACTATATCACAGTCATTTTACACCTTGGAAACTACGCAGCTGTTTACGACACATTTGTGCTGTTGCATTTACAGCCTACGGCCGTTTCAGCACCCGCATCTTCAATATTCTGCTCCCATAAAAGAATAAATAAACAGCCCACAACATGACTCAGCTGATTTTTATTTTCATTTTTACCAATACTGATACCAAGTATTATATAGGCTCATTCCTAGTAAAATATGGTCAGAATACCTGGATCGGATATCAGAAAGAGAAAATCTGATCCAAACATCCTTTTTATCAGCGATTCCCATGTGTGGAAAACAATAATATACGGGAATTATTAACCCTAGTCTCATGTAATCAGAGTCATGACTTAAGGGCTATGTGTGTGGGCTGAAATGGCTGTATTAGATGATTCACTTTACTCAGACTGTAAAATATTAAATAAAAAACTCAGTCATGTTGTGGGTTGTTTATTTTTTGAGGACAATTTGTTACACTGTTGGAGAATCATGACTTTGCAGTAGCTTCAAATGACTGTAGGTGGTAAATACATCAACACAAATGTATTGTTAAGAGCTTCATAGTTTAAAAGGTGTATCTGACTGAAGTATTGAAGTATTAGTAGATACTAAAGTTTGTGATTTCGGGCCTATGAAACTAAACATTTAAATTTCCCACAGACAGTTTTACCTGCTCTGCAGTCTCCAGGCGGTACGGAGTGAGCTGGTACTTCTTGGGTGTCTTCCTGCCGCTGTCCGGCACCACAAAGCTGGGGATGCCCAGAGCACCGGTGAAGCTAAAGCCCCACACAAACACTTTGTGGTTGGGCTTTCTGTGCTGACCGACGTACTGAAACACAGGACCGCTGCTGCTCTTCTCCCGCGGTCTGGACGTTTTACTGGCACTCGCGAAACCACAGACGTGAAGTCCAGGGATCAAACGCTGAGAGCAGAGTCGTAAACAGGGAAAAGCCATTCTATAGAGGGAGATAAGAATGTGAAACATTAAAAAAAGTAAAAATTTTTTAACAAATGTACAATCGAAGACACGTTGTCAGTTTTAAAGAATATATGATTATTTTTATGATTTTCAAATAAAATGCATGCAAATAAACATCAATAATAGTCACTAGGTTCCTTTATTATACAGATGAATTGCAGTTTTTCATTAGATCAAATTAAAACACTATGAAATCAAAAATATTTATTTTTCTACCTGCATAAGTAGAAAAAGTAAGAAAAATAATGTATAAATGTCCAATATGTTAATATAAATTGCTGTATGACATGTATCAGTTCACGTGAATAGGAGTTTGTCAGAATTATGACAATATGAGCTATAATTTTGACAGAAAAACTGCATCTCATTAATGATAGGTGTCAATGCCTAATTTCGTTCACTTTAGCTGTAAAACAAGCGCTCGGAAACGGTTTGCGTCGTAAAACCAAGTAATACTGGGGTGAATAAGGACACAATAAAATTGTGGTAGTCTTTGGATACATTCGGCATGCAGATAACCTGCATAACTGCTCTACCTATTTGAAGCAATATCACAAATTGCGTGATTTCACGAGTTAAACAGCTAGCTAGTTAAAAAGCCAGCGACGGTTATAACTTGTAATAAACCTAAAATAAGTCAAGTAAAACACATGTGGTCAACGCCGAATTATAAAATGGCATCAGATAAACCATAGACAACAATATGACATGTTATACTTGTATATTTTTTGATAATAGCCAGTGGAAGATTAAATTGTCAGCAGAATGAATGCGGATTTTCCTCGTGTTTTATATCTGCTTGCAGCCACAGAACTTACCTTTACTTCCCGTGTGTTGTCGTTTCACAGGAGAAATAATGACATTTAAATGTACGAGAGGTGTTAAAGTATAATATTAGTCCAAATATATGACAATGTCATTGTCGCGTGTGTATTTATTTCCAAACAACGGTGACACAGGAAGAGAAAAGTTCCTCTTCATCTGCCTAGGACAGAAGTTATTGGCGCCATCTAGTGTATGGGAGTATCTAATGCAGTGATTTCTTTTTACAGGGCCTGATTCAAGCTTTTGCGGGCCCAGGGGGCAAACTTTTGTAATTTAATTTTGAATGATTGCAAAACAATTAACCACGACATGATACTTGTTTAATGTTTAATTAAGTGAGAATTCGTACATGTGCCATATTTTCATAATGATCTCTGCATTATGTCTTCACATTTGTTTTGTTTTTTTAATTCTTTCTTGCAGTGAAAAAGTAAAAATAATCTTTTTACAGCTTTTTAGGTGTAGTGGATGTGCTCAGAACATTCTATGGATTTTTCCTTGGACCATATAACACCAAAGTGTTAAAAAAAAAAACATTGGCCATAGCAGACACAGTGACAAAATGACAACTACAATGTAAACATAAAAGTAATGTTAGGCTTTAAATGAACTACATCATTACAAAATAAAATATACGACATGCTAGACTGAATACTGTATATCTGTGTGAGGTTAAACTGTCTGATAATCTGCCCTGGTGTCAGACTAGTGCCACTCCGGGTTAACGCCGCAGATCCGTCAAGTGAATGAATATCTGACCTTCACCACAGCAGCACAGAGGCGTGAGAATTGTGCACATTCACACATGTTTGTGCATTTCCCCAGTGTGTGAATGTATCTGGGTGGGTGAATATGGGACAGGTCGGTGTGGGTGATGAGTGTTTTTATGAAAAGCACTTTATGTTGCATATCATATGTATGGTAAGTGCTATATAAATAAAGAATTGATTAATTTCTTCATTTTTGTTTAAATGAAGGGACACAGGAGCTGCTGGTCAGCTGAGAATCATTGTTCAGGCCCATTGACCCATTTCAGCAAGTTTTTGTCACTTAGATTAATCAAAATGATGATAACTGACGGAGGAAGCAGTGGATCAATAACTAAAGTGTGTGTTGTGCTGTAAAATTAATATTTTTCTCTATGGAGTTTGGTGTGGGAGAGTTATCAGTTCACAAGGCGACACATAAGTCAGTTTTTATTTGGAAAAGCTTGTTTTATGCCAAAATAAACACATTGTTAAGGTATTGTAGGCAAGGTATTGGTGTAGGTTTTATTAGCTAGTTATTTTTTCCCTTTAACGATCTTCAAAATGAATCCCTTCAGTCGCTCTTGTCTGAAAGTCTGTCCAGTTTTTCTTTGAGTTTACGATTGTCCCTCCACTTTTTATACTTTGCTCTACTTTTCTTGTAGCCAAATCTGGCGATGTCCACCATGAAGACCCAGGCTAGTCCGTACATGACCACGCCCCCGAGCTTCATGACCAGTGACGTCCTGGGTGAGGTGAGCTCGCAGTAAAACAGCACCGTGCCGAGGCCCACGCGCACCGTCGCGAACAGTACGATGAAGAGCAGGTCAACGGCGTCGCCCAGCAGGCTGTCGTAGAGGCCCAGCTGGCGGAGGAACCAGCGGGTCTGCAGCAGCGGGTTGGTGATCTCGCTGCCGAAGACGACGCCGCAGGTCTCGCAGCCCGACTCTCCCATGAGCAGCGCCAGCAGGATGCCCAGGATACTGGCAGCATGGTGGGCCAGCATGACGGGGCCCTCAGTGTGGTAGCACACACACCAGCTGACGTCGAAGAAGAAGTAGCCGAGGCAGACGGAGAGGGCAAAGACCTGGAGCTCAGTGTTCTCTGTACCTGGAACATTTAGAGACAAGACAGTCACATGTAGCATTCAGAATAAAC
This sequence comes from Solea solea, assembly GCF_958295425.1. Taxonomy (NCBI): domain Eukaryota; kingdom Metazoa; phylum Chordata; class Actinopteri; order Pleuronectiformes; family Soleidae; genus Solea; species Solea solea. The sequence goes on from NC_081137.1 coordinate 2,693,273, forward strand.
CCTCAACCATACCAAAGCCCATAGAGAAAATCAGCAATTTTACATCACATCCTCACAGGAGTTGTTGATCCATTGCTGCCTCTATCAGTAAGTTCAATTGTGTTATTTTGTCACTTTGGCATCTGAAATCCTCTATTCCAATTTACCTAAGTGACATAGAATTGCATTATATACACCATAAAGACCAGCAGCTCATGTGTTGCTGGGTGCTAAAAATGCAGATTTTCTCTATGAACTTTGGTGCAGGAAAGTGAGCAGCTTACAAACGCCAGTTTTTGCTACTTTATCTACAAAATAAAGTAGCAAAAATGTTCTTAAGATGTTGTAGATTGAGCTGACCTACATTTTATTACATTTGTTAAAGGTCCAGTGTGTAAGAATTAATGCCATCTAGCGACTGTAATACTGTAATACACTCACACTTCCCTTTCCAAAGCAAACAGCATCAGGTTGGTAAAGTACATATAAAAGGCTTTATCTTAGACAACAAACCAAATTATCTTCATTTGAAAGTAATTATACACTTAAACAAACATACTTATGGGTAGTGTATTCAATTGATGCTAATAAACCATCCAAAATGTTACACAGTGGACCTTTAAATCACCCAAAGAACCTTAAAGTGTCTCTTTATTTGCTGTTATTTATTACATTATTCAAGTTGAATATGAGCTTTTGAGTTTCATTCATGCATATAAATGCTGTACCCTCGCACCGACCTGCATGTGTGAAAGGCCAGGGTCCGTCTATGAAGACGACATACGCCGTCAGCAGCACTATGACGACCCCGTGGCACAGCGTGACCAGGCGGCAGCTCCACTCGGGCCCGCGCCGAGTGAATATGCAGCAGAACAACGCGTAGAGACCGAACCAGCCAATCAGGCTGCAGATCACCTCCAGCAAGGCCATGACTTACTCACCTGCCACCTGTCAGGGAGGATTGTTTTAAAGTCATTTGTATTTCAAGCTCCAGTGTGGAACCTCTATCTCCACCCTGTGGACTTGTGAGTATTTACCAAAACATTGTGGCACTTGGAACCTCGTTCTTCTTCCCTGCCCCTCCCCAGTCTCACAGAGAGAAACTGAGCAAGTCTTTTACCGCAGTGCTGTACTTTATCATCTATATCATCATAATTTACAAAACTGGCATCATGTTCTATTGAAGAGCTGAAAATAATGACACAAATGTTTTAACAACACTATCAGTCAAGTGACAAGTAGAAACTTATTTCGCTATGATAGACTTCCATTCATACATAGTGCTTTTTGCAACCAGTGGAGGCGCCCCCTGGCGGCTACTGAATACATTTTCACTTCTTACTTGGCTACAGGAAGAACATGGAAGACTATGTGAATTAGTATACATAAATGAAACTTCCTAAACGAACACAAGGTGAATTTACCTCTTCCTCTGTTCAGTTCTCTTCAAGTTCAGGACACATGACGACAAAACGACTGGGTTTACCGAACACGGCCTCGACCTCCATCACTGTTCATGTTCCACAACGAGCCAGAACTGCACCAAGCGCAGCATATTTCACCTGAACATGACAGAAAAATGACAGAAATGCCATGTGGAGTTAACGACAGTGCGGTCAGTTCCTCTTGGATTGTGTGGTGTGTCCCCCCTCAGATCTCAGACCTGATCCTCTTAAAGGATTAAAGTCTCTTCTTGTCTGCAGATACACCTGCGTTCAGAGCCGACTGCAGAGCATCAGAGCATTTTTTTTAAACTGTTTAGACTCTGTACTTCATAATTTATGTCCAACAGTTAATCTTGCCAGCATTTTGCACCATTGTTTTATCGTTATTAGTAGTAGTAGTAGTAGTAGTAGTAGTCAGAGTAGCATTAGCAGTAGCAGCAGAAGTATTAGTAGCATTAGCAGTATTAAGAGCAGTAGCATTCATAGCATTAGCATCACCAGTGTTAGCAGTAGAGTTAGCAGCAGTAGTAACATTAGCAGCAGTAGCAGTAGTATTAATATAGCAGTAAAAGTAGTAGTAGCAGTAGCATCACCTGTTGTAGCAGTAACATTAGCAGCAGTGGCAGTAACATTAGCAGTAAAAAGAGTAGGAGCAGTAATAACAGTGGCATTAGCAATAAAAGTAGTAGTATTAGCAGTAGTAGTAACAGTGGCATTAGCAGTAAAAGAAGTAGTATTAGCAGTAGTAGTAGTAGTAACAGTAGCATTAGCAGGAGTAGCAGTAGTTACATTAGCAGTAAAGGGAGTAGTAATAGTAGCAGCATTAGCAGTACTATGTACTACAAATACAATACATACTCTATATATACCAGTGGTTCACAAACACTGGGTCTGGACCCACAGATGGGTCATGGGAGATTTCTCAACTCATTCAGATGGTTTTTTTCCTCCTGAAAATAAACCATTTCCTGTAATTGTAAATCTCTCCACAGCGCCATCTAAAGGCCTCCAGTTGTACAAAATATAACAAATACTCTGTATTTGACATCAAACACATAGAATAACATCATTAGGAATAAGTGACTCACAAAACATTCTGATAAAGTTAAAAATGTACATTATATTTAGTTTGTTACAATCAACATTTGTTGACAAAGTTTTTTTTAGTTTAGTATTTTCTTTTTTTTTACATTTCATTCAAAAAACAAACAAACATAATATGACCTATATTCAGTCCATCAGTTAAAGTGGTGCAGAAGTCTGATTTACAGTAAACCTGAAGGCAAATGAAACATGGTGATGTCACTAGACGAGGAGAGTTCCGATAGCTTAAAAGGGGTAGCTCAGTTTTTTTTTCCTTCTTCAAGTGAAAACATACATATTTTAGTCACTTAATAAAAGTCTCACCTTATTAAATCTACTCCAGCTTATGTCTAAAATATCATAAGAATCTGTTAGACAGTCTGTTCTGAATGGAGACTGAAGTTTGTAAAACACTCACTCCACCACACCAAACTCCATAGAGAAAATCAGCAATTTTACATCACAATCCGCTGCTGCCTCCGTCAATGAGTTCAAATATGTTGTGCTGTAACTTTAAGGTTTAAAATCCTTAATTCAGATTTAACTAAGTGACACAGAATAACCAAACAAGGCAGCAGCAGACCAGCAGCTCCTGTGTCCCCCCATAAGCTAAAAACGCTGGTTTTCTCTATGGAATTTGGTGCAGGGTTGTTTACCAACTTCAGTTTCCAGTCAGTGCCAGCTGTCAGTCTGAATTTTATATAACCAAACTTTATCGCTGGGTTCATTTAAATCATTTGGGACATAATTAAGAGTAGCCCAGATAGAGATAGAAGTTTTGTACATTTTCTGAGGGCTACAGTATTTCTTCACTTGCTGAATCTTAAACTCATAGCATCATGGCTGGAAAGTATCCACTGTGAAACTTCCATCTGAATAAGATTTTTTTTACTTTTATAACAAAGCTGCTACAAAACCAATCTCTTCAAATTCATTGCTACGATAAGCTATAGGGGGAAAAAAAAAGGGATTGCTACTCTACAGTGGCCTGGAAGTGCAAATAATTATTACTAAATGTGAAATTTGTCTCAAGTTTTGTAAAAAAAAGTAAGTAATAAAAGTTTGCACTTCCTGGCCACCGTACATGTCAGATCAGTTACAGAATAAACAAGTGTGACTTTAAGAATACATATATATATATATATATATATATACGTAGCGTGAACGTTTACACATTTACATCAAGCGTACAGGAGTGCTCCAAGTCCTGAACATTCTACAAAACATCGCGTCACAGTCGTCACTTCTCCTTTGATTCACAAACGAATGTCTCCGCTGTGCATCCGTGCGAATCCACACTCTTGTCTCTGCCCCTTTTTCCACATCCAGTGTTTAAGATCGTTATGACGTTAATTATTAATAAGCAGGAAAAAGTGACTGGATTATCCTCGAGTGCGTCCGTAGAGTCTTTTCTTGGAGAAAAAAAAAGAAACAATGTGCCTCTGCTGGTTTCAGAAGTTTAAAGTGGGACAATAACGTCCATCGTCTCCACTGATTGTCGTCGTTATGTGCCTGAATGTGTGTGTGTGTCACATGTGCTCATGACTGAGCAACACCAGCGTCCACTGGGTTGAAAGTTTGATCCACGGGGAGAAAAAGCTCGATCCGTCACTGGATCCCATCTGAAAAACATCACAAACAATAACGTGTTCAGATGCACAAAAAACAAAACACACAAAATCAGCTGATTTTTCCATGTGATGTACGTGAAACACACCGTTGTTGTCCTCCGAGTCAGTGGTCGGGTCACTGTGTGTGTGTCGCAGCTCGTTGTACTTTAGCTCCACCTCCTGGAAGCACAAAAAATGTGGTAAAATGCAGGAACTGGACTCATAAATAATGCTCAGTTGCACCAACTAGTGTCAATCAGGTATTGCATATTAAACCTTTAAAGTTAAGGATAAACCATTTTTTCCACATTACTTGTTTTCAATGACATTTACTTTAAATTACATTTAAGTTTGAAAGCAAGTTTAGCTCAAAAAGCCAAAGAAAAAACATAAACCATAAATAATTTGAACTTTTTGAAACCAATTAACCTTTTCAGTGTCGTCTCAACCATTTTTTGTGTTGTATGTTTATTGTATGTAAGTTTAAATGCTTATATCAGAGCCTTTCTGTACTTAATTTGAATCAAAACAATTTATAGTAATTTTCAGGTGAGAAAAAAATGTTAAACAAATTGGTAGCTGTGCCTGCAGACTCCATTTTCTCAATCCTTCCTCACATTTATCAGATAAACTATAAGGAAAATGCAAAATGTCTGAAAGCAGCTGTGACTATACTCAAATTTAAATTTTTTAAAAGGTTTTAGTAAAAAAAAAACCAGACTTAAAATCTAGGGAAAACACGCCTACTTGATGCCACAGAAGAGCCTGCGTGCAAATCTCCAGTGGTTGCTGTTAGTTTATGGGTGTGTTTTCCTTTCTTGTACCTTCAGATACTGCAGGTCGGCCTGGAGGAGGCGCAGGTGGGTCATAAGCTGCCGGCTGAGGTTGGGGCCACCGCCCCCTGTCTGCGAGGAGGAGGACAGCAGTTTCCTCATGTCAATTCCCACGTCACATCCTAATCCTCCGTCGTCATCGGTGCTGCTCTCCTCAGGGCCCACACTGAAGTCCAGAACCACAAAACCACCTGGACGTACAAACACATTTTTTACATTATTGAACTTTCCTGATGTGATAGTTCAAGTTTTGAAGCACTGCTTGAGCTGTTTGTCACATAAACTTGCCGTGCCAGAGCCTTTTCTGGCTTAAAAACTGAAGTTTGAGAACAAATCACTCTCTCACACCAGAGTCCATAGAGAAAATCAACGTTTTTTTTCCCCGTGATGACAGAGGAGATGCTGGTCTACTGCTGCTTCGTATGGTAAGTTTGTGTCATGTCAGTGAATCTGAACGAAGGATTTCAAACACAGAAATCACAAAACAACACACTTGGACTCACTGATGGAGGCAGCAGTGGATAAACAACACCTGTGTGTCATGATGTAAAATCGCTGATTTTCTCTGTGGGATTTGGTGCAGGGAGTGACAAAAACTAAAGTTTCCAGTTAGAAAATGCTGTCTTACAATAAAATAAATCAAGAGACACATTCTTCAGTTACTTAAATCCCTGCTGGCAACTATGTTTTCAGTGACAACCACACTTTGAAAAACCTGAGCTATAACTTTACTACATTTAAAACATCTAGTAATAGGCACATTTTCACAGACAAAACCTTTTTATAAAATCTCTAACCGTTGCGCTCAGTTGCCTCACTCGACCCTGTGTTTCCAGGAGGAACCTGTGGGTTGTCTTTTTGTAAACTTGTGGACGTCGGACTCTCATCACACGCCACAGAAGGACCGTCATGTCTCCCAGACGAGGAGTCACTCTGCTGAAACCCAGGCGTCCCACTGAGCCTTTTCTCCTCCACCTCCTCTTTCTCCTCTTCTGACTCTCTGCTCAACATGTGGTTGAAGAGAGCCTGCTTCAGCATTGACACTGGGAAACACACACAAATATTCATTAATACACCATCTCATGGAGTTTCCACTCAAACAGACTCTTCAAAAAAAAAAAAAAAATCCATACATGTTCGTAGAGCGTCTTCAGCTTTGGAGGAGGGTGAGAGGAAAGTGTCGTGCTCTAGGTGTTCGAGGGCGATTCCCTGACGTGAGCCTTCCTGCTGCAGGAAGGGCAGCCTCTCAGCGAGCTGTCCGTCCAGGAAGGCCTCGAGTTCCGCCTCATCCAGCTCTTCATCCATCTCATCCTCCTCCTCTTCCACTCGTCTGTCGTCCACAGCCAGCTCTTCTTCCTCATCCTCTGATTTCATGCCATTGAAGGGGCCGATGCTCGGGGATGGAGCTTCACTGTCTGGAGAGGAGACGGCGTCCTTTTCTGGAATGGATTGATATTTGAATTATGTTTCAAATCATTTCTATGAAACAAGGATTTTATGTTAACTTATGTTATAGAAACTAAAGTTTTTTATGCACAAAAAACACTGAAGTATGACGTAGGTAGTGATAATTATGTTTTTTTAATAATAATGATAATAATACATTTAATTTAACACCTTTTCAAAACACTTAAGGTCCCCTTACATCATGTAAAAATAGCTAAAGTTAAATCTAAGCTAAGATATAAATATTAAACATTAAAAATACAATATTTCAACTACATCATTTCAAAATAAAAGTTTTTGTTTTGATATAACACACCAATAAGAAAAGAAAACAAATTCCATGTGTTAAAAATGCTAAATAAATGTATGAATATCACAAAAACAATGATTAACAAACTATCCCATGTGTGGATGCGGTTACCTGGAGTTGATGTCTCATTAGCTTCTTTGCTCGGCGCGGCCATCCCACGATTTATGATCTCAATAGCGTCTCGCTCAGCACTAAATTAAATAAAAACAGTCACATTAGAATCAATCTAACAACAATAGTGTCAGTGAGCAGCTTCCGTGGACTCACTCAGTCTGAGCCGGAGGTGTGTCGCTGTTGTGAGGCTTGGCCTTCATGGTGTCGGCACACTGCGTGATCAAACACTGCCACCTGCAGGAGCAGAGGTGAAGATTCAGGGTGAGACAGAGCACTAAACAAAGTTTGTGTTGTGGTGGTGTGGGTTTTTTTTTTTTGTGCGACACTCACATCCTCCGATCGGACACCGTCTGAGCCATCAGCTCGTAGATCTGAGCCCCGTTATCCGACATGGAGAGCACGAAGAAAGCCTTGTTTTCTGATCAAAGCGAAAATGTGTTTACTCCACTTCACTTTCAATGTAACATTAAAGGGATAGTTTAGGGTGTTTTTTACAAATACATAAAACTGTATAAAAAGACATTAAAAAGCAGTTTAACTTTTGACAATTTAATTGAACAATTTCTTCACATAATTTAACAATTTGATACATAAGCTTTCTTGTAGTCATTACTGGAGTGTGGTTTAGTCAGTGCCAATAAGGACATGGATGCTAAGAAATCTGTGCTCAATTAAGTCTATGGTATCCTACGAATATGTTCACCACTCACAGGTGGACAGCTGTTGTTACATGAAAACTGAAGTTTGTGTTGCTCTGTAAGCCGGTCACTCCACCACACCAAAGTCCACAGACAAAATCAATGCCTTTACATCACAGCTCACTGCAGTTGTTGATCCACTGCTGCCTCCATCACTAAAGTTCAAATGTATATTCTTTTTTTACTTCTCCGTTTGAAATCTTTTGTTCGCAGCAAGTCCTGTGTCAATACAAGCTTAAAATGCTGATTTTCTCTATGGACTTTGATGTGGGAGAGAGAGAGAGAGAGAGAGCGAGAGTGAGTGCTTTTTTAAAGTACAGTGAAAAGCAGGAAATGGAGCACAGGACATATTTTTTAAGATATCACCGTAAACACTGTACTCACCAGTTGCCACTGGACGAACCAGCACAGTGTTGAGTTTGATGATGGGGCTGAAGATGTGCTTGGTGTCAATGGCACTGGCCAGAATCTTGCCGTGTAACTTGAGGACCAGGCGCTCGTCCTGCTTCTGCAGCAACACCAGGATGTCCTCCAGCAGAATCGTGTAAAGCTCTGAAAAGGAGCCACATGTGATATATAATTGAGTGTATTCAAGTTAAATGTTGCTACAGATGACTTTAAATATCTAATTGTTACACACGTTTATTTCTATAAATTCTATTTTCATATCCTGGTGCTTTTAAGTACCTATCGTCTTGTCTTTATTAACCTTCCAGGACAGAGGTCCTGCATGAACCATCTTCCTCTTGGTCAAGTCCAGATTCTGCAGGGAAAAATAAATCAACAAAAGACCACAGACTTCAATAAAAACCAAAAACAGTTTATTGTTTGGAAAGTTGTCCACACTACAGCTCGTTTTTTACCTTCAGCTCCAGGATCATGGGGTTTTCATTCTGTTTGAGTGATGACAGGTCTAACCTTCTCTGATACTGCTCTAGTCTCTGTTGAAGGGAGAAAACCACATTTTTCACTCATTGGAAATCTTTTAAATTCAAAATATAATCCCCAAACCAAGAGCTGGAACATAAAACTGTAGGGTGTAGCTTTATAATAATAATTAATAAATGCCCTGCTGCTGTATACACACAAACACGCTCCCTCAGTCAGGTCTGATAGTACTGCTTAACACAGCTTGCAAAGAAAATAATGTTACATCATTTCTGTTCACAAAGACCAAACTGAGGCAGAATAATAAAAAACAGAAATAAATCCAGTAGCTCTTCTAACATCGCCCGCCCCTGCTCTACTGCTGTACACACACAAACGCTCCCTCAGTCAGGTCTAATAGTTTTGTCTGACAGAGCCTGTTTTAGATGATGAAGGACGCAGCAAACAAGTAATGTTACATCATTTCCATCACAAAGAATAAAACCAACAGCAAAAAAATCACCAACATCTCCACTGCAGCTTTAAATGTGCATTTACCTGTTTATTCTCAGCCTCTTTCACAGCCTGGTTGACGTGGTTGAGCATCTTCTTGCAACAGTCGCCAGCTCTCTTTACCTTTTCCCTCTCCTCGCCGTTCTCTGTGGAGAAACCAAAAAGAATTACGATGATAGAAAACCAAGTATTTGTCAGTGTTTTCATGTGTCGTGCATTTTATTACTTGTACGGAGCTACGTCATGTCTGTACCTGTGTACTTGGCGATATTGTCGAGCAGCAGCGGGTATTTGGTCAGTCTCTGCATCTCTACGGGGATGATGTCTTTGAGCTGCAGCCTGCGACACAGACGGTTGCTCTGAGCTTGCTGAACATGACACAAACAGAAGAAGGAAGGTCAACAACGATGGTGACCTTTCGTCATAATATATCAAACTGAAGAAAAGCAGGTTAATGAGGTTTCTGACCGCTGAAAACAGAGTATTTTAATTTAAATGATATTACAGCTCTAACAGACAGATTAGAATTGCAAAAACAGAACAGAAAACAGTTACAGATGAGAATTCATCAGTAAGTTATTGTATTTACAGGTGTAGTTGTATAAAATATGGCTCCTCCTTTCTTTATCCTGACATCAGGCCGTGTTGTTGTGTTGTGTCGTATTGTTTTATTCTGACCTGCATGAACAAGTTGAACCTCTGATCCTTCTTCTGTTTGGTTTTGATGAGCTCCAGAGCAGAGGGCTGGTTACAGCAGAAAGTTCCCACGGCTCGTTGGATCTTCTCCTCTTCGTCACCACTGAACTGGAAATGTTAATTATGTGAATATCAAATATTAAATCATATAAAAAAATATCAAACATGGCATCACGTTACATCGATCAAGAACTGAAGTGAACCCATTAAACGTACCCATGCGAGGAGATCGTCTCCAATCTGACCGATCACCGACGTCTCGCTCCTCTTCCTGACCGCCGTCATCTGCTCTGTTATAGAAACTGTGGAGCACGAGGAGGAGAAATTAGTAGAAAACATTTGCAGCGGTTGTCTTCAAATGCAGTTACACTGAATTAGAGTCAAACACTGTGTGTGAAAACACACAGAAAACAAAACCTAAAACCTCTTTCACAGTTGATGAGTCAAATCTACATTTAAACTGTTAAAAATCTCTTTTAAACTGACTTTGTATTCTTTCACTTGTGTACCCTAATTAAGACATATTGGTTTCTAACTATAAAAACATCCAGCCTCTGGTAGCTTTATATATGAACTTCCACTTAGATATCATAATATATAACAATACACTTCATTATAGAGCATGTTTATTGACAGTTTCACATGGTGCTTAACAGTAAAAATGGAGTAAAGTAACTATAAAGAGCTGAATTATGTGGTAAAACATTTCTTTCAAGTTACAGTTGCTGAAGTCTGTGTGATTGGTGCTTATGTGGCACATGTGTGTCAGCAGTATGTGTGTGTGTGTGTGTGTGTGTGTAACGTTACCATGCAGCTGAATGATTTCCTCCAGGTTAATAAAGATGTGTTTGATGTCCTCAGTGGGGAGGATACTGTCTCTGTTCAGCCTCTGATAGAAAACACAGTCCAACACCTTCAGCATCCGCAGGTGAGCGCGCTCAGTGTAGAACAGCTCTGACAGAGAACACACACACAAACACACACACGTGTACTTTTGGATTTCATATTTTTCCATGTCACGATCTATAATGCCTGACGTGCGTTTTCACGACTTGTACCATTGATGACTTCCTGTCGTTTGATCTCCTGCGGCGTGAGGCTCTCCAGGACGCCTCGACTGACCAGAGCCTGCCAGTTGAGCGGGTCTTCTTCACACTCCACCTCTCCGCTCTGGTCGTCCTCGCTCTGGACGTCGGCTGCAGTCACCGCACACTGCACGTCCATCCTACTGTCCAGCAGAGACACAGAGAAAGAGGATTAAGTGAGATTTAGGGTTTGTTTGAACTATTCAAAACACACAAATTTAAACAAAAATAATCCGTTTGTACCTGAAATTCTCCTGATCCTCCTCCTGTAACTGCTCCAGGTTGGTCGGACTGAAGTCAAACTGAGTGCTGACGGGACTGAGGACGGCGTCCTGCTGGTCCCCAGACTGAAGACTGTCACTCAGTCTGGGCTGGACGGGGAATGGAGACAAGTCTGTGGAGAAAGGAGACGAATCGTACGATCATGAGGATAAATAAAGATGAGATTAGGAGTTTCTGCTGTAAATGTTATATAACAGAGATGTCATTGTCCTCTAGAGCCATGGTTCTCAAACTGTGGGAGAGGAAGCTGTAGCACTTAGAAAATCAGAAATACTGTTCTGTACTGTATATACCAGGGTATTTTAATCAGAGTGTGTAGAAAATGATACTCTCGCAGCTCTGTGTACTGAATTAATCATGGACCGTAAGCCTATTCAATGGAATCGTAATATTCTGAAAGATTCATACTTCTAGAATATACTGTAAAATGTCTTTACTTTTCTTATTCAAATACTATCACCAACATTTTCACAACTCAAAGACATAGAAGCCTCGATATGTGACAAAAGACGGTGAATAAAACTTTCTCTTACTAGAGTCTGACTCCTGTCCGCTCATGTCTGAGGTTTGACCACCGGGGGAGCTGTGAGTGGGGGAGGTCGTGGAAGGCGAGAGATGGACACTGGCGTCCGATCCTTCACTGGTCTGATTCCCACGAGCCCGTCCACAATTCCCGGCAGAGTAGTCGGGCTGTTCGGGAATGACGAGCGCCGGCTGGGAGATCTGCTTTGGTGAGCGCTGCTTGTTTTGATCCACGGCTTTACCCACTTTACCCACACACACACACACACACACACACACACACACGTGTACAACAGAGAAGGAAACGTGGAGAAAAAGTGTGAATGGAAATAATTTCACTTCTTTAATGGGATGAGATTTTAATGGATTATTATTACAGTTGCATAACATGTGCACATTGACTTGAATTTTATTTAACCTTTATTTAACCATAAACTCCTGTAATAGACATAAAAATAAACTCAAAATACCGAAACACAGCATAAAATCACTTCCTCAACAAATGTTTCAATACAATTAATAAAGGTGCATCTACAACTAGTTGTCTCTTATTGTCAACTCATGTAGAAACACTTTAAAAGAGCCCAATGAGACCAGATCCTTCAGTTTCAGACTGTATGTAGAGGGAGCCGCATATTTAAGTGCCCTTTTTTTTAAATCAGTAGAAACCATTGAAACTGACAATAAGTATACTGTTCTGATGGATGTAGGTCTGTACAAATAGGATGTATAAATTAAAATATGCCATATTTAATTGTTCAAAAGGTGAAAAACACGTTTTGTCCTCACCTGAAGTGGAGTCCACTCTGCTCAGGCGTCTCGGTTGCCCGAGGATATTGGGAAACCGAGGCTTTTTCACCTTCTCCTCGCCCTCCTTCTCAGCCTTGATGCTCTTCTGCTCATTAGATTAAAACATATTATTCGTTTTTGACATGTTTATTAAAAATGTGACCGTCAGAGAAAACTCATATCAAAGAAAACTATAACAATCACCTTCATTTTGGGCAGAAAGTTGATTCGTGCTCGTTTATGTTCGAGGCCGCGAGGCTCCTTCACTTTCACCCCGAGGTGCTTCATATAGGTGAGAATAACATACTGCATCGTTTGGCTGCAACGTAACACAACACAAAGTCAAGAAACACAAACAACACTACTAATCTGTACAGTCTAAAGTCTATATATTAGTTTTAAACATTTTATTATTTCACAAAAAGAGACTCAAAGATATTGTTCAGCTTTTTCCAACAGGAAACTGAAGTTTTGCAAATCATTCTCTCCTGCACTGAAGTCCATTGAGAAAATCTGCGATTTTTACATCACGGCTCAGAGGAGTTGTTGATCCACTGTTGCCTCCATCAGTAAGTTCAAATGTGTTACTTTGAGACTTTCAGTGTTTGAAATTATTTATTCAGATTTCCCTCAGTGGCATAAACTTACCAAATATGGCTGAAATGGAACAGGAGCTCCTGTGTTACCATGATCTAAAAACACTGATTTTCTCTATGGAGTTTGATGCAGAAGAGTGAAAGTTTCACAAACGTCAGTTTTCAGTCAGAAATTACGGAGGAGCAACATTCTTTAGACATTGTAAACTCACGCTGGCCTAGATGTTATTGTTGATTAAATGTCTAAAATCTGTTTTTCTTATTTCAAAGCTGGAAAAACCATGTATTCAGCGACAGTAATTCAACCACACTTTCATAAAACCCGGAACTTTCAAAAATCTCAACTGAAACTTAAACACTTCTCCAAAAAGGCCATAAAAATAAAAAATCCCTCATCTTACCACTTCTCCTCTTCTGAAGGCTGTGTTGTCAACCTGTAACAAGAAACTGTTTGTGTTACCAGACACACACACACACACACAATTTTACAAGGAATATAGGAACTTGAATATTCACACGCGCTGAGGGACTCACAGTATGTCCTCGATCTTGGAGATGATGTGTTCGGCGCAGGAACATTCTTTCTCCGAGGCATGTTGGTCTTTCAGCTGTTCGATGTCCAGCTTGGACAGCTCGTCCTCGGCCAGAGTCAGACCCATACTGCGCTTCTGTCTGTACACAACATATACATAACCTGTGACTTGTTGTCCTATATTTGTACCAGATTTGTCTCGGGGGGGGGGGGGAAGCATGATGGGACTCACCGGAAGTCCTCCAGGTTCTTGTGAAGGTCTGGCAGAAGAGCGTCCTGTAACATCTGAGTGTAGTGTTTGCAAAGATCCTCTGGGATCAACTCCAGCCTTCGCTTCTCTGTTCAAACAAAAACACACACACACAACGTCTTATGACTGTAAACATTTAATTCAAAAGGTCCTTAAAACTACAAAACTGTATATTTGACTCTTTTTATGAGTTATTCCTGATCTGTGGAAAAATATAACCTCAACACAGAGACGCACCAGTCTGATTTCCAACCTTATAAAGTGTATGATTGAGTATTTTCTTTTTTTATACTGTTTCCCATTTATATTTTTAACCTATTATGGAAAGAGAGAAAGAAAGAAAGAAAGTATTTATATTTCAAATGTCTTTTATTTCGTACCTAATTCAGCTGCAATCGTCTCTGGCACTGGTATTTTTAGATTCTGTGAAAACACAAAACATAAAAAATGATTTCATTCACTTCTGTGTAAACAGTTGAAGGAGCCAAACCAGATAAAGGGGAAAATAAGAAAGAGACTAAAAACAAAATAAATTACCGCCATTCGATCCATGAAGAGTGAGTGGAATTCCATGAAGAAGCGTCGACTTTCTTTGGAGCTGGTTTGTTTGTGCATGTCAGCGTAGAGATAGCATAGCTGTCGCAGAGTTAAAAATAATTCAATTAAAAATAACCATCTCATCATTTAACATATATAAACTTAAAAATACAATACATAAAAACATAATCTGAAACAAAATTATATTAAAATGAATTATCTGTAAAAAATTTAAATGTAAATGTTATTGTTGAATCTATATATGTTTAAATCAAAATGTTTCACTTTAAATTCTTAATCTAAAATTGCTAAAGCCAACATTTAACGTTCAGTATAGTTTAGTATAATTTAGTTTCAGATTCTGGTTTTGATGTACTGAGTATTTCAAAATGTTTAAATGTTGCCATAAAACTGGTTGTGTGTCTTTTGTCTTGAATAAGCTTACAAAAAAGATAAAAGATGAAAACATTCAACCTATGATCAATCTATTTATGTATTTTTAAGTTTGCAAATATTGCTGGAAATCTAGTTTGAAGTGTCTTAAATAAGCGTACACCTTTTATTTTGAGTTAAACGTTTGATTCACGTTTGTATTAAACATTTTAATTTAAATATTTGACATACGTTTTGTATAATTTTGATTTATATTACCATTTTAAACATGTTTAGGTTTGCAAATATTGCTGTGAATCTGGCACCCAAAAGTTTGGTTCTGTCAAACCAAGGAAGTGCAATGTGTCGGATGCAGGTTTTATTTTTTTGATGAATTAAAAAAATTAATGAATTAATTTTTAATTTAATTAAATCAAATACATTTAGCCTCAATATGAATCTATTCTCTGCGTTGTCCGTGTGTGTATATGCTACGTACCAGAGGTGCAGGGTCAAACTGTGAGACAACATGGTGGAGGAAAACTGCGAGGTGAGCCGGCCGAGTCTTGAGCGAGTCTACGTCCTGGAAACAGCTACACTGTCCATTAATCTGACAGAAGGAGACAGAAGACACATGACCCAAAAAAAACAACAACTTACAAGTATATACAGTATATATAGTACATGTAGGGCTGGACAATGTGGCCAAAATGTAGGTAAAGTAATCTTAAACAGCCTAACATAAAACACTAGAACATTACCCGCATCTTAGGCTTCAACTGACTCAGTATCATGTGCATGATACGTTGACTTGTGTGTCGTCTCTCAATTGGCACGACAGTCTTAAGGCATGTGGAGGCAGTTTGTTTGGCCGTACACAGCATCTGCTGCATTTCCACCACGCTGGTGCCCTCAGCGAGTCACCTGCCAAGTTTGAAACCTGTCAAGTGAACCGCTGAACAGTTTTGCAATTAACGGGCTGCGACATTATACTTCTTTCATCAACTTTGATGTCACATTTTACATTAAAGGAGTTTAAAAAACTACATTCCGTTCCTCACACAATCAAAGGCCTTCATCACATTTCAAAGTCCAAAACAAGCAGTTCAAAGTTCCTTGACCTTTCTCTTATGAGGTGAAGAACTTTGAACTGCGCTGAAGAACCTTAACCTATATTGAAGAACCTTTAATCTGTGTTGAAGAACTTTTAACCTGTGTTGAAGAATGTTTAACCTGTGTTGAAGAACCTTTAACCTGTGTTGAAGAACTCTGAACTGCGCTGAAGAACCTTTAGACCTATGTTGACTGATTTAAAAGCTAAATAAACCAAAAGATTATGGACCGAAAACAACAAATGCCTGATAAGTGTGGAAATATTTCACACATGTGGGGTAAAACACTCAGGCATCATTACACACGTTACACCTCCGAGTTTGTTTCACCAATGTATATACACTAATGAACATCTGTTATTGCACAAAGTTATACCACGATATATTGTTATTGAATTGTTGCCCAGCCCTAAGTTTATGCATGTACAATTTGACTTTCAATTTCACATACAATTTTTTTGTTCTTGTACAAGTGTTGTGAATAAAGACAATTCAAATGACCTCCATCTTTGTTTGTTCCACATTTGTTCCCATATTTTCAAATTCAACACACGGTGAAGGTCACTGTCCTCCCGTCAGCTTCTTGTCCAATTATTCCATCAGTAGCGTCTCGTAATACCTGCTCTTGCTGAGAGTCGAAGTAGTCGTCCTCTGCTCCAATGATCTGAGGGTTCAGGAGGTAAGGAGGATTACCCACAATGCACTGGGCACCGGTGTCCTGAGTGACAAAAATCACACAGAGGTTTAGTGTTGCGACGAGGCAATAACTGCAAATTTAAATCAGGTCTAACATTTAAAAAAACAAAAACAATAAATAAAAAAAAAGTGTCACAATCCCCTCAGTTTCAGCTCTATGTGTGTATGTTTGTGTGTGTGTGTGTGTGTGTGTCTTACAGTGTCAGTGAAGTCCTCTGTGTCGGGAGACGAGCAGAAGTTGAGTCCGTCTGGTGGGCTAATGTCCGGGGTCTGACAGGGCGTCTCTCGTTTGCCAGGGTTTTCTGGGAGGGGACTGCTGTGCATCTAAAACACACACACACACACACCCAAAACACTTAAGCCAAATTGATTGTTTAGTCTGGTGCCGAATGCTGGGAAATCCCCAGAGATTGGAGACCTGGACCATTTCATTCCTATTTATAGAAGTGGTGATAAAACGTCTATTTATTATTACAAAGAAGTCTGCGTAAGCAGCTTTTTCAGCAGCTTCCTGTTGTATTTATCATCAGACTGTGGCTTGGACCAAAATATATTTTTTACCAACATTCCCCAGTAAGCAACAGCAGCAGCACCTGATCCATGATAAATAAAGATACAAGCAACAGATGTCAACTTGGTCACTTTTCAGAAATAGAATTTCTTCCAATAAATAAACTGATTTCTACATTATTATTTCCCTTTTTTCTTTTTAAGTTAACTGAAATGTCATGTAAAGTTTATTTCAAAAGCTTCTAAACATCAAAACATGAACAAAACGTTATTTGAAATAATATTTCTCTCCCCATTTTATACTCCAACGCATTGTACCATTAGGTAACGTAAGGTAAATTAGTGAAGAGTTGTGTAATTTAGCATACCTTTGCATATTAAACATAATGATCGAAAATGTTTCTACATAAAGAAACACAAAGAGAATATTGTTTGATAAAAAAGATTTTCTTGTGTTTTTGAGGGAGGCCTATGCCCCCTATGCTTACGTAAGGCAACATCAGGTAACCAAAGCTAAACGCAAGCCAACATATAAAACCTATTGATCTAAAATGTCTCTACATAAAGAAACATGAACAAAATATTATTTGAAAAGATTTATGCCCTGCTAATGTGACATAACACGTGGTAACGAGGAGGAAATGTAGAGTACCGTAGCCTAGCATATGCCTTGCACAGCTAGAGAAGCCTAGCATAGCCTAACATCAATCACTATGAATGCCATTAAAAGCAGAGAAATATAGTTTAAAAAGGAATAAATGGTAAAACTCAAGTTTAAGAAAAATAAACAAAACATACATTATATTAAAATGTTCAATTACATAGAAGTTTTAGTTGAAATAATTACATTTCTTAGGTTTTGACGTACGCCTATGGCCTGCTAATGTAAAGTAACACCAGGTAATGTAAGGTGACATAAGGTTATGTAACGTAGCATAGCGTAACCTTGCATAATCTCACATAACACCAGTTTTTGATTCATTTTCAGTTCACTACCTAACCAACTAACTAACTAACTAACTAGCTGGCTGAAAACATCCCAATAAAAATTAATTACTAAATTATACAGAAATAAACAATTTCACTGCACTGATTACTGTAGCATAGCATAGCGTGGTTTAGTCTAACCTAACATAGCTTCTCTTCATTATACTTACAGAGTTATTGTTTGTTGAGAGCCTGTTGTTATTAACACTATCAACTCGGAAGAAAGAAGTCGAAAGTCCAAGGTCCAATTCCCCGGCATCTCTAGTCCTGAACATAGAACCTCCGTCCTGAAACAAACACAAAGAAATTATATATTGTCGTTTCATCATGCTAGCTCGCTTGTTGTTGTTGAACCAGATTTCACTCTTTAAAAAGCAGAACTCAGCTAATTTTCTCAGTATTGTGACTGTGGTTATACAGTAGTTCAGAGCAGGACAAAGATGGCGAAATACACACGAGGATTACGGCCATATGTGAAAGTGTTTCAGGAAACAAAATAAAAATGAATAAATAAGCAAGCCAGAATTTTGACCCAAAAAATTTATTAAATTTCTTTTTTTAATTTTATTTATTTATTTCAGGGTTTTTTATTTGTGTGAGAATTTTTTTGATGTCCATATGTCTGAGAAAAAAGTCAGAAGAAATATTTTAAAAGATTTTTTTTCCCCCTAAATTTTGTTTCCCTTTTTTTTTTCACATGTGGCACTAATCCCATTCACAACTGCTGCAGTTGCTTTGCTGAGCTGCTCCTGCAGCAGTACAATGTGCTTCTTTGCCTCCTGGATCTCCTTCAGTAGCTTAGGTGTCGAGTTTCTGCCACACTCCTCCTGCTTCACCTTCACACAAATAAACAATAAAACCCACAATCTGCACATTCAAAATATGAGGAAATAACAATAAATCCCTTCATAATAAACACAACAATCAAATGCCAAGGTCCTTTTCGTACCGCACACTCGCTCACCTGTAAATCCAGCTGCTGTTTGGTTAACATCTTTTGCATGTGCTCTATCTTTTGGCTGTATGCTGTTTTGTTCTCAACCTCAATATTGAGAGAAAAAGAAAAAAAAGAAACACAACACGGAATTAAATGAGACAACTGTTCGCCTCACACAACGTGAGCAATGTGAGGAAAAAGTTTGAAGACATTGTGGAAAAAGAGAAGTGATAAAAGATCAGTCTGAAAGTGAAAAAGTCAAAAAGAGGAACAAAAGGACATAAATTAGGACTATGACTTCATCCTACTTCTTCTTCTTCTTTTCCTTTCGGCTGCTCCCTTCAGGGGTCGCCACAGCGAATCAACCTCCTCCATCTAACCCTGTTCTCTGTATCCCCCTCTCGCACACCAACTAACTTCATGTCCTCTTTCACTACATCCATAAACCTTCTCTTTGGTCTTCCTCTCAACCTCCTGCCTGGCAGTTCCAACCCCAGCATCCTTCTACCAATATACTCACTATCCCTCCTCTGTACATGAACAAACCATCTCATTCTGGCCTCTCTGACCTTATCTCCAAAACATCTAAAATGTGCTGTTCCTCTGCAGTAGGATGACTTCATCCTACTTTAAATAACTAAAAGAAAAAACTGCATGGTCATGGTGCAAATATGTACATAATACTTTTCAATTTCAATACAGTTTTTATTTTGACACATTAAGTGTGAGGACGGTAAATTGTGAATTCAGTGCAGCGGGTTCAGTAAATGTTGGCAGTAATGGACTGAAACAATCAAGAGACTGATGAGAAATAATGAGCTGCGTGGGCTGGACCAGCCCGATAAGCTTCTGTTATCATGAGTCTTGTCACAGAGTAAAACAACATCATTACAGTTTCACTTTGCCACTGGCATTCAGCAAATTTCCAGACAAAACAAAAAGAGCGCGAAGTCTCCCGTTTCGGGGAAACACTGAGGCCGGGAATGTTTGAACATAAACAGAAAAAACATCGACTACAACTTTAAATTTGCAGTGATTTATTGAATATTTCAGTTACATTCAATTATTCATATTTAATTTAAAATATATACCCCTATATACCACAGTAAATTATTAAAACTGCATTACTTATTGAGAATTAAAACACATTAAAACCTGAAACAACTTACTGCTTAAGTGTGGTTGAATAAAGTATCGCAGTTTTTAGCTCACTCCCTCCTGCACCAAACTCCATAGAGAAATACAGTGATTTTTACAGCACGACACACAGGAGTTGCTGATCCACTGCTGCTTTCATCAGTAAGTTCAAACATGTTATCTTGTGACTTCGGTGTTGGAAATACTTTGTTAGGATTGACCTCAGTGACACAAACTGACCACACGGGGCAGCAGCAGAGCAGCAGCTCCTGTGTCCCCTTGAGCTAAAAACAGTGATTTTCTCCATGGAGTTTGGTGCAGGATGAACTACAAAACTTCTA
This sequence comes from Solea solea, assembly GCF_958295425.1. NCBI lineage: Eukaryota > Metazoa > Chordata > Actinopteri > Pleuronectiformes > Soleidae > Solea > Solea solea. Next base: position 2,713,552 of record NC_081137.1, read on the forward strand.
TTTTCAGCCAGAAAATATTGTATGACAGTGAGTAAAACCAGCATACATGTTCTTATGTATTATAATAGACTTAATTAGGTGTATATTTTCTTAAGTGAGCCCTTTTTAAAGGGTGATAACGTGTCAATACCTCATTCAACCTCACTTAAAAAAACTAACTGAACTACCCCATAAAATTGTTCTGAGTCAACAAACAATTGCACATAATAGATTAGATTAAAAAAAGAGACAAAACAAAATCCTGGACCTGCACCATTTTCTGGATGTGAATCAAAATTCCATTCCAGAGATCAGTTCAAACGTTTTTTGTGTAATCCTGCAATCTTTAAGTTTTTGAAACCAGTTTACACTTTAAAACAACCAAAATAAAGTTGATTTAAGGAATAAACCGATCAACAATGGATAAATACGCAGAGAGAAAGTCTGATGATTGCTTGTTTTCTCTTTGAATCACTATGTTGCACCTCAACATGACAGAAAAGACACAAATGTTAAAATGTGATTATAGATTTGCATCTTTACAAAGTGAGGAGACAAAATTTGGTGATAAAATAAAGCTCTGCTCATTTTTCTCTGTTAGGCTCGTGAAGCTGAAGAGAAACAAACGCTTCCACCACCACCAAATTTGATTGAGTTTAACTCACTGCTCCTGAAAGAACTCAACTCTATTTGAGTTTACAGAACTCAGCTGTGTCTTTAGATGAACAATAAAGACTAACTCCAGCGTAAAGAGGCTGAGTGAACGTGGTCTGGACTCTGTGGAGGAGAGTCATGGTGTCAGAGACTCTGTAGAAAGACAGAAGACCTGCTCTTTGATCCAGGTAGACTCCTACTCTGGAGGACACACCATCTGAGACTATAGTGCATTTTCCCTTGTGAAGAAACTCACAACTGTTTTGTTCACAAACTAAAGCCCACGATTTGTCATTGGATCCAAATCCACACTGATATGAATTCCATGATTGGATGATGTTTTTGTACGTCACTGCTACAAAAACTCCTCCTCCTGTCCACTCCAGCTCCCAGTAACAACGTCCAGTCAGACTCTCTTTACTCAGGACCTGATACCACAAAGTGAATCTGTTCATGCGACCACAATAAAACCGATTTACCAACATTAATGCTACTTTACTGTTTCCGTCAGATAAAAACAGATCTGTGTGAGCTGTGTTTGGATCCAGTGTGATTTCCCGTGAAAATCTGAAGAATTCAGCTCTGGTCTTTGGTTCTGGTTCTGTCAGTAAAACATCTACTTCAGCCACAGCCAGTGAGACGTTTGTCCACGTCTCAGTCAGGACGTCCTGTAGTTGACCTCTGACCTTTGCCACAGCTGCTGTCGCGTCCTCAAAGTATTTCAGAGGACGGACGTTGATGGTGGACGAGTGTGTAGATGGACTGAGTGCTGACAGTGAGCAGTAGCTGAGGAGAAACTGGTTGTGATCGTGTGTGAGTGAGAGTTTCTTCAATTCAGCTTCTCTCTTCTTCAGCTCAGTGAACTCCTGCTGAAGCTTCTCCTCAACGTCTTTGACTCGACTCACTTCAGTTTCCTGCTGGGATCTGATCTGCTGCTTCAAGTCAGAGCTTCTCTTCTGCAGGAGACACATCATCTCAGTGAGGATCTTGTCAGTGTCCTCAACTGCTTCATCAGTAGAGAGAGTGAGTGTCTTCCTCTCCTGTTGAAGCACCTTCATGTCTCTGTCTATGTCCTGGAGTCTCTGCTGGATTTCTTGTAGACTCAGATCCAGCTCTCTCTGCTTCTGCGCCCTTTCTGCTGCAGCTGAAACCGTGTTGTGGCCTTTATGTTCCTCCACAGGGCAGAGATAACAGATACACTGCTGATCAGTGCGGCAGAACATCTTCATCACCTCGCCGTGACGAGGGCAGATGTCCTCCTGGAGGTTCTTGGACGGCTCCACCAGCTTGTGTTTCTTGAATGGAGGTGATTGATAATGAGGCTGGAGGTGTTCCTCACAGTAAGAGGCCAAACAAACCAAACAGGACTTGAGCGTTTTCTGTTTCCTGCCAGTGCAGACATCACAGGGAACATCTTCAGCTCCAGCATAGCAGGGATCAGCAGGAGCAGCTTGGAGTCCAGTCTTCTTCAGCTCCTTCACTAAAACTGCTAACATGGTGTTTTTCTTCAGTTCAGGCCTCGGCATGAAGGTTTTTCTACACTGAGGGCAGCTGTAGATCTTCTTCTCCTCCTCTGTGTCCCAGTGGTTTTTAATACAGTTCATACAGAAGCTGTGTCCACAGGAAAGAGCCACTGGACCCTTCAGCAGATCCAAACAGATGGTGCAAGAGAAGGTTTCTCTCTGCAGCTGAACTCCTGTCTGCGCCATTTCACCTCTCAGTCATGACGGCTGTGTGAGTTTCTCTTCCTCAGAAGTCGAACCGGTTTGAGCTCTGATCTCATGTGACATCGCAGTGGGCGGAGTCTGTCAGCTCCTTCTCCACCTTTTGGCTCTGCCTCCCATCTGACATGAAGTGAACTCTGTTTTGAGTGACACTCCCAGATGAACGAACTCCTGTGTTTGTATGTGTGTGTGTGTGGAAATGTACCTGAAATTCAATTTAATCTAATTTAAAAGTAGTTTAGATAAGGAGAAATATGGTCTTTGATGATCAATTCAATTATTGTGTTTATCACTAATGTATTACATATATCTATTGCTCACTCGTTTTAACTCATTCCATCATATAAAGCTTTATTTTGGTTTTCATTCCCCTTAAGTTTTGGGAACATTTAAGTTGATAAGAACAATAAAATTACTCGGACCATATAAGGAATTCTTTAAACACTGTTGAGTCCCTTAACACATTAATAAAAATATCTGAAAACATCCCTAAAAACATGCATAAAACAATTACCCCATCAGGCAGGAAGGAGGTGATGTTCTCCTGGTTGTTGTTGCTGCTGGTTGACGGACTGCGTCGCTGCACACCGGGCAGTGCAGGTGAATTTGGCACCGAGTGAGAAGACGGAGAACTGACCTCTGCACCATCCTCCTTCTCCGTCTCCTTCTCTTCACCCTCCTCCTCGTCCTCTTCCTCCTCCAGAGGGATGTGAGGAAGCCCTGGAGGCCTCCCCAGCACCGTGAGTGCTACATATGAGCCGGCTGCCAGAGCGGAGTCATGAGAGAGGAATGAAGGGTGAAGGCAGAAGGAGGAAAACACCAAAACCCTCGGGAAATGAAATCCCAGTGTTTTATTTAAATGTCGCTATGAGTGTTAGGGACAAACTGAAGAAAATAGTTTTTAATCTTTCGAGAATAAAGTCATAACATTAGATTAAATGAATAATACTAGTGTTGTTTGTCGATCATTTGAGGTTTTTTTGTTGGGAATTTCCAAAATTTGAAACCAGCCACTCTTTGGCATTCTGAAGCTTGAAAACGACTTCTTATGTATATGTTATGAATATAATGTTAAATAAAGCTGTTTTAGAGGGATACTTACATTTTATCAGCTTTACGACCTCTATGTGGTTTGACCGCGTTACTAATGTCCCATTAACCTGTTAGAGAAGAAAAAGGGGACATTCATTAAAGCTGATATTGATGATTTGTCAACAAATTAATCGATTAATGATTAATGAAGAGCTTGCTTGGTCTGTAAAATGTCAAAAAATGTTGGAAATGATGATGGAAAAAACTAAATTATTCAGTTTTCACACTTTTTTCCTTATAAGGAGCAAAGAAACCAGAAACTATTCACATTTAAGAAGCTGGAAAATCATGAAAACGGGTTTTAATTATTGAAAAAAACACACAAAACCGATTAATGGATGATCAAAAATAATTGAAGATTAATTTAGTAATCAATAATTAACATTTAAAAATATGTTTAAATTGGTAAACGCAGGATAACAGAATTCAATACATTCAATTGATCGATATGATATGAGAAACCATTAAAAATACCATACACAAAGATACTTTACAATAAATGGCCCTGATGCACATGTACATTTCAAGACAATAATATAACTATATATCACCACATCCACCAAAACAACAAAATAAAATGGCCACCAAACAGGTAAAGTGCAGGATGTGGAGTTAAATGATTATTCTGTTATCACTGTCTGTGATTATCACACTGTTAACTTCTTATTTTCCCTTCTTTAATTTGTGTTCTTTTCATTCTAGTGATAAAAAATATCATGAACTGGTGGGAAAATCTTAAAAATCTAATAATATTTGTTTTTTATCAGTGTATTGATAATGAAACCTCACGAGTCTGGACCCTCTCACTTCCTTTTTAAAAAAAACTCACCTTAATGATCCTGTCTCCTGTCTGAACACCAGCACGCATAGCAGCTCCATCTGTGACACAAAAACACACAACACAGTCAGTCAGTGTGTGTGTGTGTGTGAGAGAGAAAGAGCTGGTATTCCTTATGTTGTGGGGACATACATCTGTTGACAGTCACATTATGGGGACTTGTCTTCATTATGGAGACAGAAATCAAGTCCCCATAATGTAAATTAAGGTTAGAGTAAGTCTCCAGGAAATGGGTTAGGGTTAAAGTTAGAGATTAACTGGTGGTTTTGGTTAAGATCCTTAAAAGGATAGCTGCACAAACTGTGTGTGTGTGTAAGAGCGAGAGAGAGACATACCTTCTTTGACCAGCTGCACAAACACAGGATTGTCTCCACTCACAGTCAGCCCGAAGCCATTTTCATCTCTCTGGATTATCACACACCGCTGGACAAGACCTGACATTTAGACACACACACACACACACACACACACACACACACACAGACACACACAATTAAAAAAGATGATTTTTTTCCACACATTGAGCATTGTTCTGTCACGAAAGCCACAGAGGAGGAAAATGCCTTCTCTATTAGGTAAATGTATATTTCCAGCCTCTTTATCATATGACATCAGCAGCTACAGCACCAGCTCCATCACTCGACTTTTCCTAAATGTTCCCAGAATGAAGTCAGAATTCAGTAAACTGCTTGCTCCTTCTGTGCAACCATGGTATAACAATATTATATTATATATTCGTCAATTTTTTTACTGCTTTATCCTCCAAAAGAGCTGACATGGTGCGAAAAACAGGGTATATATTAGATTATGTAAAAGGTTTCTAGACTCGTCCATTAAAAAATATCATGATATACGTATGATATATATATTTTTGCACTTCATATTCATTTGTTATAATAAAAATAAAGTAGAATACATGTATTATAAATGTATGAGCTATACTGGAGACAGCCTCTAGAGGGCGATGCAGATGGTTTGGCTTCGTGTGTGTGTGAGTGTGTGTGCTCTCATATCATCTGTCTTTATTTAAAGTGTATGAGTCTGGCACAGAATATGTGGGACACTGTTTTGCTTGTGGCATCACATTTTTTTTTTCCCCACACACAAGAACTTACAAGTTCAAACAAATAAACAGAAAAAAATTTAAGATTTTACAGTCACAACTTCCTACGTGAAAACTCTTTCCTCTTTTTTTGTATAAAAAGCTGCTGAAATCATAAATATAAATCAATCAAGCAGCAGTTTCCATGAAAACCTGCCAAGTCCTCGTGACGCAGAGAACTCGGCTGAGTCATTCACTCCTCTGCGCTGCTCTGACGTCTCCTGAAACCTGCAGAGAACATCTGCACCATTAACGCCGTCACGTTCGTCCTGTTAACGATCCCTTTGCTTCTCGCTCTTCAAAGACTGATGTGAGTGGATCTGAGTGGATAATTGGTCTGTCTTCTGGCCTCGGAAAAAAAAAAAAGACTCAAGACTCCAGGGTGAGGAAAAGGGCAGGAAGGATTAATGTTGACCCCGTAACCCTGGCAACCACCTGGACATCTTGTTTCTGAGTGTTTGCCCACATCAGAAGCCATCACTGCTCTTCTCACCAAACCATGAGGTACAGGAGGGAGAAATAAACTTTATTTTCCTTATAGGGAAACTATGTGAAGCAGGATAAAACACTTACAAATTACCAGAAGTACATATACTTTGTTACCGTAATTCACGTGTCTGTGTTTTACTTCTTTTGTATTTATAGTGCTTTTACCCCCACTACATTTCCTCTAACCATCTTTGTTAATTGCTCCTAGCAAATAAAATCAGAAGAAGAGTATTATTATTATGGTCTGTATTTATATAGAGCTTTTCTAGTCTTGATGATCTTTTATATTCATTGACACGCTGCAACATGGGGTGTCTTTGCTCAATAATTGAACCCTAATTGAACTCACCCTACCACTGAGCCACCATGGCTCAATCCTACTCCTGACTTGTTTAATACCTTTGATACTTAAGTACAGTAAATGTCAAATACTTTAAGACATTTACTTAATAATATTATATAAAAGTGAATTCAACTTCTACCAAAGTCTTTTTCTGGTGACATACATTTACGTACAGTATATCACTTGCAACATACAGTATTTAAACCTAAAATCTACCTTGAAAAGAGTAAAAGAACAGACCTCAACAACATTCCCATCACAGGCACATGGTATAAGTTCACAGTGCTCATACAATAAATACAATAACATGAGTTTTAACCTAAAAAGTAAATGTGTCCCTGAGATTAGACAGAAACACAAAGAGAAGCCAAAACTTAACATCAATATCTGAGCCTTTAAAACAGACTTAACGTTATTTAAATGGGAAAAAGAGAGAGACCAGGCTGTTAGTATTTAGTTCTTGCTCTACACACTGTAAAGCCCTTCGAGGCCAAATGTGTTTGTGATGTGGGAGCTATATAAATAGAATTGAATTGGATGAATTATTCGTATTTAAAGTCATGTGATCCTGAGGGCGTGAGGCCAGAAGCCTGGAGTCGCATTACCTTTGCACTATGGGCTGTTTAAAACAAGGTATCAGTTTCTCACAGGAAATGTCATCAAAATGCATTAACTTTCTTGTAAAAAATTATACATATTTTGACGTCTGGTTTGGATTTTGCTTGAAATCATTACTGCAGAGGTTTGTGTGACTGGACATTTATAAGAGTCGTTAATGACAATCCGTTGAAAAGATCAGAGTTAAAAAAAACATACTGTCAAAAAGTGAAAAATAACATCAATCAGAGAACAGATATAAATGTGTGTGCATCTCTCACCTGTTGGATCAAATTCATGTTTGAGGGAAACGGATGATTTGTCGTTCTTAGGTTTCTTGTCTGCGGGATCCTTGTTGAGAATGCTTGGGGTCCTGGAGAGAAACAGAGCAACGTGAGGTTAAAGCATTACAAATTTAAAAATACATAAATAAATACACATGTTTAAATATGTCCATGCATTAGTTTTCCACCGCACTACCCTCCACTTGAGGGTCGACAAGGTTACCCAGCTAAAGTAAGGCGTAAGGCGGGGGACACCCTGGACAGGTCGCCTGTCCATCCACACTCAGACCTGTCCAATTCACAATTAGGGTCAAATTAGAGTGTCCAAATTAACCAAATCCCCAAAATGCACGTTTTTGGACTATACATGAGGACGCTAGAGAACCTGGAGAAAACCCACATGCACATGAAAACACAGAAAAGCCATCAGTCGAACCACAGTTCAAAGTAGCTGTTAGGCAGCAATACTAGCCCCCGCACCATCGTGTTGCCCCTATAATATGTCCATATTTATGTAAAATATATTGTACTACATGTAAAAACACACATAAAAAGCTCTTGACACTTTATTTAAAATGTCTTAAGATGAGGAGATTAAGCATTATTCTTGATTGCAGTTGTTATTTGTCTTAAATGACAATGCTATTTGTTTTTACTCATTTTTACTGCCATTTCTGTATCCCCAAAGGAGGCATTACCATGTCTGAGAAATTAATAAAAATTTAATTTAGTGCATGTGTTATATAATAATATTTTATTAACATGCTGGACACATTTCAGGGAAATAAATTTCTCCTGTGACTCACGTCTCTGGAGTCACAATCAGACAATGTCCAGTTAAATAGTTGATTTATAGTGTTTTGTAGTGTTTCTAATTAAGAATTTTCCAATAAACCGACTCCACCAGCTCCATGTTAAACGCTCCTTGATGTTTATTTAGCTGATTTAAAAAGCATGTACCTCCTGGGAGTTTGACCTTATAGTTACAGGCCATATATTAATAGCATACTATAGGTTCCCTCCGCTCACCCCCCATCAGCACCTCCTACTCTCTCTGCGAGAGGGGGTTTTGTTTGTGCTGCTGTTCCTCCCTGTGACAATGGAGGCCCCGGGCTTCCAACAATGGCTCCCACGTCAGATCCAACTTACTATGCTGTGGCTTTGTGGGACAGATTCCCGGAAACGGAGACTAGGGTTTTTCTTGGCTGTGCTCCAGTTTCCTGAATGTGGGAGAAGGCTGGGAAAGAAACGGAGGAGGGGGGGAGCAGGAAGGAGGAGGCACACAAGTGTCTTTGAGGGAAGACAGGAGGCCAGGCGCAAGGAAACTTCAACTTAGTTCCCAGAGTGTGTGGCCTGCTTAGACTCTGAAATCCTCATGTTGCAAAGTAAATGTGAAATAAATCCCGGGATATAACCATAAATGTTCCCCTTTGTGTGAAACCCCCTGCAGCCAAAACATCTGAACCTGCTTTCACTGTCTTAGACAAAACAAACGGCTGCAATTACAGACGGAACGTTGAAATCCTCTTGAATAATAGAGCATTAGAGTGATAACCTTGTTCTTTTCTTTGAGATTGGAGGACCCACTCAGGGCAGTGGGGCCTCCTTGCTGTGGTACGAGGAGATTAGGAGTCGATAAGACAAGGACAGACTGCATCCTGCTCTGTGGGTGGCAGCTAAGTCCAAACTGTTGAACAAGAAAGACAAATTCACAAAAGTCTCTTAAATTCGGACACGTTTTGTTCAAAAATCTGCTACTGGTGGTCAAATCCTTCCATTTACAGAGCTTTAATAATCTGGTTAGAGACACAAAATATATATAGTCATAACAATATCAGGTGACTCACAACATGAGTGATTCTATGGCTGAACAGCAGCTGACTCATCATCACAACCAGAGACAGTCTACTGCTTTTGAAGACTTCTGCTTCTTTGACTCATGTGCTTATCAGCTGCAATACCACCATGACGTCACACAGTGTCTGTTTTCGAGACTCAAGTTGAGTATTTTGGCCATTTGTTTGTTTTTAATAAATCAGAAGTAACCATATTTGTGGCTGAAGAAACTTTGAAGTGCGATGAAGGAACTTGGAACTTGCACTGAAGAACTTGGAACTGTGTCGAGGAACTACATTGTCGAGTACTGTGTCAAGGAACTTTGAATGGCATTGAAGGAACTTACTATAAGAAGAAGAACCATATGTATGCACCTATTGGATGGCACTGACTGTCAATCAAACATGCCCCAATACAATGTCATACTAATAATAGTATACAAAACAGACATGAGATGAAACTACTGGTTGAGACCAATAAACTCAGAAAAATAGAAAATTAAACTATTAAACTTGTGAAAGTCACCCCCGATGGTCATTCAAGAGAGTACAGGTTTCAGGGACTTCCACATTGGCTTCACTTGCTTCCTTTTCCCACAGTGCATTTTACATCACCAGACTAAAATGTTATTGATGTCATATGCCAAGAGTGAGTGGGAGCTAAAAATAACTTTGTTGGGAAAAAACAGAAGAGCAATCAACATCTTAAATCAGATTATTTTGTAATTCTGGGTCCTGATCGAATGATTTCACCATCTGTGGCATCCTACTTTGGTAACAACTTGGAAATTAAAGTCTTTGCTTCACTTCTGGCAGATAAGATTCTATTTTTTTACCAAGTCATACTTTGTAATACGTGATGATGCCTTTGTATGGTTTGTCGAAACTTGATGCATTTTCTGCTGCATTAAATGAAAAACAAGTTCACAAACCCTGACATACAAAGGGAAAGTGTTCACATCCATTAACTGGCATCATGGCGAAGGTAAATCATTAATTTAAAACAATTTTGAAATTTGAAACATGTTTGCTGGCTCGGGTTTTCTTAATTGGCCTTGTGCTCAGTTATCAAAGCAAGCACCAAGAAAAGAAAGGAAAACATTGCAACGTCCACTTGGGCCTCAAATGCCAAAAATACCAGACCATTCCTCCGGGATGATAACAGCAAAGGACTCGGCTCCAGAGAATTGAAGGCAAGAACACAAGAGAGAAAGAAGCTAAAAAAAAAACTCCAGATACACAGAGCTACTGCATGTGCTATAAAGCTGTATATAAACATATTGGTTACTAATAAACACAATGCTGATTAATTCTACCATCTCTACACGACTCTCTCTCTCTGTGTTTCTCAGTGTAGCAGTGTTTACATCTTGTGTACCCCGGCGACATTCCTCCGCTGCACACAGGAAGTGATTCGTTTTATGTCTAAACAGACGGAGGCAACAATGACATTGAGCCGGTGAAGTGAGGCAACTGCAAACAGGTCGGAGTTTGACTGAAAACACGGAAAAGTTTCAGAACTAAATTCTATTGTTCAAAAACTTCCATTTACATCAGACGTTGGAAGTCGGAACTGGGGATTAAGTGACTGCCTTTCTTGGAATTATGTGTCAGGGTTTGTAAGGTTGGAAATCCGACTTGAGTTAGCATTCCAGTTGAGACTTCCGATTAGCAACTTGGAAATTCTCACTTCTGACTACAAACGAAACACACCAAAATACTTTTTGTTCCCGCCGGCATTGCTGCAGCAGCAGTATTTATATTCATATTTCTATATTTGTGGGGGGGGGGGTTGACAAGCAGAACATATCCCCTCAAACTGTGTAAGCTTTACCATGGCAATAAACTTGACTCTGATTCTTGTTTATTCAAAGCTAATAAAGACACCACTGATGCAGCAGTTACATAAATGAACAAAATCTAATCATAACAGCAAAAAAAACTACATTAGTGCCATTTCAACAGCATATTTATTGTGTTTTATGTTGTTGTCTCTTGTGCTTCAGTCATTATTCTTGAGGTAAACTTAGAATCACAGAGACAAAACCTGACCCTTCTCTGAACTGTTGTGCGTCTTTGTGGCCATTCTGCTTATTCATAGTGATCTGGTTTCTCTTTGTGGTGGTTTTGAGTCTCTATATCCTTGTTTTGAGTGTTTTTGTGGGTTTTTGAGTGTGCCTTTTTTTTTTTTTTTTTCTCAAATTTAGTGTCCCTTTCTATATCCTTGGAGAATTGTGTGTCATTGTGATAGTTTTTCATGGTCATTTTGAGCCTCTCTGTAATTGCATCACTTTGCAGTTGGGCTGCAAGTAATGATTATTGTCATAAATTACTTGATTAGCTGTTTGGGCCATGAAATTTTAAATATTGATCATGTCTCAAAATAATGATGTTCTCAAATGTTTTTTTGGTCCACAAATTAAAATGAGACAGTTTAATAATTTCTTTGTAATATGGAGCAAAGAAACTAAAAAATATTAACATTTAAGACACTGGGAAAATCACATGACTTGTAATTATTAAAAATATACTTCGAGATTAAGTCATAAATTGATGAGTATTTTAGTAATTGACCACACAGTTTGTGGTACAGCAGTGCAATTAACCACAATAAGAAATCGCCAAGACTACCATTTCATTGTTCTATTTTTGATTCTGTGTTTTGTAATAGACATGTTTGAAATAATAGTAATAAATATTTGAAACTGTCAAACAGTGAATATTGAACTGAAGTTTGAACGTATTGTAAAATATTGCAAATCAGATGGCAATACCTGTCAGAATAAACTACTTTGTGGTCGCTTAAGGTTTTTTTTGTGTCTAACTGTTAGAGTGTTGTCAGCATGGGATGTCCGCCACCGCGATGTGTCACCAGCAGCACCAGTGGCCTGCTGGGCCTGACAGACATTGTTTAGCAGTGATGTCACCACTTCCCGTCAGAGCCCGGGGCAAGGTGCAGAGGGTGGAGGGGGGGGTCGTCTGGTCGGCCAGCGGGAAAACCCACAGCTCAGCAGAACTGTGCGACATAAATGTAAAAAAAGGAAAAGCTGGTCCACACATACAGTACACACAGCCTGTGGACATTCACGTTACACAACCTAATTCTAAGCATTTCTCTTATACTTAACTGTCATGACTACAGAGGATGACGAAGAAACACTCTCGTACCAACAGAGGAAGGGGCAAGAGTGATTCCATAGATTCTACAATGATTTAAATATAAAGAATTCTAGCACTTGTTTGATGTTCGATAATATCTTTTAATATTTGGGGAATTTTCAGCGTTGGATAATTTTTCTGAAAAATAAAGAAGTGCCACAAGATAAATTCAGGTCACTGAACAAAGCCTCCGCCAGTTGGACCACGTCTAAAATCAAATGGACACCTTCAGTCACAGAATGAAAAACCTGTTGGTACAGCTGACCTTCCTAAATCCAAAAGATAACATAACTGTCTTCTGCTTACATGTCTCCACCAAGTGCAAAAAAGGAGAGAGGCACACACTTTAACACAAGCCTGGAGTCTATTAAAGATGTTTCGCAAATTTTAACTGAATTTTTCTAAAATTAGAAAGAAAGAAGAAGGAACAGTCCACACATTTCTTCTCTCACCCACCATTTTCCTGGAGCAGTGAAATGCAGAAACAGGAGTCACATTATTTCTAAATATATTTATTTGATTCATCGGTTTCTACCGGTTGCAGTTCTTCTCATTTACCCTTTCTTGAAGCTCTGTATTGATATTTATAAACCGCTCACTCTTCCACGCCGAACCCCATAGAGAAAATCAGTGTTTTTAGCTCAGGGGGACACAGGAGCTGCTGGTCACCTGCTGCCTCATTTGGTACATTTTGGTCACGTATGAACTTACTGATGCAGGCAGCAGTGGATCAACAGCTCTTGTGTGCCGTGATGTAAAATCACTGAATTTCTCTATGGACTTTGGTGCAGGGCATGTTAACACAATAAACAGTGAGCAAACAGTTAGCGCTAACTATGTGTCAGTATCTCAAAGTACAAAGTACTCCAAAAACACCCTGAACGATCACTTTAAAAGCAGGACAAATGTTTAAAAAGAGAAACACAGACAGCTGTACCACATAACTAAACAACTAAAGTTGATCCAGAGAGTGAGTCCATTAGCTGTGACAGACGATGGACAGTTTGTTTAACAGTTTAACTGTTGGTTTAAAACTAGCCTGGTTATGCAACTGCTCGCACTTAACCCATTTTTAGCAACGTTCCTGTGTGTGTTGCCACTCTTTAGCCATTACTTTTATCAGTACAACACTATGGAAACTTATAAAAAAACGGCTTTTGTTAAATAAAACCTAGCTATAATTAGCCAGTTTTCCTTAAAAGGGCAATGGTTGGCGTTAGCTTGGCTAGTTAGCGAGCTAGCTGCTCAGATGAACCAAATCAATGGGAAACCTTGTCACAACCTAATAATAAACTATCACAAATGTTCTAGAACCATGGTTCTCAAACTGTGGTATGTGTACCACTAGTAGTAGAGCAGGAATACTGTTATGTGTTTGGAGTTCAGCTGATGAATTTTGACCAGAGTGCATAGAAAATTAAATAAATAATAATAAATGACACAATTATAATTAGAATCACCTTATCTCTCGCTCCATCTTAATCTAACTTCACTATACCAGTGTGTGAAGAGGATGATAAGAGAGAAAATTACCTTATTGTGAATAAATCTGCCTCCTGTCAAAGGTCTGTAGCTGACACAACTGATTCTAATAAATGGGTCGTTATCAGGCTTCTGCAGTGCTTTCTGATGAGCTGACCATTAGAATCAGGTGTGTTGGAGCAGGGAAATATCCCCAGCACCAGGATTGAGAAACCCTGGTCTAGAGCTATGGTTTCAAACTCACGGCCCCCCAAATAAATTTTACGTGGCCTCTTCCTTGTAAACACATGCACAGTAAAATATGCAGTGTTACTGTAAGAGACACCTGTACAAATTAGGACCAAATCCACGACAGAACAGTGTGGACTTTAATTATTTTCAGGATCATTAACACTAGAGAGTTGAATATACTCTGAAATAGTTATTTAAATGAACAATTTTTGTTTTAAATTGAGTCTTATTCGGAATTGGTGTTGACTATTTTAATGTTACTTAAACCAATTTACTGTGCAGCATATGTGGCAAAGGCACAGCTACAAGCATGTTAATAGAATACAGATAGAATATCGTACTACTAATGGTAATAATAATAACAATACATTTGGTTATTTTTGTCCTATTATTAAAATATATTACATTCAATATAAGCTTGTTTAGTATTTAATTACAGTTGTGTACATGTTATTATTCACTTAATATTTATATTTTTCTCTGTTTTTGTTACTTCTAGATCCATTTTGCACCACAAATATGTTCTTCACTGTCAAATAAACATCATTCCATATGAAATATCATCACAAATCATGATTGTGATACCATGATGGAATATTGTGCTATAATTTTAAACTAATTTTCTCTAGACCAGCCCTATCTTGATTGGATTAGATGCTCATCGACCCTCAGGTCATTTTAGTCTGAGACCCCTGCTCCAGAGAAAACATCACAGGCTGCTCGCACTGAATTCTTCTCACCGAGAAACCCTTGAACAATGTCCAAGATGTGACCTACCCACTTCAGGAGCTGTGCTCAAATGTTGCCTGGCAACAGAAGCCCCCTTTTTACTGTAGCAACAACCTTTGAAATCCACAGACAAGTGTGTTGTCGACGTAATGCACCAGAGCTGCTTTGTCATAAATGACCCGGCCAAACCTCGGATTGTACGTGAGCAATGTGAAGATGCAGAGTTTGCACAGAGTTCAAACTGATGACGACTGACCCGACTGACCCCTCAGAGGATAAGCTGTACTGATGATGGATGGATGACTGAATTATTGAACTCACTCACTCTGTTGGACTGAGTTTAAAGGTTAAAGGTATTAAAATAAGTGGTAAATGCACCAGATTGAACGATGGAAACTACACTTACAGGCCACTTTATTAGGTACACCTTTTCTACCTTTCCACCTTGATCTACTGGAATTTTTAATACAATCACATGTAGAGTTTACAGAAGATGGTCCGAAAAAAGAGAAAACAATCAGTAAGGTGCAGTTCACATGTTAAAAACAGTTTGACAGAGGTCGGAGGAGATAGCCAGATTGAGTGTGTGCCACTTTTGCCACTTTATTACAGTAGGTGTCACAAATAAATACCTTAATTTATTTTTCTACGTTGGTACATTGTACTGTGTATTTTGCATCAATGTAAAGCTGCTTAAACATTTATTTGCATTATTTCCTTCTGTGTTAAGTTATATTTAAGTGAATGTACAGCATGATTAGGGTGTATAGACAACATAAATATTGAAAAAACACATTAGTGCATGAATGTGCATAAATGTAAAGCGTTATCAGTATTATAATTATCCTTTATTATCCCCCCTCACAAATATTATATAATGATTATATATTATAAAAATATTACATTACATGTAATGTAATATTTGTTATATATTTCAAAAATACACTTAACCACACTTCTAATATTCACTTATTAAGGACCTCTTTTTGTTCTTGTGGTTCTGCTGTGAGTCCTGGCCTTAAACTATTTAGTGACAAACAAAATTCCAAACTCACAGTGATCACTTGCCACTTCCTGGAGTCTTATCTACATAATGAGGTTGCCAGGTCTGGCATCACTGTGCTGGCAACCCACACTATCGACAAGAAAAAATGTTTGCGTTCCTACAGTACAGTAGTTCCAGCAAGTTAACTGGAGTTGTTGTTTTTACATTTGTGTGTATGAAAGTCTTTTCTTAACTAGATCCAGATTGTTATTTAATGACATTTGGAGATGTTAGTGGGTGTGACTCAAATTTGGACTGGTGGTTTCCCGCTGATTGCGGTCTTTGTGCTTAACTGTGCTTTGGTTTTCCTGCCATATGTGTATTAGGTGACATGTTTTTATTTGGGGGGGGGGGGTTTTAGCAATGACACTGGTTTTGTTTCAGATGCTTTGGACTCATTCTGCCCTGCCTCATCCAAATGTGGCTGGAGACAGCAAAGACTCCTCCTATCTGTGCCTCTGCTATTCAGATTTTTAACTATATGCTCTTTATATGGAATTGGTGATGGAAACATGGCAGAGAATCTAAAGTAGGTCTACAGAGAAGAGGCCCATTGTTCCAGAGAGCAGCAAAGCAGACGAGCGCCTCGCTCCTCGATGCAGACTGAAGGTCAAAATCAAAATCAAATGACTTTGTTTGACTTTTCCGATGCAGTCATGCATGCCATTATTTTGGCGTTTCCTCAAAGGAAACTCCTGATTACTGAGCATAAAAATACAAAAGTGACTTGTGTAGGATGGAATCTGAAAAGCAGTAAGTCAGCAGTTAAGTAAAGCAGTTTTTAACAACACTTCCCTCATATGGCTCTTACAGATGTAGAAATCTGCTTGAAATGTTACAGGTTGTTACTGACAAACATCCAGAGCTGCAAGGATACAACAAGCCTACCTTTTCTTCTTAAAGTAACCTGTGTTTCCTGTGGTCAATACCTCGTATATCAATTTCTATTGACTTATAGAAGCTAATGTGATTTTTGAACCTTTACATTTGAAACAGGCAGACTATTGTGGTGACATGCAGTCAATATGACTCACAGGGTAACCTTGTTTACAGATAGGGCAATGTGACTTCCTTGTGGATGTGTCAAAGTGTCTTCTGAACCTTCATTGATCCTCCTGAAACAATACAGACTTATTCCACTGCACTAAAACTAAAATGGCATGTGTACGCTGGCAGGTTTTAAAATTCGTCAATGTCAAGTAAAGCCACATGACAGTAAAATCCCATTCACATTCTCTCATGAACAGAAACAAAAATCACCTTCTGTTCTGTTTTGGTTGGTTTTATGAGAGACTTTGACGAACTCCTTTGAGAACTTGTGCAATTTTCAACTTGCCTCCCATGTACCAGACAGCCACCACAGATACGGCAGACTTCAAAGTGTAAAAAACACTTTCAAATACATGTGCTCATTTCGGCTTATATATGAAGTCGATAAAACACCTCATATCTACTCAAATCTTACTTCTATTGTGTTGTAATTGTCGTATTCCCAGGCGCCATCGCCTGCCTACTCCTCCCCTCCGATCACACTACTGGCTCAGCGACGACAAACAATTTAAAAAGTGGAACACTGAACACAAAACTGCGCCTCTTGTATGAATGAATATGAATGCCGAATTTACCAGAATACGTTAATAGATGTCACAAAGGCTTAGTCAATGTTATAACATTTGTGAGAAATTCCCAACAAGCAACAGAACATTAAATTGGACGATTTTCAAATGGAGTTTGGCTCAATGCAGTTTGCAGTTTGTTTGTTTTTTAAATCAGCACATAAAACATATTGAGGAGAAAACCATTGTATTCAAATAAAGAAAAAATATTGAATAAAGAAATACATTACCTGTCAGTGAGTGTGGACTGAATGACACTCATTGGGCTTCCCTTGTACAGTTTCCAAAGAAGAAATTCACCCAAAAAACATTTTCAGAGTTTCTTTCTGTTGTGTTTTGTTGTTGTTGTTTTTTATTTAAACCGGCTCCTTAATGTTGCCTCCTGTTGTCTTTCCATGTCCTGTAACAAGCAACGACGAGTAAAATCCCGTTATTCCAGCAGTGGGAGTGTTTGCTTGAGACTGAAGAACAAGAAGAAGAGGAAGAAGAAAAGGAAGAAGACTAAAAATACACAGATGTCAGAAATAAAATGAAAAATGGTGCTTAGTTTCCTCTTTGTGGTTTTGAATAGGTTTCATTTGTCAGCCACGGCTTTCTGTGAAAACCCGCAGAAAAAAACAAACTTATTGCAAATGTTTTCCAAACATGAACTTCCAAGTCCAGCAGGAGGAAATAAAGGGAAAGTTCTTATTTGTCCTTGGGAAATGCTTCCATTATGACACTGCAGATTATTCCCAGTGAACGGGAAAGTTAGTTGCTTTTTAAAAAAAAGAAGTCCTTCAAAAGTAAAACACTGTCTCCCGGCGGTTTGTTCAAAGTCCCGCGGCGTCAGTGTTGAAGTTTAAAAGCTGCCGATTTTGCACTTTTCCTGCAGCATCTTCTTCTTCTTCCTCCACATCTGCGTGTTTGTTTGTTTATTTTCAGTGGATTCACGTCTGTTTTGGACCGCAGGTTTGTGGTTTTCGCTCCGCAATGGGATGTAAATGGAAAAAAGGGAAATGCTTTGCCCTCCTCCTCCTCTTCCTCCTCCTCTTTCTTCCCAAAAGAGAGAGAAAGAGGAGGAAAACCCACCTTCCACCCAGTTGCGTTCAAGTTCTCCTCGTATTTCCCAAAACTTTGAAATAGTTGTTGAAAAGTAGCAACAATTGCACAATTTGTATTGTTTTTTAAATAATTTCGAGCAACATTATGAATTTCAGAATAATATATAGAGATAGATTATTTATTATATCAGCACTATACCTGAACTTTCTGTAAAGGGACACACTTTTTGACAGATGACAAAACTAAATCACAATATAAATCACGACAAGAGTAAATATGCGCATAATGTAGCGACTGCTTACTAAATTGCAAATAATAAAAGTAAATTCCAGGTATTTGAAGTACATAAAATTAATATATTAATAATACATGACTGGTAAAATGTATGGACGCCCGTTTCCGTCTGTTAATAGACTTAGTATCTCATTATTATGAGATAGTATTTCATTATAATGACTTAGTATTTCATATTATGACCAGTATCTGATAATTATGAGAAAGTATCTTATTATCATGACTCAGTATATAATAATTATGACTTCATAATTATGAGATAGTATCTCATTATTTTGACTTAGTATCTCATAATTATGATATATCTCATTATTATGACTTTGTATGTCATTACAGATTTATGACATAGAATAGAATATTTATGGGTCAATACACATAATTATGATTATAATATACCATAATTATGACGGGGACGAGCTGTATTTTAACATTATGGGCACAATACTGTGTAAAATTGTGCTTATAACACCATGTTTTAAAATTGTAAAAGTTGTAATTATCGACACTGCCGATTGGTGGCAGCACGCAAGCACCGCTGCAAGTCTTACCCTCACATTTGACGCGGAGAAGAAATCCGTTCATCCACAGACCAAGCGTAGCTGGTTAGCAGACAACATAAACATTGGAACATCTTTGGACGGATTCGGTCATTTAAACGTTTTAATCCGTTGTTTTTTTTAACCGACTTTTATTGCATAACAAGTGGAACATGCGGTAGCTTAGCGGAGCGTGTCGAACTCGGTCATGTTTGTGTGGCTGTGGGATTCGCCGAGGCCTTGAAGTTGTCCTGCTAACAAATGGTAAGACATTTAGTTCATTGGAGCCCCTAGGTGGCTAAGCTAACATCATCCTTCGCTGATGTTTTCAGTGTGTAGTGAAACAAAAATACGACATTTTCTCCTTAAAATTACCCCCGACATGACAATAAATGTCATTGTGATCGTGTTTATGGTCGTATTTTAACAAAGTAGCCCGTTTATGGTGATGATGGGGCGGTGAAATGAAAGTCTACACCCAGCAGGACGTTCGGTTTCCCGTTGTACCTACAGAATATGACCCAGAAATACATTAACTAAATGTTTTCTTTGCTCGCCCTCAAATATCAAAACTAGGACACACATGCAAATTAATTTGTCAAAGGTAGGACCTCCTCTTATATTCGGCTTATGTATATTTCTCTTTCTCTCTTTGGCCTTTTTTTTTACTCGTATTTGTCGTTGTTGAGACGTCCAGTGATGGGCGGTGCTGTCACTGCATAAAGGTCCAGTATGTGCAATTTAGGTGGAATTATTTTCATTTTGCAATCATTTTAAATTAAAATGATTACACTTACACAAAGGTACAATCACCTAATGGTATGAATTGATGTATTTAAGGACCCCAGAATGCCATTTTGGGCCACAATTGACAAACTAGACATCTTTGTAGTTTTTAATTGCTAACTGACAGCTACACCGGTTCAACACATTTATTAAGGGACAGGTGAGGGATATTCAGCTGCAACACACAACCCTTACATATAAATAAACATTACAACATTTTTCACACTGTACCTTAAAGTTATTTGATGGCTTGGTAGCCAAACTGTGTTCTACTGGCTCATCAAGTAAATTGTGCCATTAAAAACATCCTCAAATTAAACAGGTTAATAGTTAGTTTCTTCCTGACATTGTCAGCATTTTCAGTTAACTGAATTCAGTCATATTCCGTCAATAAGGGTGAACACTGTCCCAAAATTTTTGCAGAATTCAACTGGGTTTGTCTGAAGATACTCAGAATAATTATTCTCATTTAACATAATGGAAAGACATTCACAGAACCTGTAACCAGATAATTATGACATTTTATTAGGTAGAGTACATTTTTACATCTTAATCATTTAATGAGAATCAGCTATGGTTACAAAGAAGAAATGCATTATTCATGGATACAAACTGGTGTGGAATACAGAAGAATATTCCAAATTTATAAAACCATGAAATAGTAGTAATAATACATAGTATGTAAATTGGAAACGTGCTGAAGAAAACGTGCTAAAACATTTCACATGGCAAAAAAATAACTTTAACTTAAATTTGGCAGATACTTTTTGCCAGATGTTTATTATCCTCATCCTTGCTCTTTGGAAAACACATTATGTGGTGTACAGAAGGACGAAGCACAAGCAGCAGTGTGGTTTTAAGGGAAACTTACTGTCATCTCTCCATGTAGCCCATGATTCAGCTGGAGAAACCAGTCCTGACTGGTACCATGCCAGTGGTATGGCCGACCATCCTTGACCTGGGCAGGGATGAGTGCAAAAGAATTCTGCGTAAACTGGGTAAGATTCAACTTTTGGTTGTTAAACATGCTGAATCACGTTTGTATAAAAGAAATGCACGGGTTTGGCCCAATATAACTTTTTCTTGTCCGATTCGGATATCAGTATGATACAGTCATTTTACACCTTTTTAAAACTACAAAACTGTTAACAACAATAGATTATGAAAACTTTTATTTTCTCAATTAATTAAATTAGAAAATGTTAAAATACATTTATCTGTGTTTTGCAAACCTCAAATTGATGACGATCTCAAAAGTCAGTTATATGGAGCAGAGCAATTATATATGCACATTTAAGAAGCTGAGAAGTCTGGAAAAAATTAAAAGTCAATCATAGTTGTTGCAGCTCCCCAATGCTGCAGTGATAATTGGTGATTTGATGTGTGTGTTTCTGTACTTTCAGAGCTGGAGGCTTATGCTGGGGTTATAAGCGCGTTGAGAGCTCAAGGAGACCTGACAAAGGACAAGAAGGACCTCTTGGCTGAACTCACAAAAATCCTTGGGTATTTGTCTTCATTTGTTATTTTTAACAGGATTTCTGAATCCTGGTCCACTGACCTGCACCTGGGGGAACACTGTCCTAGGACAGTCCCACCCCCAAAAAACAAAACAAAACACTGTTTTAGATGTTGCCCTGCTTCAACGCACCTGATTCAAATGATTAGCTCATTAGCAAGTGCTGAAGAAGCCTGATAACGACCCATTTATTTGAATCAGGTGTGCTGGAGCAGGGAAACTTCTAAAACAGTCAGGGCAGTGTGTCCCCAGGACCAGGAATTGAGACACTCAATTGAATTTTTTTTTCTCAATTTCTTCTTTCTTTACTCTGTCCAGTATCTCAACTGAGCGCCATCGCGCTGAAGTCCGCAGGGCTGTCAACGATGAACGCCTCACCACCATCGCATATCAGTGAGTTAATAACTGAAGTTTGTTTGTAACGTCCAGTAAATTGCAGGTTGATTAATTTAATGACTTTTGTTCAGCATGTCCGGCCCCAACAGCTCGTCGGAATGGTCCATCGAAGGACGACGGCTTGTTCCTCTGCTGCCGAGGCTTGTCCCTCAGACAGCTTTTACTGTCACCGCTAACGCTGTGGCCAGTGCCACAGCCAATCAGAACGCATCCCTTCCTCTGCCGGCCGAGACGGGAAACAAAGAAGGTGAGGGCAGAAAACTTTTTCTTAAATTGAGCTTGATTTGAAGGAGATTAGGATTTAAATGACACATTTTCTTTTTCTGCCCCACAGTGGTTGTGTGTTACTCCTACACAAGCACCACGTGCACCTCCACCAGCGCGACATCGACCACCGGTGCTGTGGGAGCCACGGTGAAATCCCCGCGACCGCCCAGTCCCTCATCTAACGTGGTGGTGCTGCCCAGTGGGAGCACCGTCTATGTGAAGAGTGAGTTTTAATATGACTAAAACCTAATTTCATATGACGTTATATTTTTGAAAATGTTACTATTATATGGAAATTAAAATAAAAGAAGAAATCGGTGGAGTCAGCCATGCGTGCACGTCATTTTACTGAATTAATTTTACTGAAAAATGAACGAATACAGTGAAGAGGAGCCATATATTTAAAAATATTCATATATTTATTTGATAAATGGAGCATTGCTCAGCAAAATTCTGTCGATTTCAAAGTTCACGTTGACTTAGTGAAAATAGTGCTCTTAAAGACTGATGTTACCATTTCCTTGCAGGTGTGAGTTGCTCAGACGAAGACGAGAAGCCTCGCAAGCGCAGGCGGACCAGCTCGTCCAGCTCGTCGCCGGTGATGCTGAAGGAGGTGACCAAAGTTCCCCCACCGGTATCCAAGAGCATCGCGGTGCCGGTGAGCGGCAGCCCCAAGATGAGCAACATAATGCAGAGCATCGCTAACTCCCTGCCGCCTCACCTGTCGCCCGTCAAGATCACCTTCACCAAGCCCACTATCCAGACCACCAACACCACCACGCAGAAGGCGAGAAGCACTCCCTGATATGAAAACACTCTGCTCTCTGGACTCGCCGTCTAAATGTCTGTTTTGTCATCAGGTGATCATCGTGACGACTTCGCCGAGCTCAAACTTCGTGCCCAACATCCTGTCCAAGTCCCACGCCCACAACCATGCCGCCTTGGCCAAGATGGGCTCCTCTTCCATGCTAACCGCGCCCACTCATAAGCAGACTGTGGTGTTCCCTGCCAGCTCCAGCCCATCCACTATACCCAACACCGTCGCCGTGACGTCAATGGTCTCCTCGTCTCCCTCAGTCGTCATGTCAACTGTTGCATCGTGTAGGTTTTTTTTGTCACCTCAACGCAACCAGGTTCCCTATAAATTTGTATGTGGTGCACTTAAACATAAAAAATTCAATCTAAAAGGTCGAGTGTGTAATGTTTAGGAGGATTTACTGCTAGAAAGGCCAAGGTTCAACTTTGGTTGAGTATGCGTCAAGTTAATATACTGACAACGCAAAACAACAATCTTTTTGGTTTTGTTACACTCTTCAGTCTCATTAGATGTAATTAATTCCTACACCCTCGACCTTTTTAATTTAGAGATGAGGTTGATTTTTCTCTTGTTTTTTACCACCTCAATGTAGTTTGTTGGGGCAGCACATTTTTGAAACTATGTTTTTTTTCCTGTAGTTTTTAAAGTAGGTAAGTCTGTATACAATACTTGGTATCGGTATCACTACAATACCGGTCAAAATCACACAAATGGAAAACAAAAACTCCAGTATAATCCAATCGTCCTACTTTGCATGTTTCACTATGCAAAGATTGCAAAAATATGAACAAAAGTCATGTTGTCTAACTCTTTAAAAATCTCTCTTAAAATGGCTCTAGGTGGTAAATGCGTGAACTGCTTTGTAGTTTTTAAAGCAGTGATACCACCCACTCCTACTTTAAAAGCCTCAGTGTTCGCTGTTGCAGGTGCTGCGTCAGCTGCCATGAAAGTCTCTTCAGCCAGGCTCCCCTCTCCGAAGACGATGGCGGGTTCACCCACTCAGATCCTGGCCCAGTTCCCCAAACAGCAGTCGCCCAAACAGCTGCAGCAGGGCTCGCCTTTAGGAGGCCACGGTGTCGGTCAGGCTCAGACAGCCACCACCTCACCTGGAGCCAAACCCACCATTCAGATCAAACAAGAGTCTGGTAAGGAGACCTTAACGTCTATCAATGTTTGGTCCTCATCTCCTTTGTCCTAGATAGAAGGAACATGGCTGATTATGTCTCTCTCATAGATGAGGACAACTGTGCAGTGTGTGTCTGTTCCTGAATAACTGTAGAACTGTGTGTGTGTGTGTAGGAGTGAAGATCATCACTCAGCAGGTTCAGCCCAGCAAAATCCTGCCCAAGCCTTCATCGGTGGCTCTGTCCAGCAGCAGCTCCTCTCCCATCATGGTCGTCAGTAGCAACGGAGCCATCATGACCACGAAGCTGGTCACTCAGCCCACAGGTGGGTGAACTATAATCTAATCTAATCTGGTGAATGAAACTTTTAAATATACATTACATTTCCTTATGTAATGTAATTCTTCATCTTTAGTTTTGTCCTACTGAGACATCACAACAAAAGCGTGTACAATAAAACAAGAAATTCAAGCTAATAAGTTGGATTCTGTACCTGATATGAAGCGATCACTTCACAAGTGGAGTCTGTTGCTTGTGGATTCCCATTGCCATGTCTTCTGCACTCGTTTTATGGCAGAATTGGAAATGTCTCAGAAAATTTGCACGATACTTTGTTGTTGCGCTCATCCAATGCTTCGCACGTGACGCTAAGTCAGTTGACATTTGTCTGCAGTGATGTGGTTTAGTGGCTCATTAGTTCTCAAATACAAAGACATCATAGTAGAGTTTTTAAAATCCTTTGATGTAAAATGAGGCATCTCAGATGATGAAAGCCAGATGTCCCCCGTCCGCCTGTCCTGTAATTGTTGAATGGTTTGCTTGACAGCCTTCAGGCTCGGCACCAAAGGCGCCAGTGTGGTAGAAATGTGACAGATATATCGCCAAACAAGCCACTTCTGCATGCCTAAAGAGACGATACACATGGTTTGCCTGACAGGCTTCTAACTTGACTTGTGTGTGCAGTGCCAACTTTGACGTCGTTTGGACAAGAAATGCAAGACATGTCGGTAGAAATTAATAACACACTGGTGCCCTTCGTAGGCCACATGCCAAGTGTGTGAAGCCTGTCAAGAGAACTGTTTGACAGTTCTGTGACAAACACACGGAGGAATAGAAAATTCATTATATTATATCTGTGGCATTTCTACTGGCATTTCTTATCCAAAGTGCATCAAAGTCGGCGCTTCACCTGCCAAGTTAAAAACCTGTCAAGCAAACTGTTATGCTGTATTTATGTTTGATATAAAAACAAAGAAACTATTAAATAAAATATTTCTTTTATTTGGAGCACTGGACTTCGCTAATACAATCTCTGTTTAGTAAAAGTACTTTAAAAAATGTATCGTTCAAGCAGTGATATTGGTTCCTCACATCCACACTGCATGGCCTTTTGTCTTTGAGATGATTAACACCAACTTTGATGTGGATCAAATTAACCGTGAAAAATGGGCCAAATGGTACAAAAACGGGAAATGTAATTCAAAACGGCTGCTCTCCTGTCGATTTTAGGTCATGGGTGAGATGTCATCCTGATAGACATGTGTGCAAAATTTCATGTGTGTAGATGAAACCAGCTGCGTGGGCTGTTGAATTAAAATATTCTAGGGGGTGCCATTTTGCCAGCTGTGACCATTCAAACACACCACAAATGTACATAAAAGCAGGCACATATTGAACGAGTAGTTCTGGATTTGAACAGCGTGGCAGAAACATCATTGTTTTGATTCTGACTACAGGAGCTTGCCTTGCTAATTAATTGTAAAACTGCATTTCTGTCTGCAGCTTCTCAGGCCACCTACACCAGACCAACAGTCAGCCCCAACATCGGAGCAAGAATATCAGCCACCAGTGGAGGGACCACGTACGTGAAGACGACCAGCGGCAGCATCATCACCGTCGTTCCCAAGTCACTGGCCTCTCTGGGCGGGAAAATCATCAGCAGCAACATCGTGTCTGGTGAGTGAAAGTAGTTTGAAGACGTTTGTGAGGATCAGTTACTCTTTAATGCAAATGTTGTCTTGACTCTGCCACAGGAACCACGACGAAGATCACGACCATCCCCATGACCTCCAAGCCGAACGTCATCGTGGTTCAGAAAACAACGGGAAAAGGAGCGACCATTCAAGGACTGCCCGGCAAGAACGTGGTCACCACACTTTTGAATGCTGGGGTCAGTTTAACATCACACTACTACTACTAGACTAAAAAACAGTTTTTACCATATTTAGACCTTAAAGGGAATTTAATCTCCTTTTGTATTTAATATATAACAGTAAATTTAGCTGTGACAACATTGAAACTGTTAATGTTTATATGAAAATAATTCAGCCTCTCATCAGTCTGATCTGGAGTGACAAGATTTGTTTAAATGTAAATTGAGTGGGCTGCGCTGCACTCAGTCATGAGATGTCAGACATTGTCTTTTTCTTCACATGGCCACTTGGTGGCACCAAAGTCTCAAACTTGTGTGTAAATTTACATTCAACTGTTCAATTATTCATATGAAATGTACTAAATTCGGTGACTTAAAAAGAATGGAGGAGATATTAACCGCATATTATTGCTTAGATTTACAGTTGACACACACGCTTGTTTATATTGACTTGAATCTCTGTTTTGCTGTGAGCACATTCATGTTTTGTTTGCAATTTAAAAATGTTTTTAAATTCTCACTATTTCCTATCTATCTATAAAACAGTATGTTGCTGTTCCTCAGGGTGAGAAGAGCCTACAGGCTGTTCAGGGCACCAAACCCGCCATCATCACCGCCTCCAGACCCATCACCAAGATGATCGTCACCCAGCCCAAAGGCCTCAGCGCCGGATCCCAGTCCACTGCCACCAAGATCATCCCCACCAAGATCGTCTACGGTCAGCAGGGCAAGACGCAGGTGAGAAAAGCTTCTCATTTATTTATTTATTTATTTATTTATTCATCTTGGTAAGATTTCTGTGAGGAATGAAACAAAAAATTGGATGTAATTTTTGTTCCCAGGAAGAAATGATGATATTTTGGTGGTGTTGTGTGAAACTGGACAGCTGTGGTGGAAGTTTATGCTCTAAAGCTTTATTGCTGTGTTATTTCAACAGTCTCTCATAGACAACATTTGCTGTGTCAAGTTCACACTCCAGTTCACATTAGGACCTAATCCACTATGGAATATTGTTGAATTTACCTTCTTTCGTATTAACATAGCACTAAAAGAGATAGATGCCTAATAAAATAGTTCTAAAATGAACTTTTTTAAGCCTTAAATGAACACCAGAGGAGATGCATTTAATATTATCTCAGAGTGTATTTGGCCCTGATCAGAATTGCTGTTAACCTGACTGTGTTGTGACACTTTAATAATGCAAAATAGAAATGTACACTATTTAAATGGTCAGACATTTTACCACAGAGGGATCACAAAGCGCATGTTGGTTCAACACGCAGTCCAATAATCATATGACATGAATAATCATGGTTGTCTGACATTACTGTGAATATCTGTGAATAACATTTAAAGGGCACAATGAATGAGAACAATCAGATGATTTTAAACAGAAAAGAGAAATCCCCGCTTGTATTGGCGGAGTAAAATTAAACGGGGGCTTTAATGCTGACCTTTCCTCTTCCTCCCTTGACTTCCCTCATTCAGGGAGAGATGAGTGTAAACAGAGTCTATGAAATGATAAAGTGAAAACCATCGGCTCTGTTTTTGTCTCCTGCTGATCATGTTGCTCAGATGTGACATTTAACCCGAATGAGTTCTTTATGTTTTTGTTATTTTCATTATCGATGGTCCATAAAGTGTCTAGAAATCAGAGGTTGATCAGTGTTTCCTAAACATAAAAAAAAAGCAGCGGCAGCAGCAGCCCTAATGTAGAATAACCTTATTATAATTATGAAATCATTCAAAATGGGCTAAAAAACCTCAAATCAGATTTTTGAGTGATTTAATTCTTGTTTTGTTTCTTGTAACTTAGCTTTTCAGTGGGAATGGACTGACAGGGTTTCCACAGGTCCTGGACATCCTTGTGTTCCTGGACATGTGAATTGTGGGGGGACAAAAAGAGTTCAAGGCCTTTTTAAAAGTTTTTGAATATTCCCCTAAATAGACATGGATCATTGAAGGTGCTTGAATTTTGTGCAAGAAAGAAGTTAAGTTGATATTTAGGTTAATGTTTCCCTTGTTTGTCACAGCGCCACCTACTGTTTCATGCCCTGCATTTCGTGATGTACGTAGACTAGGACAAATACGGAGTCATAATTACTAGCGGTGTTGTGGACACTGTCCACTGTCTCTCTCTCCTTCTCTCCGCCGTTGATGTGAGATTCCATGCAGAACAATGAGCGAGTAACGTTAAGCAAGAGAGAAAATGGCGACGTGATGCCTGGGAAATGAAAATTCCAAGATCTCGGTCTCACCAAAGAAAATTACAAAGACTGACTGAGACCAAGATCCCAAGAGACAATCAAATTGCATCCTGATGCATGGATGAAGCGACTCTTACAAGTTGCCCTCCAATTGTAAGCATTATCAGCACATCCAGTCCTTGAATTTGAGGGAATTCATCCTGGAAAGTCCTTGAATTTCACGTCAACCAAGGTGCGGTAACCCTGGACTGATAACTGAGCACCATGGTGTCAGGAAAGTCCCAAACCCTTGTTACCATTGCTGATTTGTTTAGAAATGTATGTTGTCATTGTGTGCAGGTGTTAATCAAACACGACGATGGGATTTCTTTATTTTTTTTTATACCTGGGGATTTTTTTCTTATGTCTATATTTGTCTGTATTTATATAACGTAATAACCCATTGTACAGTGGTAATCACTACCTCACTTTTACTGCAGTATTTCTGTCTTAACCTTTTAGGGAATCAGACATAAAAACACATTTATTGAGGGTGAATTCCGTCATGTTTCTAGACAGTTTCAAGTTCCTGAGCTGAACGAAGGTTGTAGCAGTCATCCACATATCATGTTTCCTCTGTGAAGGTCACTGTCATGAGGACATGCTATTTATTTACTCCAGCCAGACTGTGTTAACTTCCTCGTGCCCATCCACAGAAAGTGTGTAATTGTTTCCATGTAAAACGCATCATCCTGGTCTAAATTAGTCTGAGTTCACCCTTTTGTTTTTAAGTCATCATGGGAAAGTCGAGGCCCGAGGTGACTCTGCAAGGTTTGCATAGCTCCATAGTTTCATCATCAAGAAACCACAAATCAGATCAGACAAATATAACCATGCCAAACAGTTTCCAGTGACGAGAATTGGCACACTAAGTTTTATTTCCAGTTGTTTTAATACTTTCAATCCAAGCTTGATTTTAAAAATGTCTTAAAACTTTTTTTTTTTTCTTTTTTACTGAGTGAACCTGCAAATAAGGAAGCGGTAATGTGACACAATGAAACAGACAGAAATATGACTCATATGTCTTATGACTCATGTCTTATTTAAGAATCATAATTAACCTTTTAAAGACAAGATTATAGAAGAATAGAGAACCCAGATTAGAAAGGAAATAGAAAATATAAATTGATTGGAAAAACTACTTGGGACGAGCATGAATATTTAATTATTCATTTATTAGATAGATGTAGATACATCATGATCTTTGATGATTGGATGTGTTTTTGCAGAATCAATGAACTTTATGGTGTGTTTTTTGAATGTCTTTTAAAGCCACTCCTTTAAGTGCAACACTGGATTCTGCTATTGATGAAATTTACCAGGGTCATTGAATGCATCTGGTTCCGTCTGCCTGACAGACAGTTCTTCACATAAATGTCCGACAGTTTGGTTGATAGGCTCCAAATCTGGCAGGTGACTCGCTAAGGGCACCAGTGTGTGAAGTGACGACTTTGATGTTTGGATAAGAAATGCAAGAGATATCGGTAGAAATGTGACAAATGTATCTAAGAGCTACTCCTGCTCCCTCAGTGCTGACTGAATAATTTGTCATTATGTCACCATTTCAATATTTGTAGTCGTGTCTTGTTTTTTTATTTTTCAGGTTCTCATCAAGCCAAAGCCAGTGTTCCAGACGGCGGTGATGAGTGAACAGACGAGGCAGCTGGTGACAGAGACGCTGCAGCAGGTGACCCGCTCTGCTGATGTGGGTCAGGCGTCGAGCTCGGACGGGGCCGCGAAGGACGAAGTCGCCGCCTTCACAGAAGCGAGCAGCTTAGCGAGTGAGGCTTCACAAGGTGTATTTCGCTCTTATTCTTCTCTGTGGTTCACACAAGTGGGTTGGACAAAGTACTTGTCTCTGCTTTAATACTTAAAGTGTAGTTTAAATCATTTTCAATTTGGCAAAAAATATCAAAACAAGTGTTGACGGTAGTAACATTGAGCTAGTGAAGCAAGACGACTGAAAAAATCCCAGTCTTTCATTAGTTTAAAAAAAATATAGTTGTGTCCCCATCTATCCCTGCTCTACTGCTTTATACACACAAGTGCTCCCTCAGTCAGGTTTGTTAGCCCGCCCTGTCAGAGCCTTGTTTTCAGTAAAGGACACTGCAAACAAATAACTTGCACATTAACAAGCAACAAAAGTCCTCAAACACTAATCAATGCGGACATTGTTTCCATCGTTCCCCAGAAGTGCAGCCCGTCGTGCACGTGTTGTCCACCAGGGAGCAGGATTGGACCGAGCAGGAAGTGTCCGTGGAGTCGAGTCCCACTATCATCTATCAGGAGGTTTCTGCCGGGGAATCCCAGTCTGCCGCTTCCACCATCAAAGCCCTGCTGGAGCTGCAGCAGCAGACGACCGGTGAGCCTGTGTGTTGTGGAAAATCACATGTTAGTTGTACACAGCTGTTGAAAGTCATGCAAAATATTTCTGCTGTAAACCACACTGTCAGGCTCAGAATGATTTAAGTGTGCTCAAGTGTTTCTTGGAAACCTGCTGTCAGAGAAGTGCAAGAAACCTGAAAATAGCCTCATTATTTTGAGATTTTAACCCTGAAATTATGGAGAATTCTCAAATAGGTGCAAAGAGGAATGTCCAAAATAGGACTGTATTTATTCTTCTTTTCAACACCCAAAATAATCTATATTTTGTTATATTTTCACATCTTGGAAACATCTGTTTAACAGTGTCTTGTACAGTTTTGCAACAGTCATGTCCTACTCATTTCTCTGTTATTTTGAGTCAACCCTTACTAATATTCTTCTCAGGAACATTTTATTTCCACTTCTGCCTCCACTTCACTGCTTTACAAAAAAAAGATACTGTCAAAAATGTAAGCATTTCCTGCACAGATGTTTCAAATCTAAAGCCTTCCACTGACTCAACTGGCATCATCCTTTCATTTCTTGGTCGACTGTTAATGTGAATATGTTTTCCCATAAAACTGTACCTTGGTATGTTTTGGGGTATTTTTTGTCAGAAAAAACTAAATTGTTTTACTCATTTAAAAAAACGCGTCGCAAACTCAAATGACTACTGAGTGTCTAGGTTGAGTCAAATCAAACTTTTGGAGAAAAAGATGTAAAATAATAATATTTCTGATGATATTTTTACTTCATTTTTTTATTTCAGTTGACAATATAAACATTTCAATGACGAAAAATGAATCAATGAAATTAAGAAACATACAGAAATAACTATATAATAATAATAAGATGTGCATAGATCCAGACAATAATGAATTTAAAATGATAATTTGACACACATTTTGGCTTTAACAAATATTGCACAACCAGCAATTTGAAAGTTCGGCCCCTAAGTATTTATATTTAAACTCAAAATAATTTCTGTCTTTTCTGAACTGGTTATTTATATTATGTTCAATTTAATGATTCATGCGTTCATCACAACACCGTGGTTAACCAACCGCCTGCAGTTGGTCCTGAATGCTGCTGCTCGTTGTTGTACAGCACTTTGGGCAACTTTGTGGTTTTTTTAATGTGCTCTATAAATAAAGTGGATTGAATTGGAGTTGTTGCTGCTGCTCCCTGTAGTTAAGGAGAAGGCCGAGTCCAAACCAAGGCAGCACACGATCGACCTGAGCCAACTGGCCGTGCCCATCCAGCTGTCGCAGGAGAAGAAGACCAGCCCGGAGTCTCCCAGACCGTCCACCTCAGAGGCCGAACCCAGCAGCGAGTTCATCACAGCAGGTGAAGCCTCTCCGCTTTGCAACTTCATTACATTACATTACATGTCATTTAGCAGACGCTTTTATCCAAAGCGACTTACAAGGGAATTGAGTGGAGTTGAACTTGCGACCATGAAGCCTTTTGCACACACAGGGCATCGGTCTTAACCACTGAGCCACTCCACCCCCCAACTTCCTCATTGGTCTGGAAGTTCACGGCTTCAGTGGAAGTTCAAGCTGAAACCTCAAACATCTGTGTATGTATCTAGTCTGATCATGTGACTTCATGTGATTTCCCCCTTTGCCAGGTAAAGTCAGCAGAGTGGGCGTGTCCTTGGAGGGCGGCGACTTTAAAGCGGCGGCGGCGGCCGTCGTCGTCGTCTCGTCCGCAGCTGCGGTTTCACACAGTCACAGCCATGTGGTGAGGACGCGACACACGCGAGAAACCAAACAGTGACGGGAGTAAAACAGAAGCTTCAAGTGATAAATACACAAGAAAACTGCTATAACTTCTGAACTGAAACTTATTGACATTATACAAGTATTTATTAATTCATATACATGTATATAGTTCTACGTTTTTCAATCTATGCATTTATAGATTTATTTGTACTTTTTGCCATAATTTTAATGAATTTTCGCTTTGCACAAAAGAAATATAGAACTAAATAGATAACTGAATAAATACATGTAAAGAAGCTTTTTCATCAACAAATTATATTTATTTAGTTAATGTTCAGCGTTATAGCTTTGTTCCTCCTTCTGTCTCTGGGTATGTTGTGTCTGTTGATCTCTCTCCTCATCAGTCGTCTCTCTGACTGTTGCAGGCGTCTGACAGTCACAGTAAACCTGTGGTCGAGGTCAGCGAGCTGGAAGGCGACACCTTAGACCCTCAGACAGGTTTGTTCTACCGCTCCACACAACCAGCCACAGAGTCCGTGAAGCAAACCACCCTCTCTGCAGGCACTCAGCCGCCACCGCCACCACCACCGCCTCCTCCGAGCCAGTCTGAGGCCGAGCCGAGCCGTCACACCTCCACCACCACACAGGCAACACCTCCACCTCCACAACCGCCGCCACCTCCACCTCAACTTCAAAGCAAACCTCAGCTGAGTCAGCCGTCCTCTTCCTCCGCCGCCTTCCCTTCCACTCCTCCTCTGACCAAGAAACTCCCTAAACTACGTGAGCAGAGTCAGCCCAAACCGCAGACTTTAACTCCGGTTCCCAAAGACAGACCCGTGACTGCGCCGGCCCAGCCGGGGGCAAAGGTCATCACCGCGGCAACGCCGCCCAAGCACCTGGTGACGCCACAGCTCCCGAAGCTCCAGCAGGCGCCCACGTCCCACCACCGACCACTGCACACACCCATGTCCCACCCTCCTCCTCTGCAGGCGCATCACCCTGTCAGTACTGACAAGACCACACCGGGCCAGGTGAGTCAGCGTCCTTAAAAACCTTAAAATTCACTATTAATCCATAATTAATCCTTAAATCTGGTCTTAAAATTGCAACAAACTAAGCCTGCTGTATATTTTTTGTTTCATTAGAGATTGTGATAAGTAGAACAATTCACTTTTTTTTTAAATAACGAGAGCGAACAAAGGATATAAACAGAAAATAGAGGGTGTAAATGAATGTTGTGGAGAATAAATCTATGAATCTTGTGCTCGAGCGCACGTGAAAGTGGTGTTTATCGTTGTCCGTTCACTTCCACTTGAGTTTCACTGACTTTCTCCTTTGGAAATCAGTTTCTTTTTTGACTGGAAACATCATGGATTAAGGCATGAAAAGACGATTTCTGTGTGCATTGATTGCTCCGCTACAAAGAACTTAATATAAGGTCTTATAATTGGTTAAAGTGGCCTTGGAAAAAGGTTTTAAAAATCTGTGGCCCCGTTCGCACATGCCCAGTGAAAGTGAATTATGGCCTGTTTTAAGGTTCATACAGGTGCTTGAAAGTGCTTGAATAAATGGGTAATCTCTCAAAGTTCTTGCTGGTTCTATAAGACTATTTACAGACAGCTGCTGAGCTCAAACATTCATCTAGAAGCAGATGTCCTTTCATTTTAAAATAAACACAGTCGGCAGGGTTTTTGCTTCTATCTGCCCTCATGAAATGTTACAAATACCATGTAAACTCTGTGGAGGTGAACTAAACTTAAAGGCATCATTTATGTTTTCCTTGAAACAGACTGATAAGAAGCTGACAAGGAGAAAAACTGCAGCTGTTTCTCTTTTCTATCTTAACTGTGATTTAATTATCTGTTGGTCAAACAACATATTAAATACATAATTTTAAGGCATTTTTCATTGTATTATAGGCGTAAAAATGTTCTTAAAATCCCACAGATTTATAGCTGTAATGAAATGATAGATATTTCTCACATGTGGAAGTAAATTAAACCCAGCAACATGAATAGAAGTGCAAAAGCATTCAGTCATACTCAAATTAAACTGCTTGTTTGTTTCAACATCTGCTCGATAAATAGTGTTCTTCTTTTTAAAAAAGGGAAACACATGTTCTCCAAATATGGACTCATAAAACACTTTTTTTTTTTAAAATCCAAACCGAAGAAGAAAACATGAAACAAACACCTTATGGTACATTTTTGCTCGCTGCTAAATCGAGTTAAGTATCTAATACAAAACAGCTGATCTGTCGCAGCATCGTGACCTCTTTACTTTTAAAGTTAGCAGAGAGTTTCCAGTCATGCTCAGTCTGGACACACTTTTTTTTATCTAAAATTCAGATAGCCACTCATATTTCAGGGAGAAGTTTCAAACTTGACCTTAAAAAAACAGACCATATGGAAAAAAATACCAAGTTGTCCTGCAGAGGGCGTATGTATGTGAGTATCGGACAATCCCTAATACAAACGTATTTTATTTTTCAAAGAATAACTCGTAAAAATGTAAAATCAAAGTGTATTTATGTATGTATTTTATATTTACACATAATATAACGGTGTTTTATTAAAATCTCTGAACCTGCACATCTGGAAAACAGCGTGTGATAGTATTTCGGGTTCTGAGTCGCAGATGTCAAAGTAACAAACAAGTCCTCATGTTTGTGTTTTGTCTCCACAGCAACCAATCATCACACAGAGTGCAACTGTCACCAAGATCACGTTCGGCAGCTCCCACCATTCATCGCCCGTCTACAGCAGCGGCGAGGCCACAGCCAAGCTGGTCCCCGAGTCCAGCTCTGGACACTCGGGAGACAAACCCTCAGTGTCGGACATCCTGAAGATCTCCATGATGGAGGCGGAGATCGACCCCAGCACAGAGCCCATGGTGGTGGATTCCTCCAGCGACTGCGGCCCCCTGGGTAAATCCCTGGACGCCCAGGCGGTGTCCGGCACTCTGGACTCTGGTCAGTTCATCAGCAGCTCCGGAGCATCCATGCATCACTCCCACGCCAAACCACAGCAGTTCAGCTGCATGCAGGGCCTCGCCACTCAGAGCAGCAAAGACGACATCGAGGTGATTGAGGTAAGACCTTAACGACAAAGAACGAATAGAGTTCTCATTGAGATCAGTATTAGCTTGAAGGGATCGCTCCTGGTTTGTTCTGAAGTGTGGTTGAATGAGGTACTGACACTCTGGGTATGAGCTACAGCGCTATTTTAGCCGTTAGTTCTGAGTAACCAGTGTTTCCCAAACTTTTTAACACACTTTTTAAAGATGGCAACATATTCGGACCAGAAACACAATATCAATCATGACAAGAGTAAATTTGTACATAACATAGCTACTTATTTACACACTGTGGCCCATCTGTGGGTCCCAACCCAGTGTTTGGGAATCACTGGACTACACTGAAGGCTCATCTAATAAAATCTATACCTGCTTGAGTGTGTGATATCTTAAGAATACATTTGCAGCTTTAACTCAATGTTTTACAGCCTTATCTGATTAGTAATGTAAGTTTCTGTCACTTTGTTAAACTGCTCATGCTCCTGCACCAAAGTCCATAGAGAAAAATGTTTAACATCCCAGCAAACAGGAGATGTTTATCTACAGCTCCCTCTTTCATTAAGTTTAAATGTGTTTTGTTACGTTGGTGTTTGAAATCCTTAATTAGATTTCAATGAAGTGTTAAATGTAACAAAAGAGGCAGCAGTACACCAGCAGCTCCTGTTTCCATGCAAGCTAAAAACGCAGGTTTTCTCAATGGACTTTGGTGCAAGAAAATTAACCGTTTACAAACTTGAGTTCCTAATTCCATTGAGTTCTAATGTGAAATAAAGACTCAAATATATTCTTAAGCAGGCATGGATTTTGTTAAGTGACTAAAATGATGTTTTCCCCTTGTGGCCCTGCTGGCAGCCGTTTTCTTGGCAGAGGGTATTAAGTTTCAGTACCTCACACGACCACACTTCAAAACAAACCTGAACTACCCCTTTAACCTGTGGTCAGTTCACTGGCACATCAGTGTGTGTCTCTCCCAGCTGAGAAGTGGACTGACTGGGAACCTCATGTGACTAACGTGCAGGTGATTCCTCAGTACTCCATCCTGCCGGACTCCAGCCAGTCCAACGTGGTGGTGGAGCCCAGCGGCTTCCTGGAGATCACCAACTACACCAGCCAGCAGCTGGAGGAGGACAGTCCCATGGAGCAGGAGGTGGACAGCAGCAACGACGAGGCCACGGCCGCCAGCCCGCCCGACCAGCCGTGAGCCTCTGACGCAGGTTCTAGCAGACGTTACGTACGACAAGGGGCTGTCACAACCTCGACCTCCGAAAGCAAAGGTGAAAAACACAGTGTTGTGGTCGTAGCCGTTGTAGCGCGACCAACCACGTTCAATGTTGTCGACAAGAAAACCAAGGTGTGTAATCTATGTTATGAGCTTGTAGCAAAGCACAGGACGTAGACCTAACAACAGAAACAACTCCCCTGTCCTCATTTGGAGCAAAATTTAAAACATTTTCAACTAAATGCAAAAACTAGCGCTAAAGACCTTTTTCAGTGGTGGAAAAAACGTGGGTTTAACATATTGGAACCACACTACAGAACGCCAAGCAGGTCACATCTTACTCACAAAGGTGTTTCCTTCCATGAGTGATCATCTTATAAAGACGATAAAGCACGACACAGCACGGCTCTCATCATCTCAGTTTGCTGTTGTTTTCCATTACTAGATACAGTAGTTCCTCCTCAACGTGGAGGCAGAGCCGTCAAAGCACGGCAAAGTTGCATGAAACTGCCGCGCAACACAAACATGTAAACTAGTGACTTGTAAAGCAGCTGTTCTCGCTGGAACTGAATCATTAGACTCTGTTTTGGTGCTTTTCCACTACTCGGTTCCGGCACAGCTCCACTCGGAGCACACACAGTTAGAAAGACTTAAAAACCCTGAAAATGTTTCCTTTGCTAAATCTCCCACATTTAGCAAAGGAAATATGTAAAATGTCAATATTTAACAGAGGAGTCTGGTGCATTCAGCAACAGCACTGCTGAAAGCCGGAGATCGTATGTCGACTCATGACTCGTTCAGTAGTAATTCAGTTCAGTGACATGCAGGAAGTACTGAACGATTCTGTGAACAAATTGGCTCAAACAAATGATGACATTATATCACTCATGACACCATCGAAATGGGAATTAATTGGCAACAAAAAGGTCTAAAAATCAAGGATTTGGAGAATGGTGACACCCCTCGTTAGGATGCGTTCAAGGCCTCGGAAGCAGAAGACAAAAACTTTTTACAGTGCAAGAGGAGGAATGTTTTCATTTATGTAAAATATTAGTTTGTTCATAATAAACCAATGGTTTTTTTTCTTGATTTTTTTTCCTCGTCCTGACAGCTAATGGCACATGTGTTTTTTATTGCCGGTGTGAGGAGTGATGCCGAGTAAAATGTGGGAGTGAGGTGAGAGGATTAGGTTTGAGTCCCAGACGGTTGGACATGAGCCTCTGAAAACACTCTGGGATTGTTCCAGCGTGTTGACACTGTTACCTACACGACGTTTTGTAAGATAGATGATTGATTTGACCCGTCTTTGTTTTGTGTAAAATTTCTACTCACTTGTGTTCTATGTCAACGTTTGTCCACCGTGTTTCAAAAACAAACAAAAAGGAAATTCACTTGTGTATTTTTGTAAGAAAGTGTTGGAAAGAACTTTGTAGCGGTGAAATGTCGAGCTGGAGCAGATTGAAAGAGTCGTGCAGGGACAGTGTGACCTTTGTGCTCATTTTCAGTGAAATAAATAAAAATTGAGCAATGTACTGAACCTGTTTTTTGTAAGATATGCTGGTGGGAAGATTTCACTGTGTATGAATTTGCATAGCGTGTTTGAACTATGCATTTCTTTTATACCTTTAGTAGACGGCAACTATTTAATCTGCACAATAAAACAGCGGAGTAGAACGTGTCACTTTATGGTTTTTATCTGAAGATCTGAAGCTGTCGAGACACACTTGAGCCATGTAGTATTTATTTCACTTTTATTTAAACTTTATTTAACACAGTACAAATCTTTGTTTCAGCAGCACACGTCATAGTAAACATTTGAGATTTAAAAGACTGATTACAAGCAGTAAAAGGATAAATAAATATTCTTAAACATAAATGTCCTGTCTGGTCAGGAGGAGCCCGTGAAGTGGGAAAAGTAAACATGTTTGGACAAAAAACAAGTTTTTATATCACAAAACAACATTTGTGACGGTATTGAATATAATTTCAAATTAAAAGTGTTCGTAATGATGCAAAATGAATCTGTAAATTGAAATAACCAGACATGACTCCTTTTTTTACTGTGATGTTGAGCGCCGACGTTTATCTGTTTATCAGACATCTTACAGGTCAATTAGTAACTTGTTGAACAGACACAAGAGCCACCACACACAGAATTTGGCTTCAGTTGTCTTATTTTCCATGATATTCTAATTTATTCAGATGCACCAAGAAGTGCAACATTTATAAAAGAGGGAGGAGTCTGACACAGCCCGCCCTGTGCTGATTGGACAGAAAGATGCCAGAAATGTGAATACAGTCACTATACACTGGTTTACACCTGACAAAGTGGTTTAGAGCGGGGGTGAGTAACTAGTGGCCCGTGGGCCACAACTGGGCCGCGAGCATTAATATCCGGCCTGATGGTTGAATTAAAAAATCGGATATATTAAAAAATGGGTTAAGGTTGACGTTGACAAAGAAAAACAAGTCGTGCAAAATTCAGAGCCTTTATTCTTTATTCAGTTTTAAGACATGAGTAACAGTCTGTGGAAAATATCAGTTACTTTTTAAACCAACACATCTTTTTCATTTTTAAACATTTCTGCCGATAGTTTAGAAAAGAGGAAATCTTAGTAGAAACAAAAACCGGTTTGATGTGTGAAGATATGATGTTTTGATTAGAAAAATACTGGTTTAGGGCTTTAGTTACATTTTAATTTGAATCAATAGTAATTCTGAATTGTTTGTGTTTTTCGGAGACACTTGATGGATTAAATTTGCCGTGCAACGTTAAACGAAAAGCATATGTTACACAATAAATATAAAACAAATGTATGAGCATAAAAATATTGCACATGTGAGTCAGCAGTTCAATGCCAAACCTGTATTTAAGTCACATTTTCATTTGAGATCAAACTCTTAAGTTTCAAGTACTGTACTTCTTTTAAAACTGTAAACTCAGATCACTTCAGTTTCATGAGTTTAACAACATTTTATACATCTAATTGAACTTGGCCTGAAATCTGGAAAATCAAAAGTGGAGTGTGGAGATGACGTTTGTTCCGACTAGTGAACGTAAAAACGTAATTACTGTGTTGTAATAATCATGTGAGCCAGGTTCTCATGTTTATTGGACTCTGTGCTGTGGTGTTGAACACGTTCTCCTGTCTCTGTACACTTGTTAAAACCTCATTACACACACAGGTTCTTCTAAGGACATTTCTCAGCCCTGAACTGAACCAGTTCCTCAGAAATGAGGTTTTGCCTCGTCAGGACTTGGCTTTGGTCTCCATGAGGACCTATTGGAATTCCTTCTCCCCAAAAGATCGCATTTTTGAGGCCCTAAACGATGTTGAAAACGGAGGAAAATTGGCATGCAAACCCGAATTGAGAAAAAAATTGGAAAAAAATCAGCGGAATATGTGAAAGTGGTGCAGTGAAAATGGCTCAGTGGCGCCCTCCAAGGTGAAACCAGGTAGAAATGTATCACAGCCTAAGATGAACAAAAAAGTCTATTGAGACCATGGCCTCAACTCAAAAGGAAGTCAGCCATTTTGAAATTTGGCATGTTTCGTAAATGAACAAACTCATCTCAGCGTGTTTATCGCACCAACATCAACAACGTGTCAATTTGTACTCGACACACCAAAGATGAGACGTTAACAAAAGGTAAACAGGAAGTGGTCTGTATCTTTGCAGCACATGAAAACTTAGTCCAGGACACAGCGCCACCAGCTGGCAGAGCAGCGGCAGCAAGGGTCTGAGGACCAGCCCAGATGTCCTTCCTTTGGTCCTCACAAAGACACACACACACACACACACTCTCTGTGGTTGAGTCCATACACTGGTTCTTTCTCCTCCTCCTGGTGTTGACAGTGATCCATTGAACTCCTGGGGGCTCACCTCCAGCCGGTGTTCGCTCTGATTGGTCGACTTCAACTTGAAAACATGTGTCTCTGTTTAGGAGCGTGCTGACTTACCGTCCCTCCACCCTGAACCCCCACTGGCGTTGGATAACGGTGTCAGAGTCCCAGAGGTGGAGGCAGTTTACCTCCATCTGCTCTGCTGACTCACCTGAAACCTAAGAATCAACCACAAAGGAACATGGAGGCTTTATCCCCGTTGTGTTTGAGGGAATATTTAATCCTTATTGTCAGAGTTGAATAATTCAAAGGATCACTGGATATATTTTTTTTACCCCCAGAGGACGAATCCTAACGATATCTGGTGTTTGATCTCGTGCCAAGATTTGAGTCCGATTCACAAGAGTTACCCTGACAACCACACTGCAGCTGCAGCGACGTGCATTTAAAGAAGGGATAGTTCAGTGTGGTTATATGAGGTACTGACACAGTCTATGTGTGTCACAGATACTGCCCGCCACACTTTAATATTTGACTTTTGTGACATAGAATATCCTACACTATGTGCCTTGGTATAATAAATAAATAAATAGTATCAAAAAATGTCTTTGTTCTGTTATCGCAGTGTTTAGAGCTAAAATATATTCATAAAGTGAGGTTAGAACGCTTAAAAATGATACTGCATTATAAAAGTGTGTTTAAATGAATTATTATTATTATTATATTGTCAAAGTATCATGCAAAATCCTCTGAGTTGTGGATCTTAAAATGTAGGTGTGATGAAGTTAATTTGTGGGTGGTCCATCAGAAGATGACTTGTATCGCAAAGGTTGTAACTTTGAAACTTACAATCAACACAATTTTACAAAAATACCAAGAAAATATC
The DNA here is from genome assembly GCF_958295425.1 of Solea solea. Lineage (NCBI taxonomy): Eukaryota > Metazoa > Chordata > Actinopteri > Pleuronectiformes > Soleidae > Solea > Solea solea. The sequence continues at coordinate 2,755,045 of NC_081137.1, forward strand.
TTCATGCAGCTTATAAAGAATAGTCTGAGGTTGGAAGTTTAAGTTTTTTTTGAGTTCAAGGGTCAATGGAAACAGTCAAAAGCTCCAAGAAAACCTTAACAACTGCACCAGCAGGCATCAGTGGGTAAGAGCACTGCTGTCTGGGAAGTTCTGATGTCAAAGGTTCAATTTTTCAAAGGACCAACACATTTTAAAGGTGAACATTGAAAAGAGACAAAAAAGAATTCATGCCGTGGTGTCTTTGTTCACAACCATCAGGCGATAGCTTTGATTTCCCACCAGCAGGCAACATTTCAACAAATACATCCCAAACCTGTCACCTTGCATATTTGAACAGCCCTAAAACTTGCTGTGATTAGAACCTGATTAGAAACTGGCGAACAGTCAAGGGTGGACCCCGCCTATCACCGTATGACAGCTGAGCTAAGTTAAGTTAAGTACGCCACGGAATTCAGAGGTAGATCATCAGCACAAATGGCTCAGTCCATCAGATGTTGACTTGTATCTCTGAGGTAAAAGTTCATATCTTAAAATGAAGTGAATTTTGCACAAATTTTAAATCTTCAGACCAAAAAAAACAGAACTTAAAACACCAAGAAATGCACGTCCAGCAGGTGGCAGCATTTCCTATAGGTGGTGGGTGTTTTCTCTCTGTTTTGGCAAAAATGTTTTTAAATAACAACAATTTCAGCTGTTACTTTTCTTTTATTTGTCCAGCGAGGACATGAACGTTGATTAATCACAGGTGGAGCTGCTCCTGCACAAAGACACACTGATTTAAAAGCCTTTGTGCACTTTCCGTGACTTGGTACATTCCACTCCTCCCCTCTGTGTCGATCTATTTGGAATGTTCCACTTCCGGAGCTTCTTCCAAGCGGAGACAGGAACAACAAGAGGACGAGGAGCAGCGTTGACGAACATGTGGACAACCGTGTGGTAACTGCTAATTAAAAATGACCCACACATTTCTTAGCTGTTCTGTTGACGCTCTGTTCACACCTGCTGTTAACATCCGACCTGAGCGATCCGATCACAGGTGTTCAGATAACACCTGCTACTGCTAATGTGACGTCACTGCTCCACAGTAAACACACGATCACCGTCTAACCATGTACGATATGGACCAGTATATAGTTCACAATAAAAACGTTTTAATGTATTTAACTCACATTTATTCACTCATTTACTGCAATGACCACATTTGAACACTTTAAACTGGATACTACTTTGTCTCATCATGTCTCATGACTGAAGACCTGCAAACAGCTGCAGTTAAAGGCACAGTTCATGTGTTTTCAAGCATGGTTGAATGAGGTGATTATCATCACAATTTAGGGCAATAAGAAAAAAACACAAACAAGCCATGACTTGACAGTGAAGAGTAACAAGAGCCTTTCAGCAGTGCTGTCACGAAATACATCAGCATCCTCTGTTAAATATTGAGATTTTACAAATGTTTTCAGGATTTTTAAACTCTTTGTAACTGATCTACATCTTTGTTTGGACCAGGTCCAGGACCATGAGCCGGCAGGAGCAGGAGGACGCGGAGGAGGACGCGGAGGAGCAGCGGCGACAGGTGTGTGGTAGCTGCTGCTTAAAAATTATCCACACATGTATTGGATGTTCTGTTGACGCTCTGTTCACACCTGCTGTTAACATCCGACCTAAGTGATCCCATCACAGGTGTTCAGATTACACCTGCTACTGCTAATGCTAATGTGACGTCACTGCTCCATATGCAAACACACACCTTTCATTTCATGTCTCTTCACATACAAATGATGTCGTTTTCTGTTTGAAAGACAAAGAATCCAGGAAATGTTAATGTTATAATTTTCTCCATTAATCGAATATTTGTTTGGGCCAGAAAATTTTTGAAAAATGTTGATCAGTGTTTCTCAAACCTGGAACTGATGATTCTCAATTTTTTTTTATCCACAAACCAAAAATGATTAAGTTTTAATTATTTCTTTGTCGTAATAATGATAATAATAATAATTATAATGATAAGCCCATATCCAATATGCCCATATAGCTTTCCATAGAACAAAGAAATCATTAAAACTCATTGCATCACCTCACACGGACCACGTTAACAGCGCTTGTCAACAGAGCTTCTGTTTAATGTGTGCACATGATTTGTTCCATTGTTAACAGGTGAAAACTATGGACCAGTCAAAGTGGAAAAATTCAACCAATAAATACACCATTAAATAATGACTCAAATGTGCCATTCATTCATTGAAATTGGAATGAAGTACATACATGTCTTATTAGTGCTATTCATTCATTCATTCATTCATTCATTCAAATACCAATTCATTTGATGTAAAAAACATATAGAATGACTTGACTATTGAATGAATGATGTCATGGTCCTGTGTTGCAGTGCATCATCAATTGATTTGATGCTGATGGCTGACCATGACATCATTCCTTCAATAGTCAAGTCATTCTACATGTTTGTTTTACATCAAATTGGTATTTGAATGAATTAATGGCACATTTAATAAGACATTTATGCATTTCATTTCAATTTCAATGAATGAATTTGAGTCATTTAATGGTGTATTTATTGATTGAATTTTGCCACTTTGACTCCTCCATACTTTTCACCTGTTAACAATGGAACAAATCATGTGCACACATTAATCACACAGATGTCTCATTCATGTGATCATTCATTTTTAAGCAGCAGTTACTGGACGCCTGGGCCCCAACTGTGTGGTCAACAGTCCAGAGAGTGGACCCCTGTCAAATTTTTTTTGTGTTTTTATGGGCTTTCTTTGGGGAAAAATGTGAAATAAAATGGTATAACCCCCTGCTGTCATCTGTGCAGGGGGCCGGGGGAGCACAGCCCAGCCCCGGCCCCAGTTTGGCCCCGGCGCCGGGGCCAAGTGTTCGGAGAATGCTGGATTTGAACCAGCCACAGCCGGACTGGCACAACCTCCTCGCGGTTGCGAACCAACCCACCACGCCACGAACCCTTTTGAGGTGTTGGGACGGAGCTCCGGGCGTTTTTGAGTCTTCACTTTGGCTGTGGAACCTTAAACCTTGACGTATAAAGGAATTGAACCGTCAACGTCAGGACTCAAAGGCTGCTCTCTAACCAGCTGAGCTATCTGTCCTCACACACTTCTTCTTCAACGTTGGACAACTTTCAATAACAGATGAGCACAAACATGACTTCAAAAAAACCTCCGACTGATGAAGTATTTAAGGGTACATGTCCTCTGTGATGGGCCAAACAGTTGGTGTAGTGGTTAGTGCTCTTGCCTTTGAAACAAGAAGACCTGAGTTCGAGACCAAGTTGGAACATGAATCTTCCCAGAGTTTTTCATGTTCTCCCTGTGTGTGTGGCTTTTCTCCAGGTTCCCTGGCTTCCTCCCACAGTCCATCAATGATCTACCACTTTGTCCTCCACAAAGGGTTGCGGGGGGTGCTCTGCCAAGCTCAGCTGTCACAGGGTTATAGGCAGGGTTCATCCTGCACTGTTCGCCAGTCCATTCAAAACATGCAATACAGTCAGGCGGTAAATTCCCACTTAAACACTCACTTCATGTAAGATTCGAACCCCTGACCATAGGAACACCAGACCATGACTGAACCATGTGAGCTATCTGTCTTTGTTTGCTTTTCCCCACAATTTGGAAGTCTTTCAATAATAGAACCCATGACTTCAAAAAAACGTCAGACTGATGGACTATTTAAGAACGTTTGTCCCACAAGTTTGGCAAAATGTTTGGTGTAGTGGTTAGTGCTCTTGACTTTGCAGCAAGACGTTCTGGGTATGAGACCCACTTGGAACAAGGATCTTTGTGCATGGAGCTTTTCATGTTGTGTGCATGGCTTTTCTCCAGGTTCTCGAGCTACCTCCACAGTCCAAGAACATGCAATTTGGGAATTAAGTTAATTGGTCACTCTAAATTGACTAACTGACATGGTCAATCAGGCTGAGGTCTGTGAGATCATGGGTAATCTAAAGGTGTCAGAGTTAAATCGTTGTTTGTCTCTAAAACTCCATGCACAAAGAATCTAGTTCCATGGGGGGTTCGACCTCAGGTCCTCTTGCTTTAAAGGCAAGAGCACTAACCACTACACCAAACATCTGGCCCATCATTTGGGACAGACGATCTTAAATATTTCACCAGTCTGACCTTTTTTTGAAGTCATGGGTTCTATTATTGAAAGACTTCCAAATTGTGGGGAAAAATAAACAAAGACAAATAGCTCACATGGTTCAGACAAGCACTGACATTCCTAAGGTCAGTGGTTCGAGTCTTGCATGAATTGAATGTTCAAGTAGACATTTACCTCATGACTGTATTGCATGTTTTGAATGGACTGGCGAACAGTGCAGGGTGAACCCCGGCTATAACCCTATGACAGCTGAGCTTGGCAGAGAACCCCCTCCACCCACCAGTGGAGGACAAAGCGGTAGACGATTGATGGACTGAGGGAGGAAGCCAGAGAACCCAGAGAAAAGCCACGCACACACGGGGAGAACATGAAAAACTGCATGCAGAAAGCTAGTTGTTCCTAACGGGTCTCGAACCCAGGTCTTCTTGCTTCAAAGACAAGAGCACTAACCACTACATCAAAGATCTGGCCCAACATGTAGGACAGACATTCTTAAATATTTCATCAGGCTGAGGCCTGTGAAGTCACGGGCAATCTGTTATTGAAATACTTCCAACGTTCAAAAGCTACCAAGCCAAGACAAATAGCTCACATGGTTAAATCAAAGACTAGAGTTCCTGAGGTCAGGGGTTCAAATCTTAGACCAAGTGACTTTTTAAGCACAATTTTCAGCGCAGAGATTGAACTGATGTGAGAAAACCTACAGAAGAGTGTGGACAGATAGCTCAGCTGGTTAGAGAGCTGCCTTCGAGTCCTGATGTTGATGGTTCAATTCCTTTATACGTCAAGGTTTAAGGTTCCACAGCCAAAGTGAAGACTCAAAAACGCCCGGAGCTCCGTCCCAACACCTCAAAAGGGTTCGTGGCGTGGTGGGTTGGTTCGCAACCGCGAGGAGGTTGTGCCAGTCCGGCTGTGGCTGGTTCAAATCCAGCATGCTCCGAACACTTGGCCCCGGCGCCGGGGCCAAACTGGGGCCGGGGCTGGGCTGTGCTCCCCCGGCCCCCTGCACAGATGACAGCAGGGGGTTATACCATTTTATTTCACATTTTTTCCCAAAAAAATCCCCAAGAAATCCCATCAAAACACAAAAAAAATTGACAGGGGTCCACTCTCTGGACTGTTGACCACACAGTTGGGGCCCAGGTGTCCAGTAACTGCTGCTTAAAAATGAATGAGCACATGAATGAGACGTCTGTGTGATTAATGTGTGCACATGATTTGTTCCATTGTTAACAGGTGAAAAGTATGGAGGAGTCAAAGTGGCAAAATTCAATCAATAAATACACCATTAAATAATGACTCAAATTCATTCATTGAAATTGAAATGAAACGCATAAATGTCTTATTAAATGTGCCATTAATTCATTCAAATACCAATTTGATGTAAAACAAACATGTAGAATGACTTGACTATTGAAGGAATGATGTCATGGTCAGCCATCAGCATCAAATCAATTGATGATGCACTGCAACACAGGACCATGACATCATTCATTCAATAGTCAAGTCATTCTATATGTTTTTTACATCAAATGAATTGGTATTTGAATGAATGAACGAATGAATGAATGAATAGCACTAATAAGACATGTATGTATTTCATTCCAATTTGAATGAATGGCACATTTGAGTCATTCTTTTAATGGGTATTTATTGGTTGAATTTTTCCACTTTGACTGGTCCATAGTTTTCACCTGTTAACAATGGAACAAATCATGTGCACACATTAAACAGAAGCTCTGTTGACAAGTGCTGTTAACGTGGTCCGTGCGAGGTGATGCAATGACAGGTGAAAGAGTCATAAAATGTGCTAAAATCTTGCTGAGAGTTTTTTAAAGGTGCAGATGATGATGTTGTGAAATGTGTTGTTTTGTCCACAAAGCAAAAATGATTGAGTTTGAATGACTTCTTTGTTCTATGGAGCAATAGAAACAGAAAATGTTTAGATTGTTATCTGATCTGCCAAAGCACTACGGGAGGTGGTCGCAGACACATTGTGACAACACTGAAGAGAAGTGTGAATGCAACGAGTCTCCGATGCGTCTCCAGTGTGTCTGACGTGAAAGTGGCGACAAAAGTGCGTCTATACAATAGTGCAAGTTTACGTCCAGCTAATGTTGTTGTGGTTGCTATGGTTGCACACTGGATGTGAAGCTGTTTGAGTGTATATTTAGTAGTGGTGGTGGGGGAAACAAATACAGTGAAATATGGCGTTTGTGTGGCAATATTATAAGTACTAATTTTTTTAGCGTATATTTTTTGAACAGATGTTATAAATAAACGTCAAACTTTTTTGTTGATTAGCATTAAAAATAACTAAATAAAGGAATCTATAGTCCACTAGATGGTGCCAAGTGCTCACTTTCACTAGCGCTGTTGTGTCAGTGTATCGCAATACATGATTTTGCAAATATCGCAATAAATCCAATCATGGTGTCTCTGATGATTTAAGAAAATATATAAAACAAGTAGGGATGCAACATTTACTGCATTATTAAATGATTATTCAATGAATCGTCAAATACTTAAATAATGAGTGAATTGTTTTTTTTATTACAAATGTTGAACATTTTCCAGTTTCTTTGTTCATTATAACAAAGAAAGAATTAAAACTGAATCATTTTTGGTTTGTGGACAATAATAAAAAGACGTTTGAGAATCGTCATTTCCTGGTTTGAAATGAATAACATTAACATTTCCTGGATTCTTTGTCTTTCAAACAGAAAACGACATCATTTGTATGTGAAGAGACATGAAATGAAAGGTGTGTGTTTGCATATGGAGCAGTGACGTCACATTAGCATTAGCAGTAGCAGGTGTAATCTGAACACCTGTGATGGGATCACTCAGGTCGGATGTTAACAGCAGGTGTGAACAGAGCATCAACAGAACATCCAATACATGTGTGGATCATTTTTAAGCAGCAGCTACCACACACCTGCTCCACTGCGCTGCTCCTCCGCGTCCTCCTGCTCCTGCCGGCTCATGGTCCTGGACCTGGTCCAAACAAAGATGTAGATCAGTTACAAAGAGTTTAAAAATCCTGAAAACATTTGTAAAATCTCAATATTTAACAGAGGATTCTGATGTATTTCGTGACAGCACTGCCAGAAGCCTCTTTCTACTCTTCACTGTCAAGTCATGGCTTGTTTTGTTTTTTTCTTATTGCCCTAAATTGTGATGATAATGACCTCATTCAACCATGCTTGAAAACACATGAACTGTGCCTTTAACTGCAGCTGTTTGCAGGTCTTCAGTCATGAGACATGATGAGACAAAGTAGTATCCAGTTTAAAGTGTTCAAATGTGGTCATTGCAGTACAAAATACATTAAAACGTTTTTATTGTGAACTATATACTGGTACATATCGTACATGGTTAGACGGTGATCGTGTGTTTACTGTGGAGCAGTGACGTCACATTAGCAGTAGCAGGTGCAATCTGAACACCTGTGATCGGATCGCTCAGGTCGGATGTTAACAGCAGGTATGAACAGAGCGTCAACAGAACATCTAATACATGTGTGGGTCATTTTTAAACAGCAGTTACCCCGCTGCTCCTCGTCCTCTTGTTGTTTCCGTCTCCGCGTGGAAGAATCTCCGACAAGGGAAGTGGAACATTCCAAATAGATCGACACAGAGGGGACGAGTGGAATGTACCAAGTCATGGAAAGTACACCATGGCCTTCAAATCAGTGTGTCTTTGTGCAGGAGCAGCTCCACCTGTGATTAATCAACGTTCATGTCCTCATTGAACACAATACAATACAAAAATGGCAGCTGAAATTGTAGATATTCCAAAACATTTTTGCTAGAACAAAAAAAAACACCACCTAAGGAAATGCTGCCACCTGCTGGACGTACTTCTCTTTCCTCTTTTAAAAGCTGCTGAAAGGATCCAGTTTTAACTCTCTTATCTTCAAATTATCAAAAAAAAGTCCATTAGCCCTCAACTCAACAGGATGTTGTTCGAATTTAGCCGCCATTTTGCCACGAAACAGGAAGTGGCCTGTAACTTTGCTGAATATTGACCGATGTGCTCGAAATGTCAGACGAGAGACCGAGTCAAGGGCATAGCGCCACCTGCTGGCAGGGTGGCAGCCGTGAGGGCCATCCTACCATGTGATTCTGAGTCTGAACCATATCTATATATGTATATTATTGGGTGTTGGAAAATCCCTGAGAAGTGATGATACATTTTTTTAAAAACACACATAAACTCTTCCAGCTGAGCTGTCGATACAGATATTCAGTGACCTGGATCTTTTTCCTTATGTCTCACACCAGGAGACTGTGTTTGTTGGACTGTTGCTTTGTTTTTGACTGTTACAGGGAGCAGAACCATGTACAGGAAAGATCATGGGTGTGAAGGCTTTAGGAAGGAGTTTCCTCCAACATGTCATTTATCACCGGGGCTGGAGCTGCAGCAACGACAGCAACAACATTCCTGCAGCTGCAGTTCACACAATGTCATGTATTTTTGCCCTGAGTCAAGTCTCAAAATGTCTTTCTACTTATTTGGAGTCCTGACTAATACCGGGAAAGTGGACCACATCACGCACCGGTCCTCAGATCACTACACTGTCTTCCCGTGAGTCAAAGGATAGATTTCAAAATCTCACTCTGGGTCTTCAAAGCGCTGAATGGTCTTGGACCAAAATACATGGTAGACTTATTAGTTCCCTATGAAGCATCCAGAGCTCTAAGATCATCTGGGACAGGTTTACTGTGCGTTTTCCCAGAAGCAGAACCTGTAGAACAAACTTCCTGAATACCTGAGGCCTGGAAACATTGTTCACTGAAGCTTTCTCTTAAATATTCATATAATTGTAGAACTTTTATTAGCAAATCACACTTTTATCTCTTATAATTTCCAAGTCTATCTTAATTTACCTGCCTTGCCTTTGGAAAACTGGGCAACTGAATCTAGTCATTGCATCTGTTCAGTAAATAACACATTCTGTTGTTTGACAAGTGTACAAAACAGAATTATAATAAATGTATTTATCCAGATGCATCTGTAATTGCAGTATTTTCATTTCACTCAACCCAATTTCCCTCCACACATGAGGCAATGTTTAGCTACTTCCTGTCAAAACCATTTACTGCAGTTTCAGGGATTTTAAAGGAAAGAATAAGAATAAAAGAATTAAAGCTGCCGTCTCAAATTCAAATAAGCCACTGAGCGCCTGGTCTGGTCAGCAGGGGGTGGTCAAGTGATTAGATAGATAGATAGATACTTTATTCATCTCACAGAGAAATTAAAGGTACATTTTTTCAAAATAAAAGTGATATTGATCTGGAATGATTTGTAATTCACATTATTAACATTTCTATGATGCAAAATGAATCCATAAATAAAAAAACATACTTGTGGTTCAAAGGATTATTCACAGTGACATTTTTTGACCACAGTAATTATTGGATATGTCTTCTCATCAGGAGTCAATCTCTCAAATCTGGACAAATCTTTGTTGTTGTTTTGTAATTTGGCCGAACCTTTTCTCACAAAAACACTCGGGCAAACTTTCACAATCCCGCTGAACTGCCAAGCACACTTACGTTATCCTCGGCCGCCGCCCGACGTCGGTCAATAAATTAACTCTTGCAACATGTGCTACAGAGAATAAAAAAGGGAAATTCTGCGTAATATTGTGTTTATCTCAGATCCACATGCCCACATGTTTGTCCTGCTCGTAAAACAAACAGCCTGAGTCCAAAAACTGAATCATCCTGTGCTTCAATTCAGGGCTCGATGTTGTTGGACGAACCTCAAAGCAGAGCAGAGTAAATATGTCTGTGCTTTTCTTTTTACAGAGACAACAGAGGCAGGATGTTTGATACCATTGTCCTGACTGTGTGTGTTTACACTTGTAATTTATTTTACTTCTTTAAGACCTTTTCTGGCATAAACACTGACCGTGTCAGGACCAGTGGTCCTTATAGAGACCAACATCTAGTCCTTATGCGGCAGAACCTCATTTCTCAGACACTGGTTAAGATTAGGGCTAAGATTTGATTTATGGTTACGTTAAAGATAGAGATAAACATTTTGTTGAGGTTGTCCACATGACTGGAAGTCAGTGGAATGTTCTAAGAAGAAAAACTGTGCAAACCTGTGTGTGTGGTCAAAAACTAGTGCAAACTGGTCAAAAACCTGTTTAAATACAGTTTCCACTGGTCAAAAACTAGTGTAATTGGTCAAAAACATGTTTAAATACAGTTTCCACTGGTCAAAAACTAGTGTAATTGATCAAAAACATGTTTAAATACAGTTTACATTGGACAAAAACTAGTGTAATTGGTCAAAAACCTGTTTAAATACAGTTTACACTGGACAAAAACTACTGTTATTGGTCAAAAACATGTTTAAACGCAGTTCCCATTGGTCAAAACTAGTGTAATTGGTCAAAAACATGTAAATACAAGTTTACATGTTTAAATACAGTTTAAACGGGTCAAAAACTAATTTAAACGCAGTTCCCATTGGTCAAAACTAGTTTGAAAACAGTTCCCACTGGTTAAAAACCGTGTGTGTGTGGTTTACCCTCCTCAGCATATAAAACATTCACAACAGCTGCTGAGTCTATTACTCAACGAACAACAACAACAACATCAACAACAACAAGATAACTGGGGGGGAGAGAGAGAGAATCGTGTGGAACTGGAAAATAAGCGGCGACCTCTGACCTTTCCCATGATCTTCAGTGATAAATCAGGATAATGAGGAGTGTGTGTGGGAGCACTTTTTTTGGCCAGGATGAATAATAGGATGCTGTCTTATCTAGGTTTACCAGCCACCCAGAGACTGTGGAGCAAGGCACAGCCACTCAAAAACACACACACACACACACACAAAGGTCAGAGGTCAAATGAGACATCTCCACTGATAACCTCTGAGAAATGAAAAGGCATGGATGCTAAATTGAGTCACTATCACGCACATATATACATCATGGTTGTCTGGTATGACTCAGCAGAAAAATGGAGGCGGAGACAGAAGTAGGTCAGACAATTTTATGACTGTAGAGTCAAATTATACGAAAAAAACAATGTTCATTTAAGTCTTAGATGAAAGGTTCAGTAGATTGTTATTTAAATAGTCGGATACTTCTGGAGAAATACGACAAAAACACAGCAAACTGAGGGTCTTTGAAATATTATCCTACAGCAGTGCCAATCAAAAACTGTCACAACTGTAATTATAGAGTCTGTACCAAATTCCATAGTGTTTTATTCACAGGGACACATGAGCTGCAGGTCTCCCACTGCCTTGTGTCATCGGTTTGTGTCCCTGACGAGAATTTGAATGAAGCATTTCAAACAGCAAAGTGACAAAATAACACATTTGAACTTTGTAATGGAGGCAGCAGGGGATCAACAACTCCTGTGATGTACAATTTTCTCTATGGGCTTTGGGGCAGGAGGACGAAGCTATTTAAAACCCCCACTTTCCAGCTGGAGAAGGTCATCTAATGGTGACTGCATGCAGTTTCCACTTGTCAAATACTTGTTTTAAACAGGTCAGAAAATTGTTTGAACACTGTTTCCACTGGTCAAAAACTAGTTTGAACTGGTCAAAAACTAGTTTGAGCACAGTTTCCACTGGTCAAACCTAGTTTGAGCACAGTTTCCACTGGTCAAAACTAGTTTGAACTGGTCAAAACTAGTTTGAACTGGTCAAAAACTAGTTTGAGCACAGTTTCCACTGGTCAAAACTAGTTTGAGCACAGTTTCCACTGGTCAAAACTAGTTTGAACTGGTCAAAAAATAGTTTGAGCACAGTTTCCACTGGTCAAAACTAGTTTGAGCACAGTTTCCACTGGTCAAAACTAGTTTGAACTGGTCAAAACTAGTTTGAACTGGTCAAAAAATAGTTTGAGCACAGTTTCCACTGGTCAAAACTAGTTTGAGCACAGTTTCCACTGGTCAAAACTAGTTTGAACTGGTCAAAACTAGTTTGAACTGGTCAAAACTAGTTTGAACTGGTCAAAAACTAGTTTGAGCACAGTTTCCACTGGTCAAAAACTAGTTTGAACTGGTCAAAACTAGTTTGAACTGGTCAAAAACTAGTTTGAGCACAGTTTCCACTGGTCAAAAACTAGTTTGAACTGGTCAAAAACTAGTTTGAGCACAGTTTCCACTGACCAAAACTAGTTTGAACTGGTCAAAACTAGTTTGAACTGGTCAAAAACTAGTTTGAGCACAGTTTCCACTGGTCAAAACTAGTTTGAGCACAGTTTCCACTGGTCAAAACTAGTTTGAACTGGTCAAAAAATAGTTTGAGCACAGTTTCCACTGGTCAAAACTAGTTTGAGCACAGTTTCCACTGGTCAAAACTAGTTTGAACTGGTCAAAACTAGTTTGAACTGGTCAAAACTAGTTTGAACTGGTCAAAAACTAGTTTGAGCACAGTTTCCACTGGTCAAAAACTAGTTTGAACTGGTCAAAACTAGTTTGAACTGGTCAAAAACTAGTTTGAGCACAGTTTCCACTGGTCAAAAACTAGTTTGAACTGGTCAAAAACTAGTTTGAGCACAGTTTCCACTGACCAAAACTAGTTTGAACTGGTCAAAAACTAGTTTGAGCACAGTTTCCTCTCGACAAAACTTGGCATTACAGTGGAATGACAAGTGGTAGTTTTATATTATTATATTATTTATATTATTATTATTATATAGATATTTTATTAATCCTGTGGGGAATTAATTCTAGCCAGCGGATTTTCTCTAGGGTATTTGGTACAGGGGGACTAAGCTGTTTACAAACCTCAGTTTCCAGCTGGAAATTACTGTCTAATCATGAGGAAAAGCTGCAGAGAATCCCATAGACTTACGCAGGTGAAGATTTTATTAGATTCACTTTTTAAGTTAAGTGGCTTAAATCCCTCCAGCGAGTCCCAGGTTGGTTCATACCAATCTTTAGAGTACATCATCATTAAAAAAAAACAACCAAACTATCTCTTTAAGAAATGCATGTTTACGGAAAGACATTTTTTTGTGTGTGTTTTGTTTGTTTACAGATCCTCAGTTTTCCCTTTCATCTCACTGTGTGATAAACCCCTCCATGACTAAGTGACCTGCTCCTCGTCTGCTCCTCTAATAAAACCTCCTTCTTTAATCTCACTGTGACTAAAAAACAGGTAGATGTTTATTTATGACTCGATGCCTGCTCACAAAGAGGAGGAAAAGTGACTGCGGTCTGCTTCCAATTAAGGAAAGGCGATGCCTCCACGTAGGCCTCCGCTGATTCAATCTCTGCCCGTCGCTCATCTCATAAACAAGAGGAAGGAGGAGAAAACGGGCTGGAATTTTACAACAGGAGAACAGGAAGCGTGTTCCAGAGGAAATGATGCCTTCAGGCAGGGTGGTACATCACATCTGCGACGACGACTGCTTTGTTTTGTCTCTGACTGAGAGAAGCTTCAATCACGTAGACTTGAACTGGGAGGAAACCAGTATAGGCCCCTCTGAGGCCGCAGCTCCCAGTGAAGAGGAGAAGCTTCCACTACCGTCTATTTCTTTTACTTTTCCCCCAGAGAGAGTTCACCACACTGGAAAAATAAATCACCTTAGAATGAAGTCGTCTCGTTTGGTCATGAATATTTAGAGTGTTTCAGCGATGGAGTAATACTCTCGTTTTGTGTTCATTGATCCGTCCAGACTGTGCTCTGTGTCGCCTCATTATTTAGTCGTCTGGCTTATTGCAAATAAACACTGGCGAGGAGAAACACACTGGAGTCATCCATCTTCATCACTGAAGAGTTGATGAGACTCTCCAGTAGCAGCCAGTGCTTAAGCAGTGGATTAAGTTCATCCACAGCAACAATAATGTAGTTTATTTTAATGATGGATTATGCGCAGGAGACTGCAATGACATCATGGCTGGAACTAACTAGGTCCAATATGGTGAGTTCAAAGTCACTTGTGTTTCCACATGTGACCTTGCAACTGCTCATTTGTGGCTAATGCTGGAGTTAACCTTTCCCATTAGTCAAAAACTTGTTTATACGGTTTCCTCAGGTCAAAAACTTGCATAGCCTGGTCAAAAACTAGTTTAAATGCAGTTTTCACAAGAAATAACTTGTTTAAAGTGGTCAAAAACTAGTTTAAATGCAGTTTCCACTGGACAAGAACTAATTTGAACAAAGTTTCAACTGGTCAAAAATTAGTTTGGAGAGTTTTCACTGGTCAAAGACTTGTATAACCTGGTCAAAAACTAGTTTAAATGCAGTTTTCACAAGAAAATAACTTGTTTAAAGTGGTCAAGAACTCATTTAAACTGGTCCCAAACTAACCAACACAGTTTCCACTGGACAAGAACTTACTTAAATGCCATTTCCATGAGCCAAAACTTGTTTAAAGTTAAAAACTATTATCATCAAGTTTACACTGGTCAAAAACTAGTTTAAACTCAGTTTCTACTGGATAAGAACTAGTTTCCAATGACCACAATTTGACCACAATTGAATTAAACAGGAACACTCTAATCTGTTAACATTAATTAAAGTTATGACGAAACACAACAGCAGTGGTGCGTGCACACACACACACACACACATTGTACATCCAGGCAAGACTCCTTTTTTGTTTGTTGTTACATTCATAATCTGTGCATGAGAGAATATATCAGCCTACTCTGTTGATGAGACGCCTCAATCTAATGTCACAAAAATAAACATTTTCTGTTCTGGTGATGATACAGGTCAATGAAAGGTTCATTAATGTACAGTAGCATCAGTATTTAAGGATCTAATTCTGCCTTTGTTAAAAGGGACTTGAACGCCTCAGATGATAAAGATGACACTTGTCTTTCTCCAGTAAAATGGAAACAGACGTGATTTCCACTCATGTAAACACAGTCTAGACATGTGAGTGTAAAGTATTTATCACATGTAGAAATCAGTTTCACACACCAGATAAAGAAGGATGTAGTTTATGTCAGGGGTTTTCCGGTAACTACAAATTCTCAATCATAAATATAAAAACCTGCAGTTGATTTTTTTTATTGTTATAATTTATGGTGAAAGACAGAAGATGGGGCCCAGAATGACTCAGCATCTTCCTGGGGGGGGGGGGGACTCCCCTTTTTCAAGCTTCAAAGTCTTGTTCGCGTATAAAAATAGCTTTAATCATTTATTTATCAAGTTTTGCCTCAGACTAAACTGAAATATAAATACTAAACTTTTATTTATATTCAGACGTAATCAAAACTCTTAACTCTGTTTAAACAGCTCTGGATTTATTTTAAACACAAACACACGGTGACGTGTTGTAGTTGTTAAGACAAAAGCTCATTTTTATCGGAGAAGATTTCAGTCCAGCATCAGAGAGATTCTTATTTATGTCTTAATGAAGATGATGAATTACAGGACGGCCCTTTGACCACTTCCTGTACCACCCTGGACGGTAAATTAGCTTCAGTGACTGTGAGGAGGAGGGGAAGTGCTGAGTCACCGAATGTAAAAACGTCAGTGAAGATGACGTGAACAGCACTTTCTCAGCCTTAATCATGACTTAATCTCAACGTAAACACGGGAGGAAAAAAGAAGAAGACAGATGAGGTAGAATGGAAGGCCAGGGGAAAAAGGTCAGGACTATCAAATTAAAAGCCTCAGGTTTGGGTCTAATCCAGTGTAGTTCTTTAATTAAGACTATAAAAGCTCAGTTCACACAAAATTCAACTATACGTTCTATAATCACAGACCTAAAATATCTGTCATTTTTAATCCAAACACTATCAAAGCCAGCACTGCACACACTGGTGACTGGTGACAGGAAGTCACATGCTATGCAAATCATTTGACAGATATGTGATCAGAAGACACATATCAACAATTGGGTTTCTTTTCATAAATATCCATCACACTGAGTCAGAAGCCACATCGTCACGGTTATGTGACGACAGATAATCAAGAAAAACCCCTGAATATTTCACATTTTCAGCAGGAGACGCAACATTTTCTTGAAATGAATCCAACTCCCAAACTCAAGTTCATGTTCATAAACAAGGGAAAACCTGATCTCAGCACAAATGAGGAAACTATGTCTTCCAAACTCCCCCCAAAAAACACCAGCATCACTTTAGACACACAGTTTTAAAAGAAAGCACAATGTCTGTTGACCGTCTGTCACTGAGAGGTTTAAGAAAAGTCCACCGCACCTGCGATGATGCGCTCTTCATGCTGGAACTTCCTGTTCAGGACCAGTCGACTCCCAGGATCCACTGAAGACACTCACACACACACACACACACACACACACACAATCAGGCAATGACACACACCTGTAATCATACACACACACCTGCAACCCATTACTATACACACACACACACACTCCATTGACTTACATCAATTTCCTGGAGACAAACTCTAACCCTTAACCTTAACTTTAACCTTAACTACTACTGTCCTAACCTTATAAACCTTTACCTTAACCTTAAAATGTAATCATTGACATTGTAGGGACTGGTATTTTTAATTTTTAACAGCAGCGTCTAGTTATCTTTTTAATCTGGTTTTATTTCTGTTTTTCTGTCTTCACATCCTGCCCGTCAATGTTTGAAATAAATTAATTAAAAGCTAATTACAGTATTAATCCTCCTAACAAAAGCAAATCTGTGTGTAGTGACTCATTTACATGTCACTGTTTATGTCTATAAACACATCAACTTTAGACTTTGGTTCAGATTAAAAATAAGATGAAAAGACAAGCAAAGATTTGTACTAAAGGTGGTTTTTGAATAAAAGTTTATGAATGATCTATAATAACGTATGAGGCATTAAATAAGCCATGAATCACAGCTAATGAAACACAATATATGGCATGTTAATCAGTATAGAAATAAATAATAATTAAGTGGAATGAAATATTCGAGAGTCAGTTTAAGAAGTTAAGTTCAGTTTAATGTTGCTGAATTATTTCACCATAAATCTTCCTTAAACCCTTTTAAAAAATAAACCATAAAGTGCGTTAAGTGATATTTTGGGAAATATAAATTCTGCCTAATGTGTTATTAAGTGTGTTTTAGGAGTAACTTCACATTTTTCATACAGAAATCTCACCTATTTCACACACACACACAATATTACCATAAAATAACAACAGGAAATCAGGATAAACTGCCCAGTGCTGGTGTCACTACAGTGTTCAGAGGTTTACATATTTATTTGTCACCCAAATAAGTTCACAAACACAATATTTAAGTGTAAAAACAAGTTTGTTTGTTTTTTTACACGACAGAATGTGAAATGTTACAAATCATTTCAACTGAAAACATGAAAGGTGTGGATCCCAGTGTATCCTGTGACTAAACAGCGCCAATATCCTACTTCCCTATCACAGTTTTTTAATTTCAGTGTTTATCTTTTTTGAATGAATGAGTATTTAAACATGTCAAATTAATCATTATTGTGGGATAAACGATGACATAATGGTTTAAAAAATATCCACATCAATCTTTAGAGTAAGAAAAATAAATTATATCAAAATATGTCCTGTTTGTTTTGTCTAGTATTACTCTTTTTTTTAGTGTTCACAAAGTAAGATATACAGCATGTTACACACACACACATATATATATATACAAAAATATAAAGTGCTAAGTAAATAAAAGGTAAAGGACGGCGTTCTTCATCTGATAAAAAAAACTTCATCATCCAAGAATCGAGAGCTTTTTGTTTTTGTAGTGTTTTCTTCTTCGGTTTTTTAGCTTAAAGCAAAATTACACTTTCACATCGTCGTAACACTGTAGTTAATCTGTCCATCGTTGTTGTTTTTGTTTTTTGTTTTTCTTGTTTTTTTAAATAAATCGTTAAACCTTTAGAAAATAATCTGCATTTACTGTAATATGAGAAGATCAACATATGGTTAGCTTAGTTTAGCTTAATTTATCCTAGCATAAAGAGCGTAAACAGATGGAAACAGCTAGCCTGGCTCATTCTGAATGAAAAATATAAAGCTCTATTTTTTTTATCTTATTGTTTTCAAATATTAATAAGTCATTTTATTAATTTAAAGGGTCAGTTCAAACTAAAATCTTTCACAACTAGCATCTTACTGTTAGCAAAGTTGGCCATGTTCTTTGTTTCCTGCAACTTCCTGGAGTTACTACACAAAATAAGAATGATTCAAACACATAACCCCACTTTTTTTTAACATAAATTGTGATAACTTATGCTAAAAAGAAGAATATAAGAAATTATATGTTGAAAGACTTTTTATTGTCCTTGCGCAGAACTAAGCGACCTTTTATGCCGCTGCTTCCTGTCTTTATGTTGAGCTAAATTAAGCTAAGCTAATTGGTGGTGATCTTCTCTTTTAAGATTTCACGGCTGCATGTGAGAGAAAACGGTCAACAGTGATGAAGTGTTTTAAAGTGGATTTTCCTTCTACATTCAATAAAAGTGATGTGCGGCATGTGACTTCATATTAAAACCGAGCATGAACAGGCAACAAATATAGTGGACTGAGTTTGACTGTGGTGTTTGTTTATTCCCACCTGAAATTCTTTAGAGGTTCGTCGGTCGGAATAAACAAACACCACTTTTTTACATTTATACAGTAGAATCTTCCAAAATCCACGTGATTCCTCTGAACACATCATGAGGATCTAGTCTGTCCAAAACTCCAAACTTCTCTTTAAAAAAACAAAGTGAATCCTTTTTCACAGAAGTTCTGGTTTCAGAACAGGTTGTCCTTCGTGGTCGCTTTTGACTTCACACATCTCTGCATCTTCCTTCACTATGTCCAAAAACCCACTCCAAGGCTTCGGGTACGACTCTGGGTGACATCACAGACACGACATTCACGTTTCTATGTTGTATCTGTTTAAAACCACCAACCCTCCAATGACCATAAAGTCAACATCTGAACGTCTTCATGGTGCACGTTCACCATTCCTTCATATTACGCGGTAAAACTCCTGTTGCGCTTCCGTTTTCTTGAAAGGCAACGTTTAACTAAAAGCGCCAACATGATAATGACAGCTATCAATGCCACTAAGCAAACAATAAGATACGTTGAAGTGCCGGATTCGTGACACATTCCCTCGGTCAACCTCTCGATGTTGACCGGCTCTGAAAAGTCCGTGTGAACGCAGGTCACAGTCTCGATGTCGGGAACGACCACGGCCGAGCGCTGGACCATGTGGAGGAAGCCGAGGTTGCTGCAGCAGTTCAGAGGGTTGGAGCCCATGTAGAGGGTCTTTAGTGAGTGCTCCAGAGCGACCATGGTGCTGTACTCCAGGGTGACCAGGTTGTTGTTCTGCAGGTTTAAGGACTCGATGGAGGACTCCTTGTTCCACGTCGGTAGAGACGTCAACTGGTTGGTGGACAGGTCCACATGTTTGAGACTCTTCAGCAAGGACAGGTCCGTGTTGAGCCTGGAAATGTTGTTTTCACTCAGGAGGAGGTGAACCAGAGAGTGTTCAAGTCCAGAGAGCGAGTCTTTGTCCATGTCCAAGCCTGGATTCAGGGACAGGTCCAGTAACTTCAGAGGGGTGTTGGCAAATATGTTTGCAGGCAGCGTCTGCAGATTGTTTTCAGAGAGGTACAGAAAGTGCAAGGTGGGAACAGAAGAGAAGGAAACACAACCCGGAGGATGCTCTTGGTTTTGGTCTGACGGTGCAGGTGCACGCTGTTTTCCCCCCGTCTCACAGATGATCAGGTTGTTCTGCTGGAGCTGCAGGTACTTGATACTTGGAAGCCTTTGGAATATTTGATGGTCAAGGGTGGCGATGTTGTTTCCTTGTAAGAAGAGTTTTTCTAATGTTTGCATAGTGCTTTCCCCAAATGTCAGACTCTGCAGGGAATTAAAGCTGAGGTTTATCACCTTCACTGAAGGAAGAAGACCATCAACAGAGATGGAAAACGAGTCGATACAGTTATTGCTGACATTCAGGACCTTGAGTGAGCTCATGAAGCAGAAAAAGGACTCTGGTATGCTCTTGAGTTGGTTGTAACTCATGTCCAGAAATTGAAGTTTACTTAAAACAACCTTTGTATTTTTCTCAGGACTTCCTGAGACGTTTGTGCTCTGGAGACGGTTGCGCGAAATGTCAAGATATTCAAGCACGTTGGCTCTGGGGAGAGACGGAAAGTAAAGCATTTTGTTTTCACTCAGGTCGAGATACAAAAGGTCAAACCAGTTATCCGTGCTTGCACTCTGGAAAAGCCCGATGCTGTTCTTGCTGAGGTTGAGCACTTCTAAAGTGTACAAATTGAAGTTTGTGATGCACGTGATTGAGTTTTTGGACAAATCCAGTTCGGTCAGATGATGCAGTGAGTCAAAAGCTCCATTCTCAATCTCCAGGATGACGTTATTGTGGAGGCTGATCTTCACCAGGGACGGGGATCCACTGAAGGCGTTCTGTGCTATTTTGGTGATGCTATTGCCGTTCAGGGAAAGGTTTGTCAGTGACGGGGAATCTGCCAGAAAATAGTCCGACATGCCCGTGTACAGCCCGTTGCTGGACAGATCGAGGGACTCTACAGCCGTGAGAGGCCCGATGTTTATTTTGGAAAGAGCAAAAACATTCAGATGGTTCTTGGACAGATCCAGAACTTTAAGGTCCGTCATGTCTTTGAAGAGGTCCGGCTGGATGAAGTGGATCCTGTTGGAGTGAAGATTGAGGCGGTGGAAGTCGGAGTGGTACGCCAGCGTTTCCTGGCTGAGATTCTGCACCTGGTTACGAGAAAGGTCCAGCGTTTGCACACCGGGAGGAAGGTCGACCGGCGCGCTCCGGAGGCTGAGGTCGCTGCAGAACACGTCCATCTGGACCTGCGAACCAAGACAAACACCAGCCTGATTATGTCGGCATTCGGCCAGGATCCACTGACCGGGACACAACACAGAGCAAACGTTTAAAGGGAGGTTGAGTTATGAGTCAGTGCGTCCACGACATGTTCTTGGCAGAAACGCCGTCCTCTGGGGGTTTATAATGGTGAGTTGTTAATAATAACAAAAAAAAAAGCCCCTTAACAATGACTTTTAAAAGGAATCCAGAAAGTTAACTCCTAATTCTTGACAAACGGCATCGCGAGCATTCTCCTCAACTTCGACGTGAAACGTTAATCAGACACATAAGAGAACACACCTCACTTTTTTTAATACCAGCATAGTTTCCCTCAACCTCTCACCCCGGTTTTTTTCCTCAATAGTTTCGACTATTTAAGTTATTGAGTGTAGTTTATAATTGGAGCCACATGTGTGAGGAGAGACCTCCGCGTGCAAGACAGCTCATAAAACCTGTCTGCGTTCCCTCCGCGAGGCGGGCGCACATTTAGCTTCACGGCACATTTGTGGTATCCTGAGAGTGGCATTTCCCTGTTGCTTACAAGAAACAAACACATTTATTTATTTATTTATTTATTTAAGAGCTACTGCAGGAACAGAACAGGACGTCCCTCTTCGTCTACTGTACTGTGGTTAGAAATCAGCAGAACAAGGACAACAAGCTTCACTGCTGTGACATCTTGACCGTCTGGTTTGCACCGTGGCAACCTGACCATTGTGTGCGTCACATGGTCATACATGTATATGTGTGTGTGTGTGTGTGTGTGTGTGTGAGGTTCATGAAAGTGTCGTCATGGTAATAATGTAGCGAAACATCAGTAGAGGAACCAAGGTGAGAAACCAAAAGGAAAACACTGATTTCCAACTTACAGCATGGTCCTATTTGTACTTTTTAAGCCAGTACCTGGTCAATATGTGCCTCTTTTTGTGGTCCAGGTTTTTCTTTAAAGGTATATTTGCCTCTATTGAATAGTCTTTAGATATAGAGGAGATATTGAACTCGGGTCACAAGCTCTACCAAGTTTGAGGTTTTTTTTTGTGTGTATTTCTGGTGAAATTGGGATAATTACACAAGAGAAGTTCAACTCGATCTGTATCCGTCACATTTCTACCAATCCTGTTTTTGTTCTCCAAACGCCACCATAGTCAGGCCCTGCACACACTGGTTGCCCTCCTGGTAAATGGTCTTTTATTTATGGACACATTGGCACAAGACTAGCAGGAATCGAACCTGGCCACTTACTCTACCGCTGACCTACAACCTGCCAAGTTTGAACCATGGTCCTAAACTGACTCCAGGATGAAAAATGTAAAAACGCAGTATATTGTGAGGCTCAGCTGAAGGAAACACGAGGCTTCAGACACGCCTCGTCTCCATCCTTCTGTTTCCAGTCATCTCCTCCTCCTCCTCCTCCTCCTCCTCCTCCTCCTCCTTTCAAACGTATCACTGATTTGTTAGTAAAAAATCCGGGGTTGACAGTAATCCTGTTTCTGATTTCTGACTCTGAGGCAGACCGCGCAACAAAAACAGTAAGAAAGGAAAAGACAACACATTTGGTGGATTTGACTCACAGCAACAACAACAACACGTGTGTCAGCACTTAAATACACTTCAGTGTCTCTTTATCTGAGATAAAGCGTGTTTTCCTTTGGTGAACTGAATCATTTTCGATAGAATATTTGAATATTTGAATATTATAAAAGCAAGAGATCAATCGTTCGGTACATACTGACTTTAAAATCCTGCAAATTAAATCTTCAGTTTGGACTTTTCTGTTCATTTCTTAAGAAAATATAGTGTATAAATACAAAATCTCCCTTTCTCATCATGTTTTCCCCCCAAGCGTCTACACATTCTTATGTAGAAGAATTTAAAGTGTCATATTTCTTGTTTAACACACATTTTGCACCTAATCTATGCAGCACAGCTTCTGTTTTTAAATATATTCATATTGTCTATATAGTATATAATAAAGTACATTTTATTTAATATCTAACAGCTTTACTTTTAATCCTGACTCATGTTTTATTTGAGTGTTATTTGGTCTCTAATGGAGTGATTAATAAAAACATTCTCCTTCTAAAATCAACAACTCAAGTCAAATCAATGCCTGGTTATTTATAGAAACAATAAACAAAAGTGGTGACGGTTTAGTTTCAGTGTCGGCTCTATTTTTAGAAAAAGACGAACATGAAACAGAACCTGTTTCACAATGAGGACCTGAGTCATTTTCAGATTTCTCCGTTTTATGCCACAGCTGAGTATTGAACGTAACATTGTTTCTATGAAGTGAATCTGAGACGTCACGGTACAGCAGCACAGGAACGACGTGTCTCCTCTGCACTGTTGTAATGTAACAAAGTACAAATACTTAAGTACAAAATCCAAGTATCACTACTTTACTTTTACTCTACATTTCCTCTGACGATCTTTGTTACTACCAAACAAAATCAGAAGAAGAAGAAGGGTGGTCTATTATGGTCTGTATTTGCACTAGTTTTCACTCATTCACACGACGCAACATGGTGTTAAGTGTCTTTGCTCAAGGACATATATAGCCTAGCAGAGCCAGGAATTGAACCCACAACCTTCCAGTTGACAGACAACTCGCCCTACCACTGATCCCCCATGAAAACTTAAGTACATTATATATCAGCAAATGTACTTTTTATACTGAAGTACAGTAAATGTCATATACTTTAAGACTTTTACTTAAGTAATATTATAAAAAAGTGACTTTAACTTCTACATACTTGTACTTTATACACGACTGCTCCTTAGTGAAGCCAAATAATTTGTCAAGCAGTCGTCAGAGAATCTTTCAAATCTTTTTTTATGTAAAAGCACATGATGGATGGGTTGCTAGGGGCAACCGGTAAAATAAACTCCTATTTTATGAGGATTTACTGTATTTATCTAAAAAGAAATGTGAGGAATGTGCCCAGAAGAAGATAAAAAAAAAAAAAGAGTTGTGCGTGCATCTTTACTTACTACTTGGCATGGAGAGAGGTGTCGGGGATGAGGAGGATGAAGAGGAGGAGGAGGACCTGTTGATGCCACCACACAGCTGGCCAGGAGTGGGACGAGCAGCTGGAGGACGGCCATGGTGCTGCAGAGCAGACAGAGTCCAGAGGATCAGAGTCAGAGAGACGCACATGAATGAATGAATGCAGGAAGCGAGCAGCGAGTCGATATAAGCCAGCACCGGGGGAAGGAAGAGAGGGAAGTGGCTCTACCTGCTGTGTGACCTATGACTGAGCTCTTTAAGCCGCCATACGCTGCACAAACAGGGGCTTTTTGCCTCTCTGTGAACACATGTGCTCGTGAAAACACTGAGCAGGGGACTCAGCACAAGGAGCTTTAATCATTTCCATAATCATCATCATGTCATTATTCAGTGTTTATATTAGAACGGGCAGAAATTGTACTTTCAGGCCTCGGTGAGTCATTATTGTCATTAACTCTGCGTTTCCCTGATCGGTTTCCCCTGAACAGAACATTAAAAACACAACAACAACAACATGCAGAGCAGACAACGTGGGAGTCATTGTATCACACTCATGGTAAGTACCATTACAGGAGCAGGGGGGAAACAAAAGCGCAGGGGGGAGATAAGGCAAAAAGAATCATTACTCATATATTAAACACACATTCTTTTATATTAAATAGCCGCATCACTTACTTTGTCTACTTTTAAGTACTTTTGTTACACGTCAGCACATGATTGATATAATAAAAAAACACAAAATGTGTCTTCTTATATGTATTAATATTCAACATTTGCAATGTTTGTTATTGTGATTCTCTTTTAACCTATATTTAAATAATAAACTGCTGTTTATTTGGCGTGGTGAGTTTGAGTCGATTTTAAGGGATCGAGAAGGAAACCTTAATCCACTTAGTTGATGTGACTGTTTAAAAAAAAATAATAATAATTCTTCTCTTTTTTACATCCTTGTTCGTGTATTTTATTGGTTGGATGTTTGAAGTTTTATGACAGAAACATAAAAGGTCACGTTGTTAGTTCACTACAAAAGCTAAAAAAAAAAAAGGTACTTAATTAAGGTAAGGTAAAACATTAAATCTAATCATCACCATAAGTGTTTACTTACTTTTGGCCTCTGACAAACTATTAAGTCAATTTTGTTTCTCTAAGGGAAAAAGAAGTTTGGGCTGCCGTGATCTAAAGGATGAAGTAGTTAAAAATTAATGAATGAATGTTTATAGATAAAGTAAAATCATTTGTAATTTGGGATTATATGGTGAATTACCTTGGATACTGGATTAGCCCCCCCTTTTTTCATTCTAGTCATGTCTGTATGGGACTAAATAAAATTTAAACTTAAATTTAAGATTGAAGACTTTGGTCCTGTGGATTATTTTTCGTGGATTGTAACACAGAGCGTCAGATGGAGGCTTTATTCAGTTCTGAGTGAATATTAACTCTAAAACGACAACAATCTTAAAAAGAGAGTTTGTTTGAAAAAAACATCTGAAGTTAAGTCACAAAATGACCTTAAAAAGCAGCGAAAAAGAAACGCTTGAATCATTTAAGATCTGACGAAACATCAGGACCAATAACAATGTTTTTAAAAACTAAAGGCAGATTAAAATGATCATATTAATAAATGTAAGTGTTCAATTTTGACTGAGATTCAAACATATTGTTATAAATTTGATTTATTTCTAATTTTGTCTCTGTGTTGTTTTTAAATGTTCCCGTAAAGCACCTTAAATCTAGATAAAGAAAACTGCCTTATCTTAACCCAGATGTCTCACATGGTTTAAATCTCAGTTTTAGTCGACTCAGACTTAAATATTTGAGTCAAAGCAAACAAAAGAGTGTCGAAACTTTGTTTTTCTTCTTCGATTTACTGAGATTTATCATTGATCTCCACTCTGTGAAAACATTTACCCCTAAAATCTGGAAGCACGTGTTCAAATCCTGAGCAGCAACAACGCGAAAGAAAAGCTTTGACGCAGCAATATTAACAACGTTAAACACAATAATCACTACTTTTACTTATGATGCTGGAAGTACATTTAAACAAATTCTGCCAAAAAAGTGAAATAAAAATCAATTTTCATAATTTCAAAAAGTGATTTTTCCATTTTGCTCAACAGCAGACAAAACTAGATCCTTTACTTATATTAAGTGAAATAAGAAGTCATTATTATGACGAGATGTGAGCTTAAATCACACATTTTGACTAAATATAGGAGTAAATAATGTGTTATTTTGAAGCTAAAGTCTGATTACAGTGTCTTATAATGTTTTGTTTCCATCAGAACTGTGATTTAAAAGCAATGAGAGAAAACATCTGCTAAAAAACCACAACGACAACAACAACAACAACAACAACAACCACAGTCAGGACTGACTACTTTAACATTTACCTCATGATCAGCTGATGATAAATGTGTGAGAAACTCCAGATCATGCTGACTTCACATCCTCAGTGGGGACACACACACACTTACACACTTACACACACACACACACACACACACACACACACACTCTCAGAGATCGATAGTGACCCTTTCAGCTCCGCTCAGCTGACTCTTCGTCCACATCGCACGGCTGCTGTGCAGCCATCACATCCTGTGAGAATATCCTGCAGCGCTCGGCCTTCTTACCCACTCCCACTCCTCGCAGGGAAACGCCTTATAAGGGGATTGGGAAGCCCAGATCTCCCCCCTCTCCTCTCTCTCCCCCCTCTCTCCTCTACCCCACCCCTCTAACTCTCTAAAATCCCCAAACTGCATGATTTCACCAGAAATCCTTGAACATCGGTGACCTCAGAGCTTAAAGGTCAACACACACTCCCAGCATGAGTGTGTGTGTGTTTGTATTTGTCACCTCTTTAGGGCCTTATCAGGCATAAACTCTGACCTCAGTAGTCCTCACAGAGACCAAAACCTGGTTCTAATGAGCAGGGGCGGCAAAATACCACTTTCTTTTTGTCCTACAGCACAACCTACATTATAGATCACTGATCTACAACGGCCATATTCTGTATTTTAGCTGGCCAGCTTTTCCAGTCTTTACGGTACAGAATGACACAGTCCGTACCAGAAAAAACACAGATTAGTTCTCCACGTACACAAAAGTGCAGCTACTTCATGTCACAAATCCCAGTCCTGAATCCTAGTCCTAACCATAGTCCATCTTCAGAACAGCCGATCTACGTTCTTGCTTTATTTTTATTTTTTTAATGACAGTTGTGGTCGTTGCCACCCAGAAGAAGAAAGAAAGAAGAAGAAGAAGAATTATGCAGGTGCCATATGGTTTCAATAACATGAACCTGATCACCATGGAAACCAGGAACAAACCCACTTGGGACCCATATTGAATGGATATGAATGAATATAACCCTCACAGGTCCACATGGACATAAGAAACCAGTTTATTTTACGAGAAGAACTATGAAAATTAAATAAGACATTATTTGTTTGTACGCTGTTTTGCTGCGTTTCACACATTTGTCGGACAAATTTGGTTTCTGGGGACAGATCGGTGCAGTTTTTCGCAAAATAAAGTACAATTGTTACTTGCAGGTGTTTCCGTTGAAGGGTGTTTTGCGTACGAGTCGTAATTCTCGTAAAGTCAAGTCTCGTGAACATCCCATTTTTCTCGTAAAATCTCGTCCCGCGACTGCACTGAAGTGAACCGGTCATGTGACCCCGCTTACGCCATGTCCCGTGACGCCGGTGAGGTATAAATGCGAGAAAGATGCGAGAAAGTGTTTCCATTACACTTTTGCAATAACATTTTATAGCGTTAATTATGAGAGCGTAAAAATCTTTTTCGCGATATTTTAGGTTTTTCAAAATGCACGTGTTTCCATTACCAGTTTTTTACTTATTTATTGCGATATTTAGGTTTAGGTTTTTTCGCATTTCTAGGGGTAACGGCAACAGCCACTTAGGAAGACACGCCCCCTGGTACAACATGCCCACCTGATGCTGATTAGGTCACAGAAGACGCTCAAATGTTCGTGTTACGGTGAGAAAAGTTCCCCCTGTCTGGAGTTTTGATCCACAGGGAACCTTTTATGGGTGCATTTTATTTAAGAAAATGCAGTTTAGACGCTGCACATTCCACTCACACAGAGACAAACATCAGAAACAGCAGCAGCAACGTCTGACGTTCTGTCCTCAGAGAAAAATGAGAAAGAAAATAAATCATTTTGGAGGCTGAGTGGAGAGTTAGTGGGAGTCTGTGATGAGGTTTTGCTCCAGTTCGCCGCACAGTAAACAAACACGGCTGTAATGACACTGAGTCACATCACTTTACATTTTCAGACAATTAGTGTGAGATGACGACGAACGTGCGTTTGATTGATGATGAGAAAGTGAAAGAAACTCAGTGTTTATTTAAAGGAATAATTCAGGCTATATGAAAGTGGAGTTAAAGGTCCAGTGTGTGACATTTAGGTGTTTTGGTGTTTTTAGCCATATGAAAAGCCTTTAACATGTCATTTGGGCGAGTGGTTCTTAAATGTAAATAAACCAAGTACCACCTAAGAAAACATTGAGCTTATTTGTTATAATTTCTGTGTTATTTGTTTAATTATAACCTCTATGCACTCTGATCACGAACCTAGATATATTCAGTAGAACAGTATTTCTAATTTTCCTCCAAGTGCCACCAGAGGAAGCTCACGTACCACTGGTGGTACCACAGTTTGAGAACCATATTGGAGGCAGGCCTTTTTTTTTCCCCGCAGCAGCCTGAACCATAAATCACACTCTTTTCAGATAAACGTTCTTTGTGGAACGCCAAAGCCGCGTTTGTAAAGCATGCTCTTATGTGCTGTGATGTAAAAATCACTGACTGATGGACTTTGGTGCAGGGAGCGTGAGCGTTACGTACTTTTCCAGCAGTATTTAAAAAGGAAACGCCAAACGACTGTAAATAAAGACAAAGAGAATAAAAGAAGCAGCCTCACCTGGTCTGTCGTCGTCTCCAGCGTCTGGTTTAATTGTAACAGGTTTGGTTTCACATTCACCGTTGTATCATCCTTCATTATCCTTTATTGTCATGTGCCTGCAATACACACACACACACACACACACACACACACACACACACACCTGACAGCCTCATATTACACACACCAAACACCACATGACGCGTCCTCAGGGGATTGTCCCCTCTGTTTTGTTTACTGGGATTCCCAGACTTTTTGTTTCCTTTTCAAAGCTTCATCCTCACCATTATCATCATCATCATCATCATCATTATCTACACAGAGGGAAGAGCAGCAGGTGTGTGTGTGTGTGTGTGTGTCAGTACTTTCATTTATACCTTTAGCGTTAAGATTATGTTTAGTTTAAGGGTAGGGCACTAGGATGTGATTGTTAAGGGTAAGGATAAGGTTAAATGGCTCGGGAATGCATTACGTTTATAAAGTTCCATCCTTTTTCTACCACTTTATCCTCCAAACAAGTTAAAACATGGATTAAGACCTGGTTTTTAGGGTTAGGGCTAGACTTGGGTTCAGGTTAGGGTTAGGATTAGCTGGTTGGCCCACTTAAGGTTAGTTTAAGAGGAATTATGTCCTCACATCTTTGTACATCTTTGCGAGGACAAAACAATTTATTAATCAACATTTTGTCCAGTCCTCACAAATGGACAGGTTCTTTTGTGGGTTATGACCTAGTTTTAAGTGTAAGGCCTTTAGTTGTGCTGCTGTGTGTGTGTCCTTGTATTTGTCATCTATTAAAGACCTTGACTGGTATAAACACTGTCAGGACAAGTCGTCCTTATAAGGAGCAAAACCTAGTCCTAATGATGGGTTTAGTTTACTGGATCGTGTTTGGGTTAAGTTTAAGGTAAGAGGCTTTGTTGCGGCTGTCCAAATGAATGGAAGTAAATGCAGTGTCCTCAGAAGAATAGCAGCACAAACCTGGGTGTGTGTATGTGTGATTTAAAAAAGGAAATATCTATTTCCTTTCCCTGTGGTTTTTCCTTCAGGTTCTTTTTTAGTTTCCTGCAGAGAAACAGTGACATCACATTAAACTCCACAGATAAATGCTTTCATCTGTAAAGATCCACAGATAATGAGGATTACAGATCAACTCTGCCCCCTGCTGCTCAAACACAATCATTACACCACATTTATTGCATATACGTAAACAGCTGGTTGGTCGGTTTCCTGTATGTGGCGTCAACTATTGTTTTTTTAAGAACTGATGTGAAATACTTCAAATAAATTGAGCCTTTTTATTTCTACTAAACTTAATTTTGAATTAGAAAAACACTGTACACCTTATGGCTCTAGTTTTACTTCACATCTTTAGTTACTTTATTACATTTTTTAACTTCCAACAGGACATAAAATCAGAGTTGAAAAAGTTGATAAAATACAAAGTATTAAATAACCAGTGCTTTCGACTGCTTTTATTAATTATTTGAAGTATAATTTTAATTGTATTTCTTTTGAGTTACTCTTTTATTCATTTTCATTCGGACTACTAAAAGTATTGATTCCATGTTTATAGACCATTTAAACCTAATAATCCCAAAATAATTAGATAAAAAATAAAAATAAATCCTGCAGTATATGTATGTGTATATATATATATATATGGTAAAAAAAACCAAAAAAAAAACATGAAGCTGCAACACCAGTAATATCTTGTACAGAGAAACATCAATGCCATCAATCAAAGTACCATTATTAATAAATTTGCCAATAAAACCTACACCTTTATTTTTCCTTTCAGCTCCACAGAGCAGAATTCATCTACTATATAAATTCTATGGTTCATTATGAACACTTTGGTGATAAATTATGGTTTTAAATTCAGGTTTCAATGCAGAATTTCAGTTTTATTAGACTAGCTGTGAATTTCATAAGAAACCGTTGCTAATATGACACAGAAATGCTAAATATTAAGTTCTCTGCAGCTTCTCGGTGCTAAATCATAAAGACAAAGCAGAACATGGAAATTTCACAGCTGACAATAAAAGGAAAAACCAGGACAAACACGTGGATAATTGGCCAGGAATAGGTTTTATATAAAATTTGAACAGTGGATACAGAGGCGATATTATGTGTATAAAAAAATACATACAATAAAAGTAAAATAAATGAATCTTATCTTATTTTCTATTTTGAGCAGATGTTCAAGTTAGCTGATGAAATGTAAAAGGCACTAAATGTACAACATTCCAGTTTTAAGGACGTTAAACAGCGGCCAAGGTCAGACAGAGATGAACGTAAAATAAAAAAAAAAAAAAAAAAAAAATCACAGGGCATTCGTTGTCTTTGATACACAAGACATAGTGCAGGTTTTTTTTCTTTTTACAACATAACATAAACAAACAATTCTCAAATATCACACTGACTATTTACCATCGGAAAAAACACTAAGTACGCACTTTAAGACTCACTGCGAGTGGCGCGAACGTCTGGCGCGTTCGTCACCGAATCACCGAGCGCTTGTTGGCGCGCGAGCTCGGTTAAAACTCGGAGAAAAAAAAAAAAATGTCGATAATTTATAGTTTACATCACAATTTCTACAAACAGCACTAAACACGAGCGGAGTGACCAGCAGTAACTGTTTTATCGGTATCATACAGGATCGTTTCGGGTGAAGGCGGCAGAAAGAGACGCATGCTAGCAAATAAAACAACGTTAAAAGAGAGAGAGAGGACACGAATGGAAGACGACACAGTGCCTGCATGAGCGAGAGTCAAAGCCACAGTCGAGTCAAAATGAAGCCGAATCAACGTTTTCTTTAGTCGGAATGTTTACGAACAAATACATAAAGAGTGTTTTCAAAGGATTGAGCCTCGACGCGGAGACCACGTGAATAAGTTAGAGCATAAATACGAGGATGATTATTTGTACAGACAAGTTTAAAAATGGAAAATGAGAGGAAAATAAAGGTCCAGAAGCTGAAGATATACATGCTATTTATACACACACACACGAGATGGCGCTAAAAACATGGTTCGGTACAAACATTCATAGTCTCCGAAAAGGACGAACCACACAAGACGACGCGATTCATGATTTCTGAGCGCTTAAATAGTATTTATTTATGTACAGTATTAGTCGGAAAGTGTATGTAAGTCAATGTTTGTATGCTAATTAAAAAAAAAAAAAAAAAATGCTGACTCAACATTTCCTCTTGTCGTCTACAGTTGTTCATCTACAGTATATTAATGCTAACATGCTAGCATGCTGAATTTAAAGGCGCTTGGTTGTGTTTCATATATCGTAAACAGCCCCTGGGGTACAGGTATTTTTAAAAAAATATTTCATTCTTGATATCGCAGATTAAGAAACATCGGGAACTCCGCGGATTGAGGATTGTGTATTTCCTATATCCTCTAAATTTCGCAATAAAAAGTCACACAGGTTTTCTTTAACGTAACTAGTTTTAGCTGATTTATCAGCTCATGCTAGCATGTTTATTAGGCACGTGTTGATCAAACTACGATGGAATTGATTTATCAGCTCATGCTAGCATGTTTATTAGGCACGTGTTGATCAAACTACGATGGAATTTTTTTTATAATTTGTCAATTTAGGCACAAGTTGTTTTTAAGTCACCTTGTTTTGGTGTAATGTTATTGTGTTTTTCTTCGTTGGCGGACATTTCCGTGCTCCATTTAACCCATTGACTGTGCGTTCGGGAGTGTTTACAGTCGCTATGGTTACAGACTTTTAGCTTATTGAGCACAGGAGTGTATACAAATCCACTGAAGAGCTGCGACGATTAAGCAACTAATAATCAAACACTACTTCAAATTATGTGATAATTCATTGATGAATTTGTGATTTTCTGCGATTTATGCATTTTAAATATGTTTCTTTGCTCCTCTGTAACAGTAAAATAAACATTTTTGGATAAAAAATGAACGTTTAGTCGCAGCCCTCGTTTACAAATCTACATCATCTCCGACAGTGACAAAGTTCTTCACTGTGGATGTGTTCTTAAATATGTTTGTCTGATCTTTTAAATATGAATTCTCTGACCGTACTGTTGACTAAATAACGTTTAATTCAAGCCATTTTTAACCCGACGGACTCTTCGCGCAGGCACTGCATCCGCTGAAAGTGTCCGGTAACAGAAACCGTTAAGACTGAAGCGCAGGAAACGCGCAGTACGCCACCTGCTGGAGGCGACGTTCCCCCCCGCAGCCACACCACACTGGAATGAGTTACAGTAAACAGCACTATATCTTACACGAGCTAAAAAAATATATACACATACTGGTTTACTGCATTATTGGAATCACAAGCTGAAGCTTTAAGACTTGGTCGCAACACAAACGTCGTTCTCATAATTCACCAAACCCAAAAAAAAAAAAAAAACTAAAACTAAAAAATACAAATTTGGCTTTTGAATGCTTTAACACAAAGTATAAAAAACTAATTTGGAATGTGTTTTAAAGCTTAAAAGCATGTGAACACAACTGAAACCTAACATGACGGCTGATATTAAGATATTTGGCCCATTAGTTTTAAAAGTAATTAAAAGAAAAGAGCTTTACATAATATGTAGATGAAATAAAACGATGGATATTCTCATAATAACGACTGTTCTGTTAGTAAATTGCATGCAAATAGTGTATCGTTTCACCTCAGGTACACATTTTATCTTACACAAAAATTATTGATGTTTGAGCAGCAAACCTTTTTTTGTCAGACTTCATTTGCCCTTTATAAAAATAAAAAATAAAAAATGAAGGGTTAGACACAAAGAGCAACGAAAGATGATTTAAAAATAAACATGTTGAGCTGAGGTGAAAAGCAAAAGTGGAAGGATGGAGGCAGTGTCTTTTTCATTTTTCAACGGTACCATAGCGACATGTTTACAGACGACTGAAGCTTTCACAGTAACACCGTGAGTACCACGTTTAGCTGTTTTAACATTTACATGCATGCGACGTCACCGCGTGGCGCTATCTGGCCCCAAACTGAACAAAGTCACGATGTCGCTGAAGTGAACGGTGGCTTCAGCTCAACTGTTGCACCAGCTGCGAGTTTACGACGACGACGGCGGTGGCGACGCCACGACTTCACTCACACACTCTTGTTTGTTTACGTGCTGTGGATGACTGCGGTGTCGGCCGAGCCTTCCCTTATTCACTTATCTTGAATTTCTCGCTGCACAAAACCGATTAAGAAATGTTTTTTTCACGTCCGAGCGTGAGCCGTGTTCTCTAGCGTGTGTAAAAATAACATGTTTGATTGTCGGCTGTCAGAAATAGGACTGCAACAATGAATCAATCAGTGACTGACGATAACATTACAAAAAATACTCAATTACTGATGCAGCTTTTCCACTGTACCGTTCCAGCACGGCACTGCTCTACTCTACATGGTTTGGTATGATAGCGCCTCCTCAACGTGGGCGGAGTCATCATAGAATGGCTGCATAAAACTGCCGCGACACAAACGAGTGACTTGTGATTTGTAAAGCAGTTGTTTCATTAGAATCTGTTCATTCAAAAAGATGAATACGGCATACGGCAGAAAAGATGAGATGTCGCTAAATACGCCAGACTCCTCTGTTAAATATTGACATTTTAGACATTTTCTTTGCTAAATGTTGGAGATTAACGCTTAATGTTTTCAAGGATGTTTCACTCTTTTGAAGCGATGTACAGTTCTGCGTTGTTTCTCTTTGATTCTCGCGTCAGACGTCGCGCTCATGACTCAGGTACCAGGTACCATCGCTGATGGAAAAGCAAACAAAACAATAAACGTGCCCAGTCGAGCCGTGCCGGAACTGTGAAGTGGAAAAGCGCCATCAACCAGTTCAAACTTTATCAATAAGTTAAATTTAAAAGCAGATTATTTCCTCCAAGGCAACAGAGGTCTGAAAGCTAGAGTGAAAGTGATTAACAGATTAAGTTAATGACTGTTTTATTAACTAAGATTCCAGCTTCTTAAATGTGAGTATTTTCTGGTTTCTCTGCGACAGAACACTGACAATAACCACTGGTTGCAGCCCCAATGACAACAAACATGAACGGCGTCCGCTCGGCTTTGGTCAGTTGTTACTACGCGTCGTCAAGGCAGGAACAGGTTAGAAAGACAAGAAGATATCATATTAAAGTCAACGAGGGAACTTTTCTTTCATATTTACAACAGTAGCACTTTGTTCTTAACTACACCGACTAACATTTATAGCACCAACATGCGATACTTGGCATAGGGGAGTTTTTTTTGTTCTGCTGCCGCCAAGATTTCGTTGGCGTCAGAGATTTTGATGACGATATCAGTACAGAATCGACGATGATCATAGACGCGACTTCACATGTGACAGGATACATTAGACATAGTGGTTATCTCTCCCGTTTGCTCTGGATAAAATGTCAGTTTCACCAAAAAAACAATAGTTCAATCATAGAAGGATTTGGTTTAAGTTACAGTTTATGAAGAGGCGTGAACATCAAAGTACGCCCGATGTTTGGTTTCGCTTTTTAGAAACATCTGAAGGACAAAACATTTGATCCTCTGTGAAACAGCGCCCGTTAGTAAAAGTGACAAAACCTACATTTATGAAGCATAAGACTCTTAAAGCTGAGGATATGCAAAGAAATGATTATTATTTGGCATGAAAGAAAACGTCAGTGCACCGGTGTCAGCCACAGACACGTTTTCTGTTGTAGATCGGTCTTTTAAAGCACAACTACGCAGGTTTTTACTCTAATTTAACAGCTTCAGACTTGTTGTTTTTTATTAATTGTTATCTAATGTCTTCTTGCAGGGACATTGGAGGATTGACATACAGTCAAATCCGTCACTCTGTGGAGCAGTGCGGAGGGAAGACATTTGTTGAGATTTCAGTTAAAACAGGGTTCCCACACCTTGGTTGACATCAAATTCAAGGACTTTCCAGGGCAAATTACTGCAAATTCAGGGACAGAAAGTCCTGACACAGCTCAAGATGGGAGGGCAACTTGTAAGAGCGTCTTCGCCCATGATGGCGTCTACTTTAATTGCTTTGCAGCACGCTATGCATGTGGACAAGTGATTGTCCTTGGGATCTTGGGTCAAAATCAGTCTGTCATTTTTATTTGGCGAGACAGAGATGTTGGAATTTTCATTTTCCAGGCATCAAGTCTCTTTTGACTCGTTTGATCTCATCTATGTACGTCAAGCAGTGCAGGGCATGAAACAGTAGGTGGCGTCATAACAAACAAGGGAGACATTTATCTAACTATCAAATATCAAGCACTTTCAATGACCCATGTCTACTCAGGGCGATTTTCAAAACCTTTCAAGGGCTTTTTGAGGATTTCAAGGACCTGTGGGAACCCTGTTAAAACTGCAGCTTCTCTTTTTCTTTTTGGGTTAACGCTGTGTTTCACAAACACCAAAAACAGAAGCTGATGTCATTATTTAAAGATGTCTATCACATTTAGGCACTGTAACACTCGCAGGATCACGTGCTTTCTCCTTCATCGGCTGTACTTTTCCATCGCGACTGGAGCTTCGATAGTGATCTGACTTGTGTTCAGCTGGTGCAACAGCCCGCGGAACCTGTTGTTCTATTTTTAAGCACACAGCTACAGTTATCGAAACGACATAGTTTACTTTTTTCTTTTTTTAACATATTGGAATGCTTATTTTAACTTTGATCCCTGTGTTGGTAACAATTTAAAGGTTGACGCGATGGAGTGTTGTAGTGTTTTTTTCTCTTTTTTGTCTTTAAAACTGAAGCGCGCGGAGGGGTCGTTTTATCACGTAACAGCGTCATGCTTTCAGAGGATGAGATTTACAAAAAAAAAATAAAAAAAACAAACTGCACCGATTATGTCCCTGTTGAAATAACCCTCCCCTTCCCAAGAGCAGCTGATAAAGAGGTCTGATACTTGACTGTTATTTTTTTCATCTTTTTTTTGTTTGTTTTTCTTTCACGGTCCCCTGCTCCTCTTCAGTTTTTACGTATGTCAGCGTAGACCACAGGCTCCATCTTATGGAAGGAGTTTTTGCTGCCTGAGTGATCCAACTGTGCGTATATCACCGGGCCCTGGAAGAAAAACAGAAAGAGGAGAGAAAAGGGAAAGGAAATTCAATCAGTAAAACACACATTTATATGTAGATAATTCATTTTTTTTATGTTGGCAAACCATTTTTGATAAAATGAACAGTAAAATAAAGCAAATGCACACTCAAGCACAAAAGTGATGGTGTGAAGTTGAGCTGAGTGAAATTAGTTTATTAACTGA
This sequence comes from Solea solea, assembly GCF_958295425.1. Lineage (NCBI taxonomy): Eukaryota > Metazoa > Chordata > Actinopteri > Pleuronectiformes > Soleidae > Solea > Solea solea. The sequence continues at coordinate 2,792,188 of NC_081137.1, forward strand.
TTAAATAATGTGAACGGGAGACTATTTTTACAAATGACTGGATAACACAGTAACAATATGGTATTAATTTGGTCACAGGAAAGTTGTGTTATGGTTAATTCCATATTAATTTAATGGTCATCAGCAAGTAAGTCGCTCCAAATGTATGTGACATAAAGGGATGTCCTAATATATAAAGCACATGTGTGACATAAGGATAAATTATTAATGAAACTTAATAATGAGGTAATAATTCTCATTACCAAGCCATTACCTGCAAATTACTTTAAAGTAATTAATTTGCTTTAAAGTAATTTGCAATGATAATAAGAGGTACAACCGTAATATTACCTTCCTCTTTGGTTAGGTTTTATATGCTGCAATTATTTAATTTCTTCACGCATGTTTTTTCTTTTCTCAAAAGAGTCGCATAAACGTTGACTTTATTTTTGTAATTTCCACAATCCCGCTTTGATATTTTACTAACAAAATACTCATCATCAGCTGATTTCAACTTCTCAAAATATGATAATTCAATGTTATTCTTCTTGTAAAACATGATAGAAAACTATAAAAAAAACCTGAAATAACCTAATTGTTTTTCATTTAATATTTAAATTCAGCCTTCAAACAATGCATTAGTTTTATACTCTTTGTTTTACCTGCTCCATTTAAACTGATGATTTTATGACTATAAAATGTGTTAAATAATGCTGATACTGTAAACCCTTTGTATTGTAGATTTTAAAAATACATTGCAAAATACTAGAACTACTATCATAAACAAAGTTTTGGTGAAATTTTACGTTCAAAAATGTGTCTTAAAACAATAAGAAAAACCCTCTTATTTTCAATGGAAAAGATCTACAGCCATTTTTCTCTGTGAAAACACATTCTTGCATTTCTTAAACTTCCTGTGTTGTTCACTTTCTGTGCAGTAGGGGGCAACAGTGACAGCAAAACAAACCTGGCTACTCTCTTAAAACACATTTGAAAATGTGTCAACAAAGTGATATTTATGACATAATATTAAAGGTTTCCAGTGTGGCCACAAACACACAACACTTTCTGGTAAACTGTTGACAGCGGCAGCCTGTGGATCAGTGGGTCCCCTCAGCTCATACCTGTAGTGGACCCAGGGGGACGGTGCTCTTGGAGCCCTCCAGACCAGACTCCACCTTCTTTCGTGCCTGCGGAGCCTGAGTGCTCATGCTTTCCAAGGTCGTACATCTAGTTTAGAGGTTTACGGTTTTTGCCACGATGTTGAGCGATCATTGGTGAAACACAGGCAACACACGTAAGGTGGGAGACAAGACAAAAAATGAAAAAACAATGAGAGATGAGCACATGAAACACTGGGTGCGAAACAGAGAGCGCGGCGTCTCCCACACAGAGACACTCTATGGAAAGCAGTGACAGCCTTCGGAGGGAGACGGGGTTTATATATAAGCCAAATATCATCAAACATCAAGCTACTGTTAATTCCTAAATGTCGTCTGGGGGAACAAAGTCTTTATCTCAGACAGACTTAGATTATTACGATAAACATCAACACCTTTGGAACTCTGTGCATTCATGTTTAATCCTTTTAAAAATACATCACAATTAGGAATAAATAAGTGATAATAACGGTGAATCTGACACTAAATACCACTCAGGTAATCAAACCATTAGAAATTTAGATTTTTAAGGTATAAAATGATCTGAAAGGTCAGAGTGAAAAAGAAATCCAGAATAGGAGCTAAAACTTTAAAGAATCCACATGCAAATCACACTGCATATGTACATGCAGTGCAGTATAAATATTAGCAGCATGACTTGATTTACAAAGATTGCATCTGTTTAATTTAAACAGACAAAAAACAGGTTGCCGGTGCCCTGCAAGCACTTTTACAGCACTGTACACAACCGTAGAGGTGGTTCATGTAAACTAATTCACCTTGGGCTAATTCAGTGGTTCTCAAACTTTCACTCGGTGAGCGACGACATAGGAAACCATTTTAGCATGTCAGGGCAGGGATGCAGATTTTTGTTGGGCAAGAGAGTCTATTCGCCGTAGAATTAGGGGCCGTCCACACAGAAACAGAAATTAGGTGAATAGGCATACTTTTTTTTGGTCAGAGCAGTGGAAACGGTGTTTTAGAGGATTGGAAATGTTTAGAAATCTGAAAACAGCAGTAAATACAGTGAGATGGATCTCACTTGTGCGGCAGAATTTTGCATTTCTGTCTTTAGGTTACGACACAATGTCGGTAGATTTGTCGCCGGGGGGCTGTAAAGTGGCTAAATATGCAAACATCAACGGCCCAAAACATATACAAACAGACCTTGTTTCCGTTTTTTTCCCCTGGCTCGGTTCATTTTTAACTTTTTTTAACATGGCAAAGAAAAAGATTGTTTTCTGCCGTGTGGATGTGGCCTTAACCAGTTTCTCTCAACAGGCTTCTTTTGCAATTCCCTTCGCTACACTAGGTGGTGATATGCCCCCATTCAGGTTATTAGTATGAGTTTTCTGGTTGACCTTTTATGTTTATAAATGCACCAGCTCAATTCAAAAGATATTATTCTTTATGCTGACGGTGCATAGATAAAGGCTCCTTGTCTCTCAGCATTTCTCCATGTTTTTCTCTTCTTTGTATCAGCTCTTTATGAGAGCATCTTGGCTGGTTTTGACCCAGTTGAACATATCCATGTAGTTTTAGATGTAAAATCAGGTTTTTAATCGGACTCACACAATATTTTGATTGTTTCAAATGTGGTGGAGTGGTCATCACTCACCATCGCACTGGTGAAGCATCTTATATTTTTTGTTTACACGGCCCCTTCTTTCACAAACTAGCACAACATGCCGTTTTTTAACATATTGGCCAAACCACACCCTAAAGTTTGGGAACCACCGAGCTGCACAATCTAAAAAAAGAGGCAAGCAAAACACCTCAGCACATTTGTGTTGTCTAAACACGAGTCATCACAAAAACATATAAAAAAAAAACAACCAAAAAACGCTGATGACGGTGTGAGTGTGTGTGTTAGTTTGCCAGAGACAGATGAAGAAGACAGTGATTAGTTTTTGGATGTTAGTGGTAAAAGATGACGGACACCAGCGTGTTAATGAGACACAAAGCGATGCTGAAATGTTAGTTGTGTTACGACACGTGTGTGATGATGATGGTGGTGGAGGCACCAGTGCAAACAGCAAACACCAGTGATCGCTGGCTCTTCACAGGCTCAAAGCATCAGTGGCATCTCCTCTACAGCGTTGCTCATGTTCATGGATCACTATGGCGTAACTCAAGGTCACCAGCTGGCGCATGTGACGTAACTCAGGCAACACAGCAACGGCTATAACTCTAGTGTTTGACAATGTTTTTTCACAAATGTGTTAATAATTAGTAAAGTTTTTTTGTCGAAAGGCTACAGACGGAGAGTGAACCCAGCTCCCATGCAGACAGAGTTAAAGTTACTGTACAAGTGTTACAGTTTGATGATTAGAACTCCGTAAATGATTAAAACTGACATTGCAGCAACAGGAAAACACCTTAACTTCATCACATTCACTTTCTAGATACTGAATTTACAAATAAACGTGCTTGCTGAAAGAGTAAAATATCATATTACTTACAATAAACACCACTGCAGTAACATTAATCTACTCAAACTGCTAATAATCATCAGTGTTTGTACATTATTTTATTGAAAATTGAAATTTTGTGTATAATTTTTACTCTACTGAAGACATACATCTACATACTCCTACAATTTAGGTGGTGGTTGTAATTGCATACAAATCTTCGATTGAGGTATATTAAATAAAATGTCTGGCAACATTATGGATCCGTTATCGTCTCAGGGCAGAAACGGGAATGACGACACTCACCCTTCGTAGTCGTGGCGGCTGTGCAGCACCTTCATGACGACGCAGGCGCCGACAGCGATGAGGATGAGCAGAAACAGGGATCCACAGACCGCCGCCGCTATAACCGTGGTGTTGCTCTGAGGGAGAGACTCTGCAAAGGAAAACAAGAGAGACAACAGTCGCGATTAGTTTGTAGATTTGACTAATAAGAAACAGCAATAGTGATGGTAAGGATTTCTGTGTTTATGTGGACTGAGGTTGATGTGAAAATAAAACTAAAAGTAGTTGTTGCTGATAAAAAAAACTAATCAGGAAAGGAATACAGGTTACTATGTTTTTGTTTTTAAAGATCTTAATTTCAGTTTGCCTGTTTTTTACAATTAAAAGCAATGAACATGAAACATGATCATGGAAACACCAGGGTAGTGTGGACGCTGGCGTATCCATGATAGAATTTATGTGTTTTCTAACAAAAACAAAATATAGTGTGGATGTAGCCTTAACAAAACTCTTTAACCTCAGTAAATTGTATCTATTAAATAACTGAGTTCCTATGCATTTTATCCTGTATACAGGTTTTTAGCTACTGTATTTCTGTTTTATATATATATGTTGTAGTTTCCTCCAACTACAGTTAACTGAACTTTACTGAATGAATAAAGGAGGAAAAATGGGTTTATATGTGTGGGAACGGAGGATAGGTTTATGGCAAACTTCTGCAGACAACAACAAAACAACAGTCCTTCAATACACAGACACTAAATAAAGTTTCTGGCCTGTAAATACCATCTCATATGTTATTAATATGCAAACTGAATATGAAATATCAAATAAAATGTACATTCTTGTCTTTTTTAATTAATATTTCCAATGAAATTCTTTGACGTAAATAATTAACAACATACGTGTATCTTTAGTGACAAAGTATAACTGTGCCTCTGGCGTTTCCTCATTTACAAACTGCTGAGACGGTGTTTCCTTAACGTCGTATTTCTCCTCTGGACCTTGTGGCTGCAAGTGAACGTGTTTGTTTGATGATGGGGTTTTTTTCCCGGATGAAAAACGCTTTGCCGAGTGATTTAAAAAGTATCATAAAAGCAGCAACAAAAAATGTGACGCACACCTTTAAGTTGAAGGTCATGAATGAGGCATCCTTGTCCTCAATTATACCCCACAGCAGGGCGTGTGTCAGCGATACCTGAACATCTGTCTGTAAACAAAAGTGCGGCGTGTTTTGGAAAAATACCAACGAAATTCTTGTGTGTGTGAGAGAGAGCGAGAAGAAGAAAAAACCCCGGAGATGCAATCAGACATATTTTGATAAACAAACAATGTGCCCAACGTTGGGACTCTTCTGCTTTTCTAGACTCAAACTCTTGACATGGAACAAAGTCCCACCTGCAGGGTGAAGCTGCTGCTGCTGGTGAAGCAGAAGATAACAAGCCGTCACATGCAGCCGTGGGCTTTGTACGGCTGACAACAAACAACAAGAATGTACCTGTGTGAACGGCTTTTATATTCCTTAGTTATTTCTCTGCCAGCTGCCGAGGAGATGACGCATTTGACCTGTCACCGTCAGCCGTGGGTTCATCTTTAAGAACCATACACCAGTGACACGTGTCAAACTTATCAATTCAAGGCTTTTTAATTGGATTTACTATTAACGTATATATGAAATTCAGGATTGGTCATTAAGATTATTATTAGAAGTGTTTTGAAGTTGTTATTTAACGATAAAAGCTAAGAAATACTTAATCAGGGAACCTGGGGTCCCAGAACTTGCTTGCACCTAAAATGAATACACGACAATAGGTGTTGACTTACTTTTGGCCCACTATCCATTTTGGCTCTCAAACACAGCTGTGGATTAACGTTTAATAACCATACACCAGTGACAATGCGAGCCATATAAAATAAGTGAGGGTGAGTGAATACAATGATAAAGCAAATATTATTCATGTTTTTAATCTGTCACCGATTCAGCTGCACACTAACACTGACAGACACCAGCAGTTTTGTGACAGAAACATACAATTTCAAGTAGTTATTTAACTATAAAAGCTCAAAAAACTACTTAATTAAGATTGCAGAACTTGTTTCACTTGTTTGCAAATGAAATATATCTCAACAGGTGTTACGTTACTCATGTTTTTGTGTCTCTAATTTGAGGTGAAGTGAATCCAATCGTAAAAATCGGTTTCTCAACACAATAAAAAAATATGAATGTTTAACGTGCTGCCTGAGAGCTTGGGTTTGTCTTAGTGTATTCAGCAGTCGTAAGGACAGTGGTTCTTTGGTTTTACAAATCTGATGATTAATGTTTCGAGATGCTTTGACTGAGATTAAGAGAAGGTTTGAGGTTTAACGTAAATCCTCGTTGAATTACAACCACATTTAGAGTGCGGTACAGTGGCACATTTAAAAGATGCACCTTGATTTAATCCAGGTTTTCCTTAGTCTAAGTGGTGCTTACCTCCCGCTGAGTCCAAACCGACTAAATTATTAACATATCAGTAACCAAAGGCCACACTGACAGGAAAACATTCACTTTTTACCTGGAAAGAGGAAGCATTCAGTCCAGTGACACACTACTCTATATTGTCTTTTCTTACAACACCCAGTCAGCATGTGTGTGTGTGTGTGTGTGTGTGCGGAGTCTGATCACGGCCACAATTCTGCTCATGCAGAGCTGAGACAGGTATTGTATATCAGTGTACATTTGTTTCTTTATCTTAGGTTCAGCGAAGCGTGGTTTTGTGAGACACTGACTCATAGTCAGTGTTTAACATGCAGCCGACTGTGTTCCGCACGCCTCCTGTGTCAAGAAGAGAAGCAGCGGGGAAAACGACATTTGAGTCCCAACAAAACAAAGGAATCAACGTCAGATTAAGTGTACACTGTCTCAAGAATAGGTTTGATGATTACCTTGCTGTTAGTCTGACTTTTCCAACTGGAAACCATTCAGTCCCCAAAACCAAAGTCCATAGGGAACTTCAGCTATTTTAGGTCACAGGACACATGAGTTTCTGGTCCACTGCTGCTTATATCAACAATGTTTAAAGGAAATCTGAATGAAGGTTTTCACACACCAACATCACAAATTAAGAGCCAGTGACACAAACTTTAGTTTCAAGGTGCAAAACGCTGTCAAACTGTGAAACAAAGCAGTGAACATATTCTTGAGACGGCATACACTTAAGCCAACATAGATTTTATGAGGAGAGTCTTCTGTTAAGTGGCTAATATTCATTTTGCTTCCTTCCTGCTGCTGCTGCTGCTTCTTCTTCTTATTCTCGGCACAGGAAGCCAGCAGAGCACAGTCAGCTATATGTACAGTAAATAATATATTATATATATATATATATATATAAATAAATATATATATATAATATATATATATATATAAAAATTGTGTTGTAATGTTTGTGTTTCTGATGTTATTTATTAACGTGGTTGTCCAATTGCATGTGTAACAATGCTCAATGTCTTGGTGAGGTCTCACTTGGAGAATAAGTAAAAAATAAAGGTGAGAAAAACCTTAAACAAAAACAATTAAATTGACAAAAAACAAGAAGCAATGAACACATCGCACCTTTCAGAACGACCCTGAGTTCCGTTCGAGCCGGAGTTCCTGTTACATCCGGTGGGTTCTTCACGTCGCAGAAGAAGGTACCGTTGTCACTGAACTGAGCCGGACTCAGCTGGATCGAGACGTCCCTCTTGTTGACGTCGCCAATAAACTGCACCCTTTCTTTGAACATGTTCTGTGCCGGGAATGCTGTCCCGTGTACAAAGTAGAAAATCTGGAAGAGCATGAAAGAAAGTTAGTAACCACTCGAGACACTGGGAATGACGTAACATGAATTCAAAGCATCTACTGTTAAAAAGAAGCTTTACATTTATTCTTTTTGCGTGCTGTGACACATCTGTGAAGATGGCCTAAAGCTGTAAAACCTAGATGGAATCAGTTCTATATGAGCAACATTGAAATCCTTCCAACCACTTATGAAAACTGGGTTAGGCAACATATTTCTGTCATCACTGCTCAATGATTCCATAATAAGCATAATAATCAGCATAATGTAAATAACATGATCTGAAAGACAGAACTCGACTTCTGCTCCCCAGTCTGTTTCTGTTTTCAGCCTTGAGGAAAACAGGTCCATGAGAGGAAACTCTGACCAATCACAGGTGAGTTCAGAGACACACAGCACCCCTCGCGACCTTCATGTGGAGGATAAAGCGGTAGAAGATGGATGGATTGATCCCGGAAAGCAGAGAAATAGAGCTTTGCACCCCATATACTTGTCATTACGGTAGCCATCAGGACTTCCGCGGAACAACCGTCCAATCACAGACAAGATTCATCGGCGCATCACGCACGCTTCTCAGGACTGTAATTCCTAAACGATTGAATAACAGCCAGATATTGAAAGTGATCAAGTTATCAAAATAAATCCAGGCAGCCTGAATATCACGATGGTCATAAACACAAACACAAATAAACAAATCACACCGCAGTTGCTTGTAGCCCTCATTTTAGATGAATGATTGTCTTGATCTATACACATCTTATACGGCAGACTAAAGACAACATCTTTGTTTCTCACAGATCTCCATCCTTTGAATGAAGATGAGAATAATGATGTAAAAGTTACCATTCCCTCTGACATTGCCACAAAAAGCTTAATGGTTTTTTGTAACATCAGCTTAAAAAAGTGATAGTTGTTGTCTCAAAAGTGAAATATTGCCACACAAAATTTTGCAATATTTCACAATATCAATCCCCACCCACCCTAACAGAGTGCTTAATTTTTTTTCTCAGCCACAGCAAAGCTTTAACATGAAATAAAACCTGATTCAGAGCTGCTCCACACACCTACTGACGCAGAGGAAGCTGTGGTTAAAAATAACACCCATCGGATTCAACTCCAACATGGCTCAGGTTCATACTGTACATATGTGGAGGGAGGACAGTTTTTTGTGCAGCCAAGAAAAAGGGTACAAAGAAATGTGGCTTTGTGTCAGCAGCTGTGTACACACACACACACACACACACAGAGAGATAGAAGTGAAAAGGAAGTGATTTCAATTGTAATCATTTGTTTCACACAGTCTGAGGATGACTCCACTCAGCAGAGTCTGTCAAAACCACTTTCACATCAACAGGAAAGACATCGGGAGTGAAACTAAACCACAAAGTCTCCATATTTTCAGGTCCTGGCAGTAGTGCTGAGACAATCAATCAAAAAATTTACTGATTACAAAATTAACTGTTGACTGTTTTGAGGATCAATTAATCGCAGAGTCTGTTTTTTAAAAAAAAGTTGAATTACATTTTCTGTTTTTTGCTCCAAAAATCACAAAAACTGAATCATTTTGGTTTGTGGACAAAACAAGCTCTTTGAAAACATCATCATTTCCAGGTTTGGAAAATTTGATTAGATCAGATTAATGGATAATGACAATAATCGTTTGTTGTGGCAGCTTTTCCTTTGGCTTGAGTGACACTCGACTCCACTTCAAGTGCTTTGTTTTTTAGACCAAACATTTTTTGAGATGACTAATACTCCGCACTGTAGCAAACATGAGGGAGGGAAAACAGACAGATTTCCCAAAAATAGTCCAAAGCTGCTGGTAAAACAGGTGACTGTCAGGAAGGTCTGGGTGAATAAAAAGCAGATTTTTTTTTTTTTAAAGGCGGAAAAATGATTTAGACACATGAGCATTTACTGACATTTTAGTGGTCAAATTCACACCTGGACAACTGGTGCAGCAGACTATAGTTTTTCAATAGAAATCTATAAATCAGGGCAGCTGATGGCTAACTAAAGCCATATTTTATCTGATTTACTTCTTTCCACCATCTTGTCCTCTCCCTTGTGTCCCCAACTGTCCTCATGTCCTCCTTCAAAACATCAATGAACCTTCTCTGTTGTCTTCCTCTTGTTCCTCCTGCCCGGCAGCTCTATCTTCAACATCCTTTGTCCAATATAATTACTATCCCTCCTCTGCACATGACCAAACCATCTCAACCTTCACTCTCCTACTTTATTTCCAAAAAATGTTCGACCTGAGCTGTCCCTCACATGTCTGTCCATCCTGGTCACTCTGAACCAAAATCTCAGAATCTCCAGCTCTGCCACCTCCAGCTCCAGCACCTCCTGTCTTTTAGACAGTGCCAGTGTCTCCAAGCCATACATCATAGCAGGTCTCACTACCATCTAACTCTACTAATTTTCTTCTTCCATCTGATCATGTTAAAATGATCACAGACAAAGTCAAAATCCCAACTTTCTCTAAAAACACTAAAACAGATTTACACACCGGAGAGTCCGTTTTGGAAAGGTTTGGTAGTTCTGCGGTGTTGTCTAAACAAGGCTCTGAATCAAACGTTATTACAGATATACTGAGCTTGATATGCCACGTGTTGATTGTGTGTGTGTGTTCTGACATGACTTTTCTGCAAATTAAAACACCCTACGGCTATGTCGTTGTGTTTGCAGGAGATCACAGCAGACAGGTGAGGCCTGCACCAAGCTTCAGTGATCCAAACAAACCCCGTCCTACAATCATCCTAATCAAATACAGCAGGCGATGCCCTTCAGCACAGTGTTTTAGATGTACATGTCACTGCTGTTATTAACATTCTAAATATGCAGGGATTTCTCAGGCATTTAAGGGTTTCGAATGAATGTATCACCACCAGTATATACTGACCGTTTAATAACGACATCTGTAATAATCACCCAAACATAAACATGATATGTAAATACTACAGCGTTCTCCTTGAAATCCTGATAATCATGATGCTAAACTAAGAAAACACAGCATGAGATTTAATTAAGAGGCTCAAGCAAGATAAGACACATAAATATATAAAACGTGGCAAAGTCATAGACTAATCTAAACAAATGGTGAAAGCAGAAGTACATTTAAAAGAAGGAAATAATTAAAAAGTTCTAAGAGGTGCAAGACAAGAAGAACAACAAGGACAAGGAGAAGACCAACAACAACAAGAACCAGGAGGAAAAAGAAAAAGACCAATGACAACAGCAACAAGAAGAACAAGGACAACAATGAGAAGAACAAGATAAGAAAAAAGTTAAAGAAAACCCAAGAAGAACAACAAGAAGAAAAACAAATAGAAGGAAATCAAGAAGAAAAACAAGGATGAGAATAACAAAAGAACAAGAAGGAAAGACCTATAACAACAACAAGGCACTAATGCAGCATTATGAAACAAGATCAAACAGAAATAAAAAGTGCTGAATATTTAAAGTAACACTTTTATCTCACAAACACATGCTCAGCAGCGCGATTGTTTCAAAGCGTAAAGAAACCTTTATCTCCAAAGTGTTGAAATCATGAAATGTGAGCAAAAGTTGAGGGTTTTCTCTCCATGCGTCTGTGCAGATAAAGAAAACCACAATCACAGGAAAACTTCCTTACAGGATGCGAGCGGCAGGGACAAACTTACCACGTACGGTGCTTTGAAGAACTGGTGGTCTGGCTGACTCGACTGAAAGCTCCAGGTCACTGAGGTGGAGCTGCTGACCACTTCGCTGGACTTGAAGGTGCAGCGGAGGATCCCCGAGGTGCCGTTCTGCATCACCACCTCACCGTCGGCGTATATGTCGATCGCAGAAGTGGGTTTTGTGACTGGAATTGAAACAAGTGTCATGGTGTGAGGGGGGATTTTTGAATGAGAGGGAAAAACTTTGAGGAAAAATATCTTATAAGAGCAGTTCTGAAACTTTTAATACCAAGTACCATGTGAGGAAATCTTGAGCTCAGGAAGTAACACCATTACCACCAATGTTAAAATACAGTGGGCAGATTAATTCTCAATAAAATAATTTGCTCTCTCATCATCCTCCTCTTCCTTACATATACTTCACACACTGTTATAGTGAAATTAGATTAGGATGGAGCAAGAGGTAAGGTGACTAATTATTATTATTAGATCATTTCGTTATTTGTTTCATTTTCTACACACTCAAAATTCCCCAGCTCTATTCCAATCCCATATCCTGGTATATACAGTAGAACAGTAGTTCAGATGTTTGTCCAAGTACCACCAGAGGAAGCTCACGTACCTCTGGTGGTACACGTACTGCAGTCTGAGAACCGTGACCTTATATAACACAACATAACTGTTATTAGGGCTGGGAATTATCGGTATCAGTCCGATACTGGTTAGATGAAAATGAAAAATCGGACACAATCCAAAAATCCAAAAGATGCCGCATGCTTCACTATGCAGAGACAGTAAAAATGTAAATAAAAATCAGCAAAAGCATTTTAACGGAGTCATGTTTGGGCTGTTTATTACAACAATATTTGTTACACAGCTGGTGAATTGTGTCTTTGAAATGACTCAGCACAAATGTATTATAAACAGCTTCAGAGTTCATAAATGGTCTAATCATTCAATAACGATATCAATCTGATTGGACTGATATCGGTATCAGACACAAAAAAAAGTGGTACCGTCCTATCCCTATCTGTAAATGAGGCCTTACTATAGCAGCACTTGCGTAACAACAGCACAGGTAGCTGCCACTTGTGAAATATGATCCAGTTTAGAAAACAGCTTAACGTGCAGGGGTCAACAGACACAAACACACCGCACAACAGCTTTGTAACAGCTTTAGAGCCGAAGTGAAACCACAACATGCGGCTTTTGTTGCACAAGTAAAACAAACTCATTCCTAATCCCACTGAGATAAGTAACTCACTTGAATATCTATGATGAGTCTTGTCTGAAACTGGGCAGTCTTCATCTTTATGGGCTTTTTTAAAAAAGAAAATTGTATTTTTTTTTTTAAAGGTAAAAAAATGTCTAAACATCACAGCTTGACAGAAGAAGTGTGTTTCTCAACTAATCCTTTTATAGATTTGGATGAAGCTAGATTACGATGACAAATTATAAAAAATTCATGTGCCAATGTACTTTTTAAAAAAGAAAAAAAAACATTAAGCTTTAGTTTTTTTCTGTGCTTAATGAGGGATTTTATAATAATGAAGGATAAAAGTAGTACATTTCAACGCTACAGTTGATGGTGCTCTGGTCTTGCAATAAGGAAAATAAAACCCAGGAGAATAAATGATGAATGAGCCACAGAAACTACAAATGTAAAATGAGCTTGGTTTGGTGGGCTACAGGATGAATTACAGGTATTAGCAAACAGTTTAGCTTAACATACTGTGGTATTTCATCAAAAAATTGTCACATTTTTGGTCAAACTGGTTGTAAAAATGATCCAAAAAAAGCATTTAAATGGCTTAAGGTGTGACTTGTTCATTGGGAATCTGCAGTCTGTGGTTTAATTTCAGACAGATAGACAACAACAGCTTTGATTTTTATTCTTTCATTGATGTGCACATTCAAGATATTTTTTATGTTCTGATTGGTTCTGCATGTTCTATATATGTCGCTCTATGCCCTGGGATTTAATTAAGTCTAATATGTCATAGATTTTGAATGAAAGTGGTGTTACAGGTACCAATGGTGACATTAATTCCACAGTATGAAAACATGAGGAAGTGTCTGTCACTCATTTCCTCCAGGCAGTCTGAGACTGAGGGCAGAAAACCACCAGCATGTCTACTTCTCCTAACATCAGGACATTAGTAAGCATTATTTCAAAATGGCAAAAATAAATTGCCATTGTGCAGAAATGTATTTTAGCACAGTCTCAGACAAGTCTGTTTATGGAAACTGTCTGCAGATGCTGGTTTTAAACACACTGTTACATCCTTGAACATAAGATTAAGTTGCTCATTTTGGAGCTAATCTTAGTGAGATTCAGTGATAAAAAAAAATACAGTATAACATATTTTCTACTATGTTTAAGGTGAAGCTATAACGTCAGTGGCAGCAGCAGTTACACGAAGTTAAAAACACGAAGCCATTTTTATGCTCGTTGTCAAAACAGTAAATGTGCTTTCTTTAAAGAACAAATCTGAATTAATTCGCGTTTTTGGATATGTGCTGCTGCCGAGATTGAGGATTGCACGATGTTACGTTTATAATGTGAGTCGGGATAGAGATAGATAACGAGATGATGATAGGTTATCAGTTTTTTTGGCTTTGGAAGCTAAGCTAACCAAGGTCGGAAGTGTGGCTGGCTACCTACAGAGCTGATGCGTTGGCACTGTTAACAAGCCACAGTGTGTGTAAATGAAATACAGTCGCTGTGGACTAACGATGATGAAATCGGATTCTGTTGATTGGCGTTAATAGGGTTAGCCTGGTGTTTTGTCACTTTATAAAGCGACTGTCCCACTCGCGCGACAGTCGATTAACGACGAACGATTCACTTATCGTAAATAAGGCAATTTAAGGTAAACTCTGGTGTCGAGGAAAACAGCTGCATTGTGGTACATATTTGAAAAATATTTCCAGTTTAATAGACAATTTTCTTCAATTCGGTAATCACCAAAAACTGTCAGTGATCCACAGTACAGCCCACCGAACGAATCCTTTACTGAAATGATGGCACTTTGACGCCCATTCGTATATCGTCGGAAATATCTGCACGATAGCACACATATGAATAGTAATCCAACATGACTACATGATTCTCATAGCTTCGGCATTCATTCAACACACCCTTTAATCGACAGAGCAACCACCAAACGAATCCCTTCCTGGAAATCTGACATTTCGACATAGAATTACGTGTCGTCGGATAGATAGCGTACATTGCATGATAGCGCATATTTGAATGGGTTTTCTAAATTCCCAGAGGTTGTTGCTGAAATCGGCATTCGTCAAACACAGTTAGTGATCCACTGTGGGACCAAATATTAATGTGTATCCCTTCCACGGTCAGACCAACAATCCCTCCCGACGGAGCTGCGTTCAAAGGGGGCAGCCACCACTGTGTACCAAATATGATTCGGATTTTACTCAATTTAATTACTTCTTTCTTTAAATGTTATATCACAGTGTGTGTGTACAAACGGGGTCTTACGTAACGTTCGAGGGAAAAAGGGAGGCGTTTGTTCGTAGCTATTAGGACCACGACATTGGTGCCAAGATTATGGACAGATGTTCGGGGTGTTGTTAGGTGTCTCCCTTACATGAGATGCTAGACAACATCGCTAGCAAGCTAACCTGATGTCCCACCTAAAATAATGCGCTCAAAACGAGGCATTTCTTTGAAAGAAAGGAACCAACTGTGGGCTTCAACACTCACCTAATACAACACATAGCGTAAATCCAGTCAGTAATAGGCGGTTGCAGACGGTATTCGGCCGTTTTGGCTCCATTGTGTTGTTGTAAACAGGAGTAGTTCCTCTGCTTTTTTTCCTCCCTCAGTCCGAGTCCTTTCTTCTTCGTGGAAAGTCTCAGCGGCGGCGTCACAGCTCTGACTCACGGACTGCTGCCCCCTGCAGGTTCTGCTTTGACGGCCTGCACGTGCAGCTGGATGAAGTGATTCAATGGGCTTTGTTTTTCATAAAATAAATTGATCTACATTTAATTAAAACACAGCACGAAATAAATTAAAAAGTCTGCAATGACTTCCAGGCAAAATCAGCAGGTTTGCAACTCCTCCTTTATCCTCTACTCTGTTTCAATGTAAAGTCACTAATTTCTCATCCATTCATTTTGTTTTCTTTCAATAGCACAAAGGGGGCAGAAAAGTCTACATAAGTAGTTAAACAAAGAATTAAAGTCATCAAATGAACTAAAGGATTCCTCAAAGGATCAATGGACGACTTCCCAAACCTGTAATAATCAAAGACATCAAAGACAAGATAATATAAAAGGAAAGCATGAAAACAAACTTTCAAAAGTGTCTAATTTCTATAGTGATATACTGGAAACAATAGGTTTTTGTTTTTGCTGTTGTTTTGTTTCAGTAATTTATTGTCAGTGTGTATGATGCAAGGACTGACTGTATATTACAACATAATATAAGATTGTTGAGGCTGTGTAATTTCCTGTATAGACACCATCGAGGCTGCAGTGAGTAAAGTTCAAGATTTAGTTTCACAAAATGTGCCAAAAGAGATGCACATTTCCCACACGTCAAAAACAGAAACATTCAGATCGCACAAGGAGATTGGGGCTTTGAATGTGCTTTATTATTAGTCCACGTGAATTGCTATTTTGTATTTTTTTCTAATAAAAAGCAAGTTTGTGGTGACACAGTGTGAAATTTCAGTGAGTCTGTCACACTTTTACTACCAACTCTAAACTCCGATTGTTTTTCAGTGAATGAGCAAATATTTAGCAAAACCCGGCGACTTTAAATTAGTGGATAAAAATTAAACTCTTGAGTTTAAAAACAGTGATTTAGAAAATGTCTGCGGTGACCACAAAATGGGTCACTGCAATAGATGGTTAAACTTTACATTATAGTGCAATAACAACATGGTAATAATGGGAAAATGTTGTAATAGGAAGATGATATTATGATAATACCAACTTATTTATAACGCAATTTCCAGCTTGGTAACAATAGTGGAAATTGTGTGTTAATAAGGAGGCAAAATCAGTCATTGAGTCTAAAGGCAGAGAAGCCACCATTGTTTGTGTCTGCATCAGTTTAAATTGATTTAATATACAGAAAAAACATCACTTCATGACCTACTTTAAATATTTCAAATAACTTTGGGGGTGTTAAATAGTCAAAACCTGAGACTGGAAACCTGGAAACTTTTAGATTTTACTGTAATGACATGCCCAATATACCATAATATAATATAATAACTACCATAATGATATTAGTTGTTCCAGATATGGCTATGAGTTGCTAATTATGCACAAAGTTGTTGGGTCACAACTGTTTAGTATCTTTAAAAAAAGTGTGAAAATTTGGGAAAAACTACAGTGAAATACAAATACAATTTAATATACATTTTTTTATTTTTTTGATGCTTGAACGCTTCTTTTACCAAGCTATTAATTGGTGATAACTGTAGAAATAAGATAGTTTTACCATATTACCACTTCCCCTTTACTGTACTTTATTGTAAAGTATTAACATCGGACATAAACGTTAAATTAATTTAAAGAGACAATTGAAAACACACCAAGCCAATGCAATGACGCTGTCGGAGAAAATAATGTGCAGGAATCACACGGTCAAAGACTTTATACTCTAAATTCACCACCGGCTCTCGACGCAAACGCAACACGACGTGAGGCGCACGACTCAAAACGACGTACAGTGTTCTCTCAGTGCAAGTCAGGCTCGCTCGCCCACACATTCCCACTCTGTCATAAATATCAACTCAACAACTCTACAGCTCAGACATAAGCAACACAAGGAAATGAAATACATGCACGTAAACAAACAAAACAAAATAAACAGTGATCATGCTGCTGTTCTGTTAAATGTCTAATTCAGAATTCAGAGAAAATCCCCTTCACAAACTTCAGGAAGAATTTTACCGCAGGACAAAATTAATTTGCTTTCCTTTTCTTTTCTCCATGAAACCAACATTTGCAGCCAGATGAGTCCAGCACGATTCAAATGAGTCACCAACTTTATTCAAAGCACACAGGGTGAGTGCACACTCGTCAGAAATGATTCACACTCGACATGTTAATGAAAACATTGACAATTCATTCAATGCGGGGTTTTCTTTTAAAGAGTTATAGATTTTTCCTCTCAATCTGCAATCCACAGCGTCTTACACTGCGCCCCATCCCCCCTCAGTCGTAAAAAGATCTTTTTAAAGGTCCAGTGTGTAATCAAATTCAAGGAATTCTCAAGGAAAATTTCACTTAAATTCAAGGACCGAATGTGCTGACACAGCTTAAGATGCAACGAGCGTCTTCGCCCATGATGGCGTCCACTTTTATTGATTTGCAGCACGCTCTGCATCTTGGTCAATGTCAGTCTTCTCTGATTTTCTTTGGTGAGACAGAGATCTTGGAGTTTTCATTTCCTAAGTGTCACGTTGACATTTGCTCTCTCTTTGCTTAACGTTACTCGCTCGTTGTTCTGCACGGCCAGTGTCCACATCATTTGCTCTGTGCAGGCCTCGTCTACGTACATCAAGCAAGACTTCTTTCTTGTACAAAATTCAAGTGCTTTCAATATCTATTTAAGGACCTTTGGGAACCATGGTAACATTTAGGAAGAATTTATTGGCAGAAACTTAAAATCCCACCCATTTAGTATGTTTGTATAAGTGCATAAATGCTTAAAAATTGTTGGGTTGTTGTAGCCTTACAATACACCTTTTGTACATTTTATTTAGTTACAGGCCTTTATGGAGGCAGCCATCTCGCGCCACTGGGTTTATAACGCAGCCCAAATGGCGAAAGCTTACATTTATGTCAGAAATCCTAAAACGGGACTGACGTTAGCTCCAAGTTTAACGTGTTCCAGTTGAAAAGTCGGGAAAAATATAAACGCAGCTATCTCAGACAAACCCTTGTTAGCAACGCTAGTTGATAACAACGCTCTACGAGATTTTTACTCGCACAAACAGCGCAGCAACGTGGACCACGGATTAAAAATGTAACCGTACTGTGTGTACGACTGATTAAATGGGAAACAAATAAGACAGAAGTTCAATCAACAGTAAAAGTAGTAGAATTTGTGAGGTGGCTCCGACTTGACGCGGCATTCCAGTTGAAAATTCTCACAAGGAACTCGGAAATTCCAAATTCTCACTACAACTGCACCGCACCATTACTATGCAAAGGAAGGAGAACATCTGTCCGCATACATTTGATGCAGAAACCAACGAAGGAGGAAACAGCAGGGAGAGTGGACATCGTTTTCAGAAAAATTGTAGATGGTTAGTGGGTTGTGCAGGCCACCGTAGTTTCCTGAAAAACTATACCCCAAAGCGAACAGCCTTCGTAACAGGAAGTAGCCACACTTTCTTCCATGAATATAACAAATCAGATTTCTGGTACGGAGCGCAGCCCCAAGGAGTGAGCAGAGGAATCCTTCCTTTTATTGCAATCTGCTGTGTCACCATTAGATGTCACTCATTCTTACAAACTGGACCTTTAAAGACACTTGATAGAACTTTCCAGTCGCCAGTTAAAGTAAATTTGTTTGTTTGTAAAAGGCTAGTTGTCTTTTTTTCCCGCCACCATTCTGAGCTTTCCTAAAAAGCTATTTCCTGTACGAGCGACTTGCTTTTGACCCCTGACCTCATCACACCACTGTGCTATAATGTGTCTCCATTACGATTTAAAAGCCACCCGCTTTCATTTCAGAGCTTCATTAGGAAACTCAATCCAAAGTCAATGCAAATGGCAAACATTAAAAAGGAGTAAAGTGTATTAAAATTGATTTTGTTTTCCATGTACACTTATTGACTCATGTGGACAGCTGATTGGTCTGTTTTCTTTAAGTCACCACTTTAAAGCTGCTGTCAGCGAAGTCTTTTAAAGCTGCAGTGTGATTTTTTTGTTGTTGTCGTTGTTTGGTCTTCATACACAGAGACAGTGTAACATTATGGCGCTTCCTTCATGTGAAAACAGGCTCCGACAAGCAATACCATCAGACCTGAACGAGGGAGCCTGCGTGTAGACAGCAGTGGAGCAGGGGCGGGCGGGGACAAGAAACATTTATCAGTTTAAACTGTAAAATCTGGGTTTTGAGCAGTAGAATTTACTTCAGAAACTTTCCTTGGATGTTTCTCTGTGTTTATGTCAGAACTCCAACTGTCGATACAACTATACTGAGAAACAAAGAGAGTCATACGGAGCTACTGCTACAGCTTTAAGTTAAAATCTGTATTTAATAACTCAGTGACATCGTGGGTCTTTCAGTCTCAGGACATGTCGCGCAACATTTAATCCAATCAGGAGAAAGTCTCAATCCTAATCTCAAATATCAGCAGTCAAACTCTATCACCTCACCTCGATCCTTTACACCAGGGATCCTTATCTAAAGTATAGGTGGGATTATATTGATCATAATCGACGCCTTGTTTTGACCCACTACGATTTAGTGGGGACCAAAGCAGAGGAACGTTACTATTTTTCAGTGTTTATACAGAATACAAACATAGAGAAGCGATATTTTCAACATTTTGGTCGCAGTTTAACGACACAATCTGTTCTCTCTGTTTAAACTTTGATCAGGAACTTTAGTGTAACAGGAAGAACAAGTAAGAAGTCAGCCAAAAAGAAGACATCACTGACAGCAGCTTTCACCTTAAATCTACTGGCGTAACTAGTGTTTTGTTGACAGTTTAAACCCACATTTCTGAACAAAACTAATGTTTCTTCCCTGTATTTCTGCAGCTTTAAAAAGAGAAAAAAACAGAACAAAAACAACAAAACACTTCTGTCAGACGTGAAGAGCAAAACAAGATAAAGTAGAGGACGTTAGAGAAATTGAGGGTATTGCTCATTTTGAGTTATGTTCCTTTTTCTTTCTGTTTTTTTAATCCTAGTTAAGTTATTTGCAAGTATTTTCCATCCTTCATGGGTGTTTTTGTAATTATGGGGTGAAATGACCAGAAAGAGGCGTAAAATGCAACAGTAAAAAGGAGGAAAAACCGAGTGGGAACAGAGAAGCAGAGATTATCGACCGCCGTGAGAAGAGACGGAGAAAATGTCATGTGTCCGTTTGTTTTCTATTTACCTGGAGAGTTGCAGATGAAAAGTGCTTCAGAAGACGACAAAACTTTTTTTTTGGTTGAGCCTAACACAGACAGTCGTATCTACAGTAGAAATAAGACACAGACAGACCCACACAAAGACGGACGTCCACTCTCTCCATCCACAGTCACACATTTAGTTATTTACATTTTTTTTTCATTTTTAAGTAGTGTTCTTCTTCATCTTTCCTGTCCGTGGTGTGTTCCATGACTTACAATGTACACAGACGGTCATGAGCTCCTCGTGCCGCGTCTGTCCTCGTTCCTCCGGATTCGTCCACGGCGGTTATGGGGAGGAGGAGGAGGAGGAGGAGGAAGGGTCGGATCAATAATGTTATTGGGCCAGTGATTGAGAAAAAAGAGGGGAATGAAACTGAAGGCAGTTTTCACTCAGTGGTATCATGTCTCTGGAAGCTGGTTGATGTCAGTCAAGTTGGTGTCGTTGAGGATTACTTTGATACGATCCAAGGACTCCGCCTGTCGTATTCGCTCCAACTGTACCTGAAGGGACACGGACAAATAAGCAGTCAATTAACATGTGTGTCACCAGACACAAGGGCGAAATGTGTGTCAAAACATCATTTTAGATTATTCTCTTGATCTACACACATCTTGTTCTACAGACTGAAGAGAACATCTTTTTATCATTTTAGAAATGTTTTTTTGAATGAAAATGAGAACAAAGATGTTAAAATGACCATTCCTTCTGATATTTGCGAATCATAAATGAGATATTTATTCAAAATCTTAAATCAAATACAGTGATTTTCCACCTCACACATTATATACAGGATTTTCTTTAGCTGTGTCTAAAATATGGCTCGATAACTCGCTCTAACGACATAAATACACAACATAAATACCCTCAGGGAGCTTTACTGTATAAGCAGTTCAACCATTCACTGGTGAGTGACTGCACCTGCTCCAACACGACTGTTTATGAGACGACTTTATCACAAATTACTAAAGAAGGAAAGGAAATTACGACGGAGAATTAGGGCCAAACTCTTTCGAGAATGAAGTCGCCATATTATGAGAATAAAGCCATAATAATTATTAATCAAGCAAAGTCTCAGTGCCGCACAGCAGTTACATTTCGGGTTGGGCTTCATCTTTTTGTCACATCAGCACCACATTATCATTAGTATCAGGATTTTGAAAAATGTCAGTGAAAGAAACTCTGAGTCCGCTTTGATGAAAGAATCACACAGATGTGGAGCAAATCATTTCTTGTGGAGGAAGAAATGGCTGGTGGTTCTGTTGCTATTTAACGCTAACAATAATTACAATAAGACATTTAATTAAATACGACTAAAACTTATTCTATTCACTTCAATATTCTGTACAATCTGCAACATTCACAGACTTTGGTCATTATGAGTGGGCGATTACTCCTCAGTGGACACACCCCCTGCCTCTCAAAGCAGAACTATTTGAAACCAAATGTTTTATCACTTCTTCTTTAATCATTCAAATATGGTAACGTGGGTAGAAACACAATTTCCCCGTGGCTTGACAAAATATTACGCCAAGACCCAAGATCTTTCCACGTTACACTTGACATTTTATCTCACCTTTATTTATACAGGTAATCGCACTGGGACCTGTTTTCACAGACATGTGTCAACATTGACTGACAGACAGGCTTAACAACACAGTGCACTCAAGCTCAAGTGCCACATAAGAAGCAGATAAACAGGAACAGGCTTCCTCAAGTGTTTAGCTTGTGCTCTTAAAATAAGTTTAAAATTCCCCTAGTGCTACGGTTCTCAAACTGTGGTGCATGTACCTTGCAGGAAAATCAGAAATACTGTTCGACTGCATATATCAGGGTATGTGATCGAATCATTTTGAGTTGGTGTGTGTAGAAACATAAACCAATCACAAAAAAATAATAATTAATATCACTTTATCTCTCGCTCCATGTTAATCTAATTAGAAGTGTGTGTGAGGAAGAGGAGGATGATGTGAAAAGTCTGTGGCTGACGTTATTTACGCCGCTGTATTCTAACTTCTTCTTACCTGAAGAGTCTGAGAAAGTTTGACAAAGTCCTTCTGGACCTGTTCACTGACGTCCAGCTCCGTCTGCAGCCGCTGAGCCTTGTCCCGCTCGTCGAGGACCTGACTCTCCAGTGCACTCTGCCGCACATAAACACAAACAAACAACAAACATTAATTTGATTAGAAAGGCAGAAAGGAGCCTATAAACTGTTATTAAAAAAATAGGCCTTTCAGAAAAGCTGAATTAAATATTTAAGTGGGTCTTGTTTGATGAATAATTTAAAAGCATGTGGACTGGACTGTGTGAACGGTTCCCAAGTATTTTAGAAAGTGCTCCACGACACAAACAGAAGCTCTTTCTTTCACGGAGGTAACCAGTGGAAAATCTATGTATTGTGAAAGTATATAATGTATACCCACTACAAAAGCCACTTTAAAATGTTCAGGGAAACGTCTCAAATGCCGTTTGCTTTGTTTATGACAAAACTTGCACTCAAGCAACTTGGTTTTGCAAATAAAAGGAGGGGACGTGAGTCATTTTTATATTAAAAAAACCTAATTAAATACAACAAAATTCATCAGGTTAGCTCTATTCCCTCAGGTTTTTCCAGAATGAGTCAGCAGATATTACTGGAACAACTTGGGTTTATGTGTACTGAGTATAGTTAAGGGGAAGCTTAAGGGAAACACAACTTAAAACAAAGTCTTACAGTACTTTGGGACACACAAAAAGACTTAACAGTATTTTATTTGACAATCTTAGGGGCTCGATCATTGTAAGTTAAGTTTCCCCTTAACTGCCCACTGGGAAACTGTCGTCACAGAACTTCAACGTGTATGAACTTAAATATCTTGTTTACTTTACATGTTTTTTACTGCGGCGTGTAAACGTTTTCTGGAGTTAAATGAGGGAAAAGTTCATCAGAAAAGTTGAAGATGCCGCAATAATTTGCTCCGGCTGTTTCCATACTTGTGAAAATCACCCGAGGGTATTTTGTAAGTGTCAGATATATTCAGTCTGTCTGAGTTCTGCGAAATGTTGCTCGACCTCCTGGATTTAAACGACGACAATAAACCCTGTGCACACACTGTCACATGGTGCTATATAAGCTCTATAATACACATGGTTGTGTTGATGTACGACTGGCTGCGTTACAGAGAGCCACATTTGGCTATGATGTACAGCGACAGTAAGTGCACATGTGTGTCAAACAGACCTTTGCAGTGTTGAGCTCTTTCAGCTGCTGCTCCAGGCGGATCCTCATTCCCTGGATGTTCTCCAGTGTCTCGGTCTTCTCCGCTAAACTGCGCTGCAACTACAAAACAAACAAACAGGGTTAAACCAAGGGCAAAACGCATGACGGATTATTTCTCCTACTCTTCTTTAATCTGTGAATCTATTTCAATCACAATGCGAACCGAACCAAATAAAACATTTATGACATTTTGGCCAAAACTATTCTGTGGATCATTATGAGCACTAATGATCTGATCTATAACGTATCAATCTATAAAATATAGAAATAAAAACACTGTTTCCACGACAACATCTTTCATGAGATTTACTCACATTGTCTGTATTAGGTTTGACAATTTCTGGAAGTGATTTTAAATAGACAAAGATGTTATGGCTCAGTGCAACAGTGAAAACATCAATAAAAACACTGAATATTTACATTTGAAGACTGACGTCAATGAAAGTTGTCAATTCATATTTTTAAATGCGTAAAATGTAGATATAATATTGTTCAAATCAAACCAAATTAAATAGCATTGTGGCAGATTTTGTTGTATTAGCAACTGGCATATTGTTGTCCTCATATATTGATTACATATTAGGTGTAACAACTTACACAAACAAATACACAATAAATACATTAAAACACATAAATACACTATAAAAATTTTAATATCTGAAAACCAACCTCAAATAAAATGGTCTAATCATATTTTAGTTGCTTTATCTGAATTAATTTGAAAACTGCAAATATTATATTGCTGCCCGAGGACATGTAATTTTGTATTGTATATGTAATCGCTGATTTACAACCTGATATACTGTATATGTAAAATCTAAGAAGCCACAGTGACTGAATCGTGTTAAAATGAAAGGGGCGTGTACCTGTTCCTTCTCAGTTTTTATTCTCTCCAGCTCTGTCTTCAAACTGGAGAAAGAAGCTGCAACAGGAAGAAACATCATCATCATCATTATTATTAGAGCGTCATGGATACAACATTCACCCGGCCGACTCTAGAAACCTCACAAACTCCCTGTGGAACAGTAACCTAACACCTTGACCATCATCTTCTATGAATAATGGAACAACGCTGCACATTCAGTGAAGCTGCTGTGCTGAGTGACGCGGTTTGTGAGTGAGAGTGTGAAAAAGACAGAAAACCTGAACGTAGCATTGAAACAAGAACAAACAGTGAGAACTTGAACATTCAACCCAACAGAGTTATCAAAACATGATGCATTTTCAAAAGAACGTGCCCCTTTTCATCCATAAAGTGACTTTCCATACTTTTATCCAGAGCATACTGATAAAACTTATCATTTAATTGATTATTCAGAAGTATAAAAGGCAATTTTGATACTTTTTTTTGGTTTTAGTTTCTACAACTACAACTGTGGAATTTTTCATTTAATTTGAATTTGTTTAGGGGCTGTTTGTATCAAACAAACTCAAGAATGTACAGATTAACGCGTGTTAAGGTCTCGTGCAAGTTCACTCACACACATAATAATTTACTAAGCTGCCGACGGGGCAGGAATTAATGTTGTTGTCGCGATCAAAACAAATCCCTTATTAGAATCTTTTCATTTTCTCTTTGATCTCAACTCAACTTTAATCTTTGACACTACACGCGTCGCCAAAGGAAACAAACACACTGGTGGTGATTAAACAAATGTGACTCTCATCAGGGTCACAGACAAACACCCAGTAATCATGGCGCTACATCTTAAATAAAACATGTTAAAAATGTGTAATATATAATAGAATAAAAAGTGACTGAAACAACTGATCATTACAGTAAAGAAGAAACTTGAAATTTTGATCACATTTTAAGTAATTTAACAGAAAATTAAGATTAATTTCCCATATCTTTATAGTGCATTTACCAGTTTGAGGTTTTTTTTAATATCTAACACAATATTTTAGCTTTTTTAATGTAAATATTCCAAAAAAATCATTTAAACTCAATACTTTACATCATTTAGACGTTTAGGAACATTTTCAACATTTTCTGTCATTTTGTTCTGATTACTCGAAAATAATTGATAGATCTCTCAATCATGTTAGCTGCAGATGTAGTTTTACCACATTACCACATTCAGACGGGAGGAGGGAGGAGATTTTCAGCTGCAACATCACTAATATATTTTAAAAAGAAAGACATGTTTGGCCTCAGCCTACAAGTTTTTACATTTTTCTATGACCTGTTAGACTCTGTGACCTTTCTTCCCAAGTTCATGTTCTCACATGTGAAATTACACAATCACTCTCTGAGATTAGTGTCTTGTTACCGTGGAAAATGTCAGTTCCTCTTGACAGGATTTTAATGTGTGATTTATGAGGACCATGAATCACACATTAATCACAGGAGACAGGAATAACGTGAATATTCCTGAACATGAATATTCTACACATTTCTGAGCGTTTCCATTAGGGGTGTGCGATATTGGCAAAAAAAATAATATCTCCATATATTTTTTTTTTATGTGATGAGTTATAACTCATTGATTGTTGCTTACAGATTATATCAACGGACACCATATTAAAGGAAACAATTCCCATTTATTGTATTTAAACTTACAACTGTAGAAAAACTATAAAAGAATTTTAAACAAATGTCATTAATATAAACAAAATCCCCAATTTTTAGTCAAGTAGAAAAGAAAATAGAATTACTTTATAATGTATAAACCAATTAGGAATGTCAGTCTTTCCAAAAATTCAGTTGGAACTCATTTATGACTCGTATTGACTAAATTGATTGGGATCGAGTGTGGCTCTCTTTCATTTACATGGAGTGCTGTGTGTTTATACACAGTGTTTATATTATACGGCAATTTTCAACTGCATGGTACAGCTAGGGTTTGCTGCAGCTGCCCTGAGCTCAGTGCTCACTGCTGCGGCAAGGAGGACTTCAACTTTACGTGCGTGTTCCATCGGCTTTTACAAAGTCATTTACATACTTGATAATATCAGTTTGCACATCGTTAAAACACAAATGACGCCCACCTCTAGTTTACCGTGTGGTCAGACTTCATAAATTAATTCAGATAATATCTCAGTTTCCAGTAAAGCATGCGATAAGTGGTTCGCGTGTGGTGCGACAACATACAGTAAAGGGTGAATTATCCATTAGTGCACAGTTCAGGCTCTGAGCTCACTATTGTTATTAGTCGAAACAGCTACTGTGTATCGTTAGCACATGCACATGAAAGCAGTTAGCTACAGCTCAAACAATCATCATACCTTCCAAGATGTCTGAGTGACAGCGATAAGTGGAGAGGAAACAAAAGAAACAGAAACAGAGGAGAATGTAAAATAATGTCCAGAAAAATTAAAACATGATAAACCCCCACGGACGTTTCAAATTCTGATTCCAGTATTTTCACCGTGTGGTCATTAAACAGCCATGCTCTCACCTATCTCCTCCTTACAGCCCTCGATCTCCAGCTGCAGCGTGTCCTCCAGGTTCTCCTTCAGACACTGCTCGGCCTGGATCTGCTCCTTCAGAAACAGAATCTCCGCTTTCAGCTTCTCCTCCATGTGATCGGCCGACGTCCGTAACGCCACCGTGTCGTCACGCAGCCGCAGCACCAGCCCGTGCAGCTCCTGCAGAGGGACATTACAGACACAGTCATCAGCTTTTCACCCTGCTGGCCTCTGGAAGGCATTACAGGTCAATAAAAAAAAACACACAATTCTAGTTTTTATTCAAATAACATCAGGGAACTTAGTTCATGAGAAACAGTGATTCTCAAAGACTTGGGTGGGACCCACGCATGGGTCACAATAGATTTATTTTTTTGGGTCCTCAAACAAATTTGCAGAATGGCCCAAACTTTTAGTTAAGATTCATGTGCATATGTTAAAATAACATTCTTAAAATTAAGTTAATGAATTTATAACACATCTCTTGGACATTATTCATTTACCAGTTGAAAATGATATTAGGTTTTACAGATATGGCTTTAAATTAGTTGCTTATATAAATTTGTTCTTTTTGGCACATGTTTACATTAAATTGAACCATTAAACATGAATTATTGATCAATAAAGGCAAAAATGTTCTGACTTAACTTAAATATTCAGTGAAAACATCTATCTTTCATAGTGATACACCAATTGCAAGATGCGTGGCCGAAAGGATACTGATTTACAACTATTATTCGATTAACGGCAAACAAATATTCATTACAGAAAACAGCTCAATTCAGGCTATCAAATTATTTTCAATCGCAAATTCATCAATGCAAATGTATGAAAGGACCTTTTATAGAACCTTAGATGTCAAAGGTGAATATCGGACTTTACCAATAAATCAGTGTATTCTCAGTGTCAAAAATAATCTGTTTTATTCTGTCTTGAATTATTTCTGGTCCTGATTATTTTTCTTCATACATTTTTTAAAAGTGTGAGCAGCTCGTTGAGCCGCCAACACGTTCCAAATATCACCAGCTCGTCATCGTTGTACTACACCTCCACTACAGCACAGCTCCACTCTCCTTTTTACACGGTTACACTGCAACGTGAGTCACAGTGTGTGGGACGAGATGAGAGTGTGTGTGTGCGTGTGAGTGTGTGTTGGAGGGAAACCTCCTCAACAGAGAGGAGGGAGATTCATTTGTGTAAATCACAGTGTTTTCCCCCTCATCACGCAGCCCGAAATGAGCAGCGGTGAAGTTAATCGCTGAAGAGAAGCCGGCGGAATCGCACACAGAGGCATTAACGCAGTTAATTAACATCTGAGCGACGCACTGCAGGGATTAATTTTACTCTATAATTTAGTGTCAGTTTCATTAAAGCAGGAACGGGGACGTGGCTGCTTATTCTGTGACCGTTTATAAGTGGAGAACAGACTCTGCTCTTCTACTTTCTATCATCAGAGCAAAACCCAGGGAATCCATTTGATTTTATATGAAGCAATCTGTGCATGCTTGACATCAAAAAAATAATATTAATCTTTTCCTTTCAACAGCAGTTTACAGATTATAACATGCTATGTTGTGTTGAGATGCAAGGAAACAAGTAAGTACAGTTTGAAGATGATTTAGTCATTGTATCTTCGTAAACATGGATCAGCTGTGTTTTCTAAAGTGTTTTAGAGCGTCACACATTTCATTTACTTCAGGCCAGTTCTTCCAGGGAGCTGCAATGTTAACATTTTAATCCAGATTCAATGGATGCCTGTGAATTTCGCGAGTTTCTGTTGGATTTTTTGCAGATGCTGACGTGTATGAAAAATTTTTTTCCATATTTACGAGGAGAAATGACTCCAAGAGTGCATTAAAGTTAATTTCCTGACGAGAAAGAATCGCTTCAAGGCGCGAATGAATAATTAATCCATAATCACTTCTTTAGCAGCTGCTGCATTCAGACTAAAATAATTACAAGTAAATAAATAATCCCATTAAAAATCTATGTGTCAAAATAGTTAAGGTATCAAAAGTATGAATTGTTAAATATCAAGTCTTACCTTACCTACTCAAACTTGCTTTTAATCCCAGTTGTATGTCATCTAAGGCTACAACAACTAATCAAATAATCAATTACTAACTTAATTGGCAACTATTTTGATAATCAATCAATTGGTTTAAATAAATAAAACAAGCTCTCTTTTTTTTCAGTTTCTTAAATGTGAATATTTGCTCCATATGGCAAAGACAAATCATTAAAACTGAATAATCTATGCTTGTGGACAAAATGAGACATTTGAGAATATCATTATTCAAGGTTTGGGAAACACTGGTTAACATTTTTTTGATTAATGGATACACACTCATTACATACATGGTTTGTACATGAATTGACTTTTACTTCTAACTTAATCTATATGTATATTTCTTACTTTATTTTGACTTCGGATCAACATTTGGGAAATGTATCCACTTCACTCTGGCAGATAATGATTTTATATCACTTTATCACATTTTAACTGCACACTTACTTATCTTAACCTTGACTTTATGATATAAGTATATTATTATTGCTTCCTTTCACTCCCAAATTACATCTAATCTAATCACCGACTGTTAAATTTAATTACCAGTGCTTCGTGTTATTATTATCATCATCATCACAGTCTCAGCCCTCTCACTAATGTGAATGGTCTGTACTTATATCAAGCTTTTTTAGTCTAGAGGACCAAATAAAAACACGATTTATGCCAGGATCAGACTTCATGAAATCAGGCTGATTTTAAAGCGATTTGGCCGCGCCCAAACATTTGGGACTGATTATGAACGACAGGGTCGATGACCGGACGTGGATTCTGACAATCAAAGAAGAGAGATTTGGAGTCTGGGACGCTCCGCGACACCCCGGCGAGAAGTATGGCATGTTTTTTTCCTCCTGCGACGAGTGCTCTGACGCATCCTTTCAGAATGTGTAAGTATTTTGTAACTGATCTACAGATCGGCATTGTTCGGTTTGATTCTTGTGTCAGACGTCACTCTCATGACTCTTCCAGTGACCAATCAGTGGCCGGCAGTCTGTTGGCGTCACATTTTAGTTTCGGCTCAGCTCACTTGGAACCTCATCTAAAAAAGCACCAGGTAACTCTTTTTATATCACACACGTCTTTCATCACCCAGCACAGCCGTCAGGCGCAACTTGGGGATACGTGTCTTTTCCCAGGGACACATCGGGGTTTTCACATGCTACACAGGATCAGGGTTTTCACATACTTGCACAGTGTTGGGCATCTGGAAATCCTCTTGTTGCTGCAGTTCTACGTGTAGCCTGTGTTTTCCCTGCAGGCTCTCGTTGTCTCTCTGTAGTCGACTCAGTTCATCTGCCACCTGCTCCCTCGACTTCACCAGCACCGCCTGAGAGAAACACACACAAAAACGCACTACAATCTCGTCATGTGTCACTTTGTTTCCCCTGTTTCTGTCCCCCCCCCCACAACCACCACCGCTTCAAACACAGTGACTCACCAGCCACAGCGTCTGCGTTGGGAGCCACACAACGACAGCCTGTTCTCCCTGCAGAGCTAATATTTAGCCAAGTGCAGCACAATGACTCAGCTCATGACAGACATCGAGTCTCATGCTTCCTCAGACCATCGAGCAAATGGAATGTCTCATCGCTCCAGCGGACACATTTGTCTACAAAGACCTTCAACTCGCATCAGTGCTCGTGCTGTTATAGGACAATGTTATAGGACAATGTCTGTCTCAAATCTCTTCTTCCTGTTTTTCTTTCATTTTAATAATCTGTGAGGGAAAAGTGAGTAGATTTATTTAAATTTGTAAAGTATGTGGCACATCACGTGATGACATGACACTGACTTTGTTCTTTTATATCCCGTAGTTTGTCTTCTCTCTGACCTGATGCCATTATTATTATCATTATTATTATTATTATTATTATTATTATCATCATCAGCCCCTTTGTCCTTGCTCTGCAGTTACATTACAATTCACTGTTTTTCTTCAATTTTAATAATCAGTGAGGGATAAGTTTGCAGATTTATTTATGTTATTGATGCATGTGGCAGCTTCAACATTTATTTAGGGAGGGTTAACAGTCTGTGTATTTGTTTTATGTAGCACATGTTTAACTTGAAAGGGTAATATTTGATCAATAACGGACAGCTCAAACGTCAGTTGTAGTGATCTTAAAGTTTTGTCTCCCTCTTGGGGAGTGAGTGATGACTCCTTGCCGAGGTGACATCCCTGCAGAAATGCTGGAGTATGGAGACGACTACAAATGGATAAAACCCAAGAAACACTTTTACATTTTTTTCAAATATACCAACATACAAATGTTTATATATCTGTTGTGGGAAAAGAGCAACCATAAAATATAATTTTAAAGTCCTGACGCCAACAGCTGGATCGTATCCACAGATTCCTGTGGCCAGAAAAGTAAAAGACTTACAGGCTGTGTCCATGAGTTGAATTCACATTAACTGCACATCAAAAAAAACCACTGAGCTAAAGCCTGTCGTCAAACCAACAAAACCTGACATGCTTATTTTCGGGGACTTAATTCTTGCCAGTGATCCCAAAATCCTTCCCAGTGCAACGTTCTGTGACCTCAGAAGGAACCAGAGATACAAACACAGCTGTTCAGAACCGAGGAGAAGACGCTGCTCACCATCTGTTCCTGTGTGTTCCTCTTAGCGTCACTAAAGGCTTGTTGTAGTGTGCTGAGCAGTGTTTCAGACTCCTGGACTCTCTGAATGAGGGCAGAAACCTAGAACCCAGTATAGGGGAAAAAAAACAAAAAAAACATTACTGAGACAAGTGAAAGCCTTCAGGGCTTTTCAAACAGTTTGCAAGTCACATGGCGTGAACATATGCTTGTGCATAAACCGTGGTAATCTCAGCCCCATAGACTGAATGCTGGAATACAATGTGTAAGAAAATCCTGGCCTCATGCTCGCAAAGAAAACTGAAGAGAATTTGGGACATGAGATCGTTCTGGTTTCAAATAGCTTCAGCACCGTGGACCAGAAGCATCAATAACATGGGTTTTTCCTGGCAGGTGTGAACCAGTGCCACGGCTGTGACATCTGAACCCTTGGCAAAAACTAGGCTTCCTGTGTATACAACCCCCCCCCCCAAAGCACTGCAACCTGAGCTAATGCAGTTTCACAATATGTTGAGTGGGGGGGTGCAAACTTCTGTATTTTGTCAGACATGGTTTTTGAGTTCAAGGAGGGTTTAAAGGTCCAGTGCATCATATCTGGGTGGATTTATTGATGGAAATTAAATATATAACCCATAAGTATGTTTCCATAAGTGTGTGACTGTTTTAAAATAAAAAGTGTTGCGTTTTTGTAGCCTTAGAAAAATGTTGTGCTCCAGCTCTAGTCAGAATTTCTGAGTTCTTAGTCAAACATTTTAAATGAAACCTCTACTTTTACCGTTAACTGCGATTCTGTCTCATTTGTTATTACATCAGGTGGACACAAAGTATGAGGGTGGGAATCACAGGGTTATAGCAATAATATCACAAAACAACGAGTGATAATTAAATCTACTGCAAGACAATTATATAGCGATACATCACGATATCCGTGATGTCTTAAAAGTGCAGGATTTCTGTATTTATCACAACATAGAGGACAAAGTGCATAAAGTCTATGTACCGAACGTGGATGGAGCATCTCTTAATGTAGCTTTATCCACCATTATCCTGCTGTAAACTCCCTCTTCTTCTGCCAGGTAACTTCTGCCCTAGTTTCCCTCATTTATCTGAGCAATGTCACCAAATAGATGTAAAAGTACACCATAAACCTTTATAAGTACTTTAAGGTAAGGGGCCTGCTTTGTGTAAACAAAAAAGAAAGACATTCTTATTCAGTATGTGAAGCCACAGTAGTTTCCAGACACACACAGGAAATTAATGGATGAGCGAAAAAGATTATTAGATGTCAGTAATTCTTATACACTGGACCCTAAAATCTCTGTGGATTTGTGCCTCGAGTCGTACTGTGGGGAGTGTATCTTAGTGAAAAGGAGAATGAAGAAATAATCTCATCTGAACATGGAGCTGAATAGAACATAACTGTATTGTGTTCAGACCTTAGCAGTCGTCTCCTCGTTGCCTGACTTGACCGAATCTTCCAGACTCTGTTTCTCTGTCATCGTCCTCTCCAGCTGATCGTTAGCTTGACGTAGCATCACCTGGAGTTTCTTCACCTGGAAAGCAGCAACATATAATATCTCTCCTTGATACTTAAATTAGTGGTATGCAGGTTTTATTTAGGCCATCATGCTAAAAAAAAAAGCAACTGACCGAGGAGTTTGATATTTTGTTTAATAAAAAAAGGCTCTACTGAATTGCTGTATCCTTTATCCTCATATTGGCCAAATAATACTCTTTTTTTGTTTTACATAATGAATAGGAGGAAATAAAGCGGAAGCGAAAACGACACAAACCTGATCTCGTGTCTCAGCCTCTTGACCCTGAATGGCCTGTAGTTGCTTCTCGTAGTTAGAGCACATGTCGCAACGTCGGCCGAGCTTCCTGCCAGCGTTTTTCACCTGGTGACACGCAAGGAAGTAGAAAAAAAACAATATTTAATCAGAAACATATGTAAAAAAAAAAAAAGTCAGTTTTTGTAATTTTCCTTGGTGAGGCAGAGATCTGGGAATTTTCGTTTCCCAGGCATCACATCGTCATTTGCTCTCTCTTGCTTAACGTTACTCGCTCATTGTTCTGCACGGAATCTCACGTCAACAGGTAGAAAGAGTGGACAGTGTACAGTGTCCACAACACCGCTAGTAATTATGACTCCACGTTTGTTCTGCGTCGGCCTAGTCTACGTACAGGAACCCTGCCTAACAAATAAATCTGTGTAAAAGCTTTGAGGACACACCTCCTGTTGTAGCAGATTCCACTCGCTGTCGCTGACCAGTCGGTAGCCAGCAGGCGGTAAGTAGGCGGTGTTAGTGGTGTGTGAGATGCTGGACAGCAGCGACGCCGTCTCCTCCTGCTCCGGCGTCATGGCTTTGATGGCCTTCTCCTGGTCCTTAGTGAGCAGGAAGTGGCTCCCCGTCAGCTTAATTGAGCTGATGGACGACGTTTCGCCAAAACTACTGTCCGTCACCCCGCAGTCGGCCCCCACCAAGGGCCCAAAGTCCGACTCGTCCAAGTGGCTGGCCGACTTAGCTTTGTGGTTCTGGCCACCGAGGCCCTGCTGGGCAGACAGCGAGGAGCCGAGGCTGTCCGTGGACTGAACCCGCCTCAGGTTTTCTTTGTAGGGGTCCATGAGGCCGCCAGCCACCGTGTCAGTGTCTAAGGAGTGCATCGAGCCATGGGAGCTGTGGTTGGCATGATGCTGACAAAGAAAGACAAAACAAAGTCATGAGGAATTTAGTTGTTCTTGACATTTTTTAGAGACAACAACTTCAATCAGCCCAGATGCAACTTCTGTTCTGACACCATGTAGATCAAGGTTGGGCTGCATCTTGATGAATCCAATAATAATCAATCACTATGTGATTTAATCGTCAACACAATTTAATCATCAACTAATGTGTTTTTTTTGCCTTATAACACAAATAATGTATTAAGACTGAATCATTTTGGTTTGTGGACAAAAGACATTTAAAAACATCGTTTGGACATTTTATGGACCAAACCATTACTTGTTTTTTCGTGAAAATAATCCAGGTACATCAAATCGTCACAGACGTTCACACGATTTGTCCGCTGATGTTTCCCATTCATTCTGATTCAAAGGCACACAACCATGTCCTCAACTATGCTGTCAAAATAAAGGCAGTATTTAAGGCGGCATTTCTCCTGTGTAATTGAATAAAAATGACAAAGAACATATGGAACCGCAGATGGCTGCGTGTCCTGCAGCACAGTGAAGAACAACAGGAGGACACAGAATGTGAAAATACTCTTCTAATATTAAAACCAGCCTGCTGCAGTTTATAACAGCTCTGCAGACGAGAGTCATGTGGGACGTTGTACCGTGGAACAGCTCAAACTGAAGACATCTGGTCCGAGTGTCTGACGTGCCAGAAATCAACCGATTCACATTTTCCTGCTGCCAGTTTGTCAGTCATCCGGGAAATACATCAGGCAACGTGACGTCCCTGGAGCTGGAGGATCAACCCGCTAACTTAAAACTATAAAATAATAACATCGTTCCACACTAAGAAGGTGTTGGTAAACATGTATTTAAAGCTGCTGGGAGTCATTTCTGTTATTGGAGATGTTTCTGTTTGGACTCTGTGACCAGAAACAATGTAACAATATTAAGTTTGTTGTGTCTGTCTTCTGTAAACAGGAAAAATATCAGACCTGACTGAGGAAGCGATCGTACCTCTACAAGAAGTAGAGGTCAACTGATATGGGTTTGATGCCGATTTATAGAAATTAGGGAATTCTATGTTTGGCCCATATATTCATCCTATCTAATAAAATATAAGCGATTAATGATGACAAACACTACATAAGAAACGTCAAGGATGCTTCAGTGATCAGTAAAGTAATGCATAAACTAAATATTATATACATGAAACAAAACTAGAACATCAAGTTTTCTGAGAACAAAAATGTCTAATTTATAATAATTGGCTGATCAATAAATAATAATCGGCCAATGCCGTCGATTAAAAGATACAGATACCATGAAATATCATGGTATTTTATGGCTTTCTTTCTTCTTCTTTTTGCATATCATTTTTTAACTGTTGTTACAAATAAACATTCAATTAATTTGGTTAAAATGTGTTAATATGTATCGCAATATGAGGATAATATCATATTGTGAATCAAATATTGTGATACTATCGTATTGTGGTATCGTGATTCCCACCCCTCAAAGTTGCTGTTGCCTCTGTCTGTTCTGACATCAAATGAATCACTTCCTGTGTGCAGCGAGAGAATGTCAGTGGGCGACACAAGATCTAAACACTGCTATCCTAACGTGTGGAGTTGACAGACTCAAACCTTGACAATGATTTAAATGCAACAGACATTTGTTTATGTTTAAAAGTTAAGCGCAGCAGTTTTAACGATTATACCAGCAACCTTCTTCTAAACATTTGCAGATAAGACAGAGTATTTGCCTTACTCGGTGGACACAGATTTTTAAGATAACTGTAGCTCTGATTGAATATTTTCTTTGGCTCTTGAATAACTATTAGCATATTTGTATGAAATCCCAGCTACTTTGACATACAGGGAAATGGGAAAAGACCTTGAAATTTCCCCAATTAAAGGCTTAAAAGTTCATTTTTCTCTGTATATTTCGGGGCGGAAAAACAGAAACACTTCACAAGGACAAAAGTGAAGGTGCCATGTTGCCTGTTTGAGGATCGATTTACTCAAAGGGAATATTATATGAGGGCGAGACGATAATGGCCGTCTCTGTTGTCTCTGAGGGACATATCGGGTTACATGATGCTCATACCTCGTCGACGCTCAGCCCGAGGTACAAGTCCTCCAGCGGCTCGGTGTTGTCTCCCCCATCCTCCTCGTGCAGCTCTTTCACTTGGCTCAGTCTCTCTTTTTCATCCTCCTCCTTAAATGAAGAACCAAACAATTGTGGTGTTACTAAGACTATACTGTATGTTTATTTTTGTGGTTGTGATCTGCATTGGTGTTTTGCTTCTGAGCACAGAACATAATTCAGTACAATAATAGAACATAAATTCAATAAAATAAATTTTGATACACAAAATACGAGGTGTTATGCTACACATAGTGTCTAGTGCACACAACTGTGGAAATCAGAGGTCGGAGAGAATTTGGAATGTATTTTTCTTTCACTGACCAGACTAGATGTTCATTTGATTTTGAGACACCTGCTGTAAATTCTATGAACCAACAACCAAGATATGAACTAAAATATACTGCAACGTCATATTAAAAACAAGGTTAAATTCAAAAAAGAAGCACCTAGAAATTTGAATTTTTTTGGAGATTTAAGAGATGAGTATTTCCCAAACTCTTTCTACAATAATGTATACAATTTCAACAGTGTTGTACGAAGGCCTTTTTGTTGCATTTTACAGGTTTTTAAAGGTTTTATGATAACATTCTGAAATGCCACTGAATCACCTGTACTAGGATTACAATTCTCGCTTGTAAAAGGTGGACTTAAATGATCATTATCCTCAGTGAGGCTGTGTGTACCTGGTCTTTCTTCTTCATCTCCTCCACCTGGCGGAGCTGTTCAGATGACAGCACGCTCTCTATCCTCTGCATGTCCCTCATGAGGAGGCGCTGGGACTCCAGGAACTGGTCGTTGGCTCTCTGCCACGTGTGTTTGAGCTGATTGTGCTGCTGCCGCTCCAACTCCAGCTTGTGACAGACTGAGACGTGAGGTGAGAAAGAGGGCAAAAGGTCAAACATTGTCGTATTCAGTAGTGAGGTTCAGAGCCAGATACAACAACATAACACTGCATATAAATGTGTTTACAGGAGGTCGATCAGTGTTTCCTAAGCCTGGAAATGATGTTGTCAAATGTCTTGTTTTTGTCCACAAACCAAAATTATTCAGTTTCAATGATTTCTTTGTTATATGGAGCAAAGAAACCAAAAA
This sequence comes from Solea solea, assembly GCF_958295425.1. Lineage (NCBI taxonomy): Eukaryota > Metazoa > Chordata > Actinopteri > Pleuronectiformes > Soleidae > Solea > Solea solea. The sequence goes on from NC_081137.1 coordinate 2,829,875, forward strand.
TATTTGCATTTAAGAAGCTGAAAAATCAGAGAATGTGTCTTAATTATTTAAAAAAAAGACTCAAATCAACTCATCGATTATCAAAATAATTTTAATATAGTAATTATATAAACAAAAGTGATCGAAAAGCCAGAAATGTGAATTATTATTATTATGAGATTTTTGCTGATAAAGTTGAGTATTTTATTAAGTAAAAAACACTTTATTTGTTGGTTTAAAGGTCCAGTCCTAATATTAAGGAGTGTTTATGAGCAGATATACAAGCATATACTAGCCATAGGTATGTCTGTGTAAAAGTATAATCGCTTTCAAATAAAAAATGTTAGGATTTTGTAGCCTAAGAATGATGTTTTTATGTACTACGTTTCTACAGCAGCCTGAACTGACGAGGTGAAATGGAAAAGAGCAGCTCCACCTATGAAAGAGTGGTGAAAGTGCGTTTAGATCCTTTCTGGTATGTGAAGACCAACGTAGTTTCAGAAAAAAGGAGGGCTGAGAGGAGGAGTTCTTCATTTACTGCACTCTGAGGTCTCAACCTGAGAGTTCACTAATCACTACATACCAAACCATTTGCAAAAAAGAGATTTGCATACCTTCGTGGAGTTCTTTCCGTAGTTTCTCAGCGTCTTCCTGCAGCACTGATTTCTGCGTATTCAACACAGCCACATACATCTCCAGATCTGTGCGACACGACTTCTCCGCCTCCAGGACGTGATTGAGCTCTTTGACCTGTGACACATAAAGATTAGAATCACGTAAATCTGATTTAACATTCCTTTTATTTCTAGAAACCGCGGAGATCGAGCGACGACTGACCTTGGAGGCCTCCAGTTCTTTCACACGCTCCTCGGCTGTGGTCAGTTTGGCTTTCAGGCCTGCGATCTCCTTCTCCATGGGCATCACCACTGAACGCAGCTTCTCTGCATCCTCCTGGGCCTTTAAAACACCATACAACTCTCTTACAGACAATGACACTGCATTTAAGTTCTTTGTAATATGGAATATTGTTATGGGGTTATATTTTACTCAATCAAACTCAAAAAATGTTATGTTTACTGTCAAATAAGACAAAAACAAATAGCATTTAGGAGGCAACTTTTTCCTTGTTTAATAAAATTAATAAAATGTATTTCATAAAATTTAAATTTGGGAAAAACAGCAAGCCCTTCCATCATCTTTAAGTATTCTACACCATTAGTCTGTTGGTTGAAAGAGCTAATAGAGCCGTTTGTTTGGTTGTTAAGTCTGAAAACATTTTAAAAATGAGCATTAAATCAATCAGATTTAATCATTTCTCCATCGTCCTTCATGTGCTGGTGGATGAGGTGCAGCGAGACAGAGAGAGAGAGAGAGGGAGAGAGGGAGAGAGAGCAGCAGTCCTTTAAAAAAGCTCTGTGTAAATTTATATTTGCTAATCCAAGCCAACTTCGTAATCGTTACAACACCCTCATTACAGAGGATAATGGCTCTCTGCTCCTGTAGCAGTGGGACTTTTATGAGACAAATGCAAGAGTCTGGGGACTCAACGGAGACTTTACATCATCTGCTTTAAAGTCTATGTATAATCTACATCCATTTTATAGGCCTTTATAAAACATCGTTAAACCCAGATGAGTCTAACATGAGTGTGTTTAGTTGCCTAAATCTGAATAGCAACTACAACAGAGAACGACAAAAATTCAATATTGGTCAACACCTACTAAGCCGTCCAGCTGGCTCATGAGTCTGGCACACTGCGAGTAGTTCTCTGGCATTCATCGTGGGCTTTTTTTCCTCCAAGTGAAATTTGTTGTTCAAAAACTAGAAATTTAAGACTCCATATCAGCACAGAAATATCAGCTCCAGCTTCAACACAAAAAGCTCAGTTTAACTGCGGAAAATGAATTTGCCAGAGTTCAGACGTAGAGAATCGTGTTCGGATTCAAACACAAACAAACACACACACAGACACACACACAGCAGTGAATTCCTGCAGCAGGAGCTATTTTCGATTTTTTCGAAGGGCGTACTTTTTTCATTTCGTCCTCCAGGTTCTCCTCTTCCTGGCCCTCAGTGAGGCGGCGGCGCAGGTCGCCCACTTCCCGCTCCATTGCCTCTCTGTACTGGTTCCACTGGGCTCGCTCCTGCTCCAAGCGCTGGTGGAACTGGACCTCGTACTCACACACCGTTTCTGTGGGTTTTCAGAGAGGAAGCATCGTATAAAACAATGTACATTCAATAAACAGTCCATATTAGAGGAAAATAAGGACAGCTAATATCGGATAATTGATCATTATTTCCTACTTGCCTCCTTCTGATAAAATAAACCTGTCTATGACAACAAATAAACAACACAAATGGTCTCTCCCTCTCCAATCTACATTTTATATCAATAATATACAGTATTTTCAATTGTGTGGTACGCAAGCTTCTTCTGGTGGTATATTAAAAAAAGGCAAATATCAATCGTTTAAATGTTAACCACTAGTGTAGTGGTTCTTAAATCAGTTGCCACTGCTTATTTTACAGTTAATTGCACTTCTGTCACATTAGTTTCACAGTCAGTCGTACAGAGAGTAATGTTCTATTTACATAGATATAAAAAAATGTTGCCATGCTGTTTGTGTGTGCAGAACACAGTGTACCGTGTTGTTAAAGACAGGTATTGCTAACAAATCGCTAATTCGGAGGTGACGTCACTCCCATTTCTGACCACCGACTCTCAATGTGAACGGAATGTGGCATTAACTTTACTGGGGTTTAAAAAATCCAAGGTGCACTCACTAATTTCAGTGTGAAAGAGAAGTTCTTGCTGGCACAGCATATTTACCTTTCATGATGGCCTGCAGCGACGCCACCTCCTCCTGCCACTGGCTGCGGACCTGGTCGATGGCCTCCTGCTTGGTGTTTTCCGACACGGTGGCCACCTCTTTGATGGTCTCGACCTCGGCGTGAGCTAGAGTCAGCTGGGTCTGGATAGAGCTCAGCTCGGCCTGGGCGCCGTCCAGCGCCACAGTCTGCCTCTTCAGCTCCTCTGGAGAGAGCGACAAGACGGATCAGAGACAACGTACATGCATGACTGACTGACAGACAGACAGTAGGTACAATTCCAGGTATCCATACCTTCCTTGGACATGTACAGGTCTTTGAACTTGGCTCGTTTCTGGTTGAACTCGGCCTCCAGTTGTTGCTTGAGTCGGATGAACTCGGCCCGCTCCTGCTCCAGAGCTGCCACTTTCTGCTGGAGCAGCGCTGCATGAAGGACAACAACAACAACACAAAACAGTCATTTATTAACTCTTGCAGTTACAAATACATCCAGCATTTACCCATTACAAGGATTCCAGCATCAACTATTCTGATATTTGTTTAATTGGTTTCAGTATTTTTTAAATGAATAAAACAAGGTCTTTTTCAGCTTCTTAAATGTAAATATTTGTGGTTGCTTTAATAAAGAAATCATTAAAACTGAATAAATGTGGTTTTTGATGAAAGAAAAACATAGAGAATCCCAAACCTGGAAATGACCAAGTTTTGATTATGACTTTGTTGTCAAATAGAGCAATGAATGCAGAAAATATCCACATTTCAGCTGAAAACGTATACAAAATTATAAGCGAGTATCAAAATAGTTCATCATTCAATCATTTCAAGTCTAAAAATCTTTTTCCTCATAGTAGTCATTTTATTTATCATATTTATTCCCATGAAATTAAATTTGTCATTCTGTCAGAGTTGCATCATGATGCAAAAACCAGATCCCCATGTTGGAAAGAACTACTTTGAACTTGGCCAAGTTATAATGATGGCTGATGAAAAAAACTTGAAGTATGACAGAACAGGCTGTGTTACAATGACATTTTCATAAAAGCAAAACACATATCAAGTGATGATTATTCCCAAACAAAGATGAAAAACATATAACATACCATTTTCTATTTTGATGAATCTCACATCCTAAAGTCTTAAAGAAACTGGCTTTAAGTCACATGTTTTTCCGACATCCTCTTAAATGACTAACTTCCTAATTTCTTTTTTCCTTTCTTATTTAAAAGCAGCCGACAAAACAAAGCGCCTCTCACGCCATTAGACAGAAGCATGGAAACATTTACGAGCAACAGAGCGACTCAGCACAACACAGCCATGACGATCACGTGACGGCAGGAAAAGACTCTGAAGCAGAAACTGCAGCAACACATGAGCTCAACACATCACCACATGTGTCCCGGGAGAATTCAAGCAGCAGGGATGTTGTTGAAATCATGTCGAATAAAAGGAGTCACCTTCATTTTCTCTTAAAACCCTTCACTAACCATTCGTAATTCATCTGGGAGCATAATCTCAAGCCTCCTTTTAGCTGTTACAAAATGGGTCAAGGGTCAATGAAGCTCATTGAGTACATACAACATTAAAGTTGCTGTATAATATAGATTAACAGAAAATAAACATTATTTTCTACATTAATCAACAACAGTTCTCAGAATCAGGAGGTCTCGCGAAGCCTTGCAAGAAACACAAACTATTCACGGCACTAGACACACTCCAACTCTGACCAGGTACCGGCTTTAAGGTCAAGGCAGTGATTTTGTTATTTAAGCCGGCAAAAAAGAAGCAGGGAAAACCGCTGTCGGCGGAAGAGAGGAAGAGGAAACGACTGTCTGACCCAGCGAGGACCGTCTGACACATATGTAAACATCAAACCAAATGGCAAGAATTAAAAAACACAGAAAGATGCAAAACAGAGGCCAACCGGCAACTGTGAGGATAAAGCGGTAGACAATTTTTAGTAGTACAATAGCGGGTGCTCTGTAGTGAAAAAGGTGAAAGAAGCGACCAGACTGAAAAAGTTCCGCTTTAAAGTGTACTGTGAACTCTGAAAGCTTAAAACCAACCACACTGGAGCGGTTGAATTTTTTTGCAGAAGCTTTTCCTGCCAACATGGCGGTGTAAACAAAGCCAGTCATGTGGCATTCAGAGCTCTAAAACAACAACAATGTGCCATTGTCACCGTGATTATTTTCTCCAAAAGACCAAAGAACACCTTATAAAGTCTTCTTTCAAAATCGACTGATCTGTCAATTAGTTTCCCATAAAGCAGAAAAATCAGAAAGCGTGTTGAAAAAACACTTAAACCAGTTCATCGATTATCAATCTAGTTGAGGATTAATTTAATAATCGTTCCAGCCCTATTTCAAACCAGCCCAGTCATTCTCCATTGACCTCTGGGGTCAACAAGTCATTGTTTCACCCAGGGAACTGCTTCTCACTGGACATTATCTCTTTTTTTGGACCATTTCTCAATAAAAATTAGAGATGACTGTGCCTAAAAATCCCAGTAGCCCAGTAGTTTCTGAAACATTCAGACCAACAACCATATTTACATTCAAAGTCATTAAATCACGTCATTTTTTCCCCCCCATTCTGATGTTCGGTTTAAAGTTCAATAGGTTGTCTTTACTATGTCGGCGTGACTAAATGAATTGAGTTGCTTCCATGTGATTGGCTGATTAGATATGTTTGTGTTTTACAAGATATTATATATCGGCCAGTGAGAGCGTTTACTGCAGAGATAGATTTCCACTAAATAGTTTTTAGAATAGAATTATCACACCCAACAAAAAACTGAAGAGCTTATGAAAAGCTTATTACATGTGTTACATACACCGTATTACTTATTAACACACAAGCCAGGCACAGTAGCAGTGGGCAGCACTTATCTGCGCCTGGGGAGCAATGACAGACTGGATGCCTTGCTCAGGGCCACCCCAGCCCTTGGGAATTGAACCATCTCCTTCCAGTTACTAGCCCAAATCTTTTCCTCCTGGCCATGGGCTGCCCATATTGATGTTTTCTTTTGAATTGGTTCTTGCCTTTGCTCTAAGGACTTCACCTGCTACCAGGAAGAACCCAGGATGATCCCCTGTTTGAGAACCAGAAGGGGGGGGGGGACCTGCTGCAGGATCAGCCTCCTGAAGGAGGTGGTCCAGCCCCAGAGAGTGTGTGAATGCTTGTGTATATGCTGGTCTCACACACACACTCTCTCACACACACACACAGATAGAGAGAGAGAGAGAGTAACGGTCTGATAAGACCCATATGACCCGTGTTAAAGACCGACCAGGCCAGAGCCGATCTTAGTCAACATCACATTAGTCAAGACTAGCTCCAGCTACGAGCTAACCTGCTAAATAGCGCTGCTCGTAAACAGCCAACGTCCGCGTGACTTAGTTGACGCAATTATTCGGGAACTCAAATTCAACGACTTAGTAGCGAATTAGTGCGGTGTTAAATGTCCAGTAAGAGCCAGTGACAGCCAGCGTCAGTGACACGTCGCCCGGATGATGATGATGCTAACAGGCTAATGTTGTCAGGGATGCAGAGGCCGCTGGCTCCAGGGCTGCCAGCCTCCCCCCGCCCCCAGCAGCCCCTGCACAAACCCCGCACAGAGACGAGACAATTACCGTCATGTTTGGACGACAGAGCGGATCCCGAGGCCTGCTCGGCCATGGTTTCCTGAGGGAGGGAGGGGGGGCTCGATGCTGCTGTCACCGGGGCAGTGGAATAACAAGCTAGCAGCGTCCAAGAAAACAGGCTAACATCGTAACCGCTGCGCTAAGCTAGTGAGGAGCGACGCGGCGCTTTCCGTTTGGACTTTCAAAATAAAATCCGCCTTTTGAGATCCTAAAAATAACCTTATAATATTCATGTATCCATCTTCCATAGGAAATGAATGGAGACAGCAGATCAAAGGCAGTTCAGGTAGATAGAGACACACATTCAAGGCGACTTTAATGTGTTTTTACATTCTCTCAGCTTTTTCAACTCCTAACAATTTCGCCACAAAAACACAATTTATAGTTTTGTGTAGCAATATTCTCGATATATTATTATTATCATTATTTGTTTGCAAAAACATATGTGACAGGAAAAAACTACAGATATTAAACATTACAGTCACCCATGAACCACAGACACAAACACACACACATTACAAGATGAACAGAAGATGACATTCAAGACTCCTCAGACTTAGTTTCAAGATTAACTTCAAATTTGTACACAGAAAGGCATTTTTCAGTCTAACCTTATTGAAGTGTGGAATCCTGTACCTCCAGCCAGATAGTAATAGTTTGTATTCATGGTTAAGGTCAGAGGCAACAAAGTTCCGAACCAGTCACCACATGTTATTGTGGGAGGATTCATAAAGGAGTCATAAAGTTTTTCAGTTGGTTGACCTGCAATCTTTAAACAGATTTTCATTTCATGAAGCAGTTTTGATTTCACAGCAGACTTTTGTGGCATGTTGTATTACATAACTGCAGAACACTCATTACCACAGAGGTATAAGACAAAAGAAGAACTTGTTTACTTGCCCCCGAAAGACCTAAGGCGACAGAGGAAATAGCTCCTTTTTTTTGCAGACCAGTACAATGTGGTCTTTCCATGATACCCAAGTATTTATTAGATTGAACCTGTCGGATTTCTTCATTATGGATGGTAATGGGAACTTTTAAGGCAGTCAGATGGTGATACAAACACTATGTCTACAGTGTAAGCAGTGTTTATTTTCAGAGCATTTTTAGTTTAGACCCTGTTAGTCAGGAAGGAGGCATATCAGTGAATCAGAAAGTGGTTTTGTCTCCTTTGAATCATTTTTGTCCAAAGTGTGGCTTAATTTATTCATTCTTATTTATCTTGTACTGCATTATTATCCTCCACATGAAGGTCATTTGCTGGTGCCAATCCCAGCTGACATAGGGTGAAACACCCTGGACAGGTCGCCAGTCCATCATAGAGACAAACAACCATCCACTCACACTCACGCCTATGGTCAATTTAGAGTGTCCAATTTACCTATTCCCCAAATCTGCATGTTTTTAGACTGTGGGAGGAAACTGGAGAACCTGGAGAATACCCTCGCACACACAGGGAGAAGATGCAAACTCCATGCAGAAAGGCCCTTGTTTTTATTATGAATTATTTATAAAAACTAAAAGCACTAAAGCTCTAATAACTTCCTTCACAGACTATTTGATCGTGTGCGGTCACATTCTAATATAATTTTTGCGCTGATGTTTTGAAGGCGCATTGCTGCATTCCTGTTATGGATCTGCTGATTAAAGTAGCTTTGATATTTCCTGTTCCTCTTTCAAAATAAAATATATACGGTGAATCTCTTTTCTGAGAAATTGGCAGTGCACAGTTCCATGTTCACATTTATGACACTGAAACAACATACAAAGAAGGAGATGTTTGTGTTGTTGTTGTTGTTTTTAAGCAAAAGTTAGAATATAATGGAATAGAATAGAATAGAATTGACTTAATTGTCATTGCAAAACACACACTTGTATCATCCAACAGAATTGGGTTCCGACTCTCTTTAACAATAGTCAGATATAATAGTATAATAATAGTAAGTATAATAGTATCAACCATAGTAAAATATATAATAAAATAAAAAATATATAGTATAAGTTAGACTCAGTCACTGAAAGCTGTGTAATGTCAGTGGAAACTGCAAAGGTAAATATAAATATATGTACAGTACACACTGTTTGGCAGAAATAAACATCCAACATAAATAGATGATATAAAACACGTAAATCTGAACTGCAATCCATACAAACTAAATGAACCATGCAGCTCAGCTGCATAAAGAAACAAATCTCTGTGAGTTGACAAGGGGGCAAAACAAATCAAGTACAATATAAAATAAAGGCATTAAATGTGAGGAAAATGAAGCGCAAAACACAGTGTTTGATGTATTTATCATGACACTGTGGATCATCAACTCCCACTGAAACATGGTAAAAAAAAAAACACCTCCTCTTCTAATCTCTCTCTAAAACAGATGTATGGATATGGTTGATTTGGTCGACTTTCCTGTACACGCACACACACACACACACACGCTGGTTTCACATTCTTTGTGTGGACACTCATAGATACAATACATTCCCTAGCCCCTTACCCTAACCTTAACAATCACAATTAAGTGCATAACCCTAACCTTTAACCTAACCCTAACCCAGGTTAAAACCCTGGTCTTAATCCTCAAAAAGCCACTTTTAAAGTTGTGTAGACAGCCAAAATGTCCCCACAAAGGTCAAAATGTCCCCACAAAGATAGGTTTGTTTAACAATTGGTCCACACAGCTTATTTAAGACGTGCACACACACACACACACACACAGACTGAGCGTAATCACTAGAGCGTGGCACAGGGAGGTGGTGCATCCTCAGCCCTCAAGTTTCTTCAGCAAACTAAGAAAATGAGGAACCGTCATGCAAACAGCTCTATCTCGACATCACCATCATCATTCATCTGCTCCACTGGCTGAGACTGTCTCTCAACGTCTCTACTTTTTTTCAGCACAACCTATAGGCAATCTGATTAAATTATTATTTTCTTTAAATTCACCAACTATATAAACACACCTGGGCAAAAAGTACCATTTAAAAAAAAAAAAACTACTAACAAAAATAGTAGAAAAATTGTCTGTTTTGTGACTTCTGCACTTCTTCTTTTTTTTTTAAATGCAGTATAAAACTAATCATAACTCATTGACTCAACAAGAACACAAACATTTTGTAAAGCCACCCCAGGATGTCCATATAAGGAGTGATGTATTATCCTCACTTTACCAACAGAGTTCACAGGCATACCTAATAAAATGACCTGTGAGTGGATAGCATAAAAATTATGACAATAAATATAATTTGATTTATAATCAAATTCTGTGTGATATAAAATATACTATTTAGACAACAGTAAAAATTACACAAAAAAAAAAATGTGTAAGACTTGAGGGAAACGATGTCAGGAGGCCGCTGCAAACAGAGGATGTGGAGCAAAAGAGATAATCAGCAGAAGGGAGCACTTTTGTCATTCTGCTGTGCTGGAGATAAGGAAATAAACACAGAGTGAGTTTCATTTTGGGAGCTGCTCTTCCCCTCTCAGGATCACATGGAGTGAGCGTGAATCTAAAGCTCAGCTGTGCTTTCTGTAAACATCTCAAGACAAAAACACACACACAAATAAAAAATAGAATCATTCCAAGAGTAGCCAGTGCAGAAGAGAAGAGAAGAGAAGAACTCCTAACAAGAAGCTTCTTCGATTCTCAGAACGAGAATATAAAAATACCAAAAATAACTGAGTCAACGGAGAAAAGAGGGAAGTGGTGAACAGTCGTCTTTCCGACACTCAGTGAAGCTCACAGCAGATGTGTGCTTGTGTGTGTGAGGAGTGTGATATTTTTCTTTTCTCTTCAATCCTCGAGAAACAGCGTCCATGGGTCTGTTACGTCGGTACATGTGGCTGTGGGTGATGATTGTGGTGCTTTTTGGGAGCTTCATCATCATCATCTTCTTCCTCCTCATCAACAGGTGCATCTCCAGATCAGGTGAGTGTCTCCTCGGCTCACTGTCAGTATGAAAACTCTTCAGTGTGTTCAGCTGAGGATTTCTACAATCAGTGACACCGATGTGAATTAAATTCAATCAAACTGAAAGCTTAGGTTGAATTAACTTCATTTGCTTGAGTATAACTAGTTTAAATGATTTTCTCAGCCATTTCCTATTGTCAGTGCATGTAGAGTGAGAGTGGAAGCTCAGAGACCACAGAAGACTTTCTGGATCTGTATAGAACAGATCAGAACAGCTCAGATCCAGATATGCCACTTTTGGTTAATTATTTTGTTAATTATCGCTTTATTGTAGATTTAGTCCCTTATACATTTGCTTATTTCTATTATAATATACATTTTTGGATGTGCAAACATTAACTTTATTGACGTAACAAATCCTTAAATTGGTAGAGGATTAAAGAATGATATGAAACATCCTAAAAAGCTCATTTATCATCATTCAGTGAGTTTTTACGTTTCTGTAACGTCTATTTTATTCTGAAAGGACAAAACTCCTCGACAAACGCTTTCACTTTTGATTCGACAAATATTTTTGATGCTGATAATATTGTAAGAGACATTAACGCGTACATAAACACAGTGACTTTATGTTTTTAATGAAAATTCAAGTGTAGAGTCATTTTTGTGGACCATTATAGCTTACAAATCCATGAAGAATGACATAAATCAGTTATTAATGATGAAAAAAAGGTGAATATTCTCCTAAAACTCTCATTTTGTCGTCATTCAGTACAGAGGTTTTATGATTCAGTGACGTCACACTCTTAGCTGACAGCTGCTGTAATCAGTAAACTCATTATGACGCGTCACTGCAGATTAAGTTGTTATAAAGTCATTAAAAAAGTAAAGTCAATAGTTCCAGTCATATGTTCTACAGTATTTTACTCTGAAAGGACAGACTTGCTCGACAAATACTTTCACTTTTGATTCAACAAATATTTTTCTTGCTGATAATATTTTGTTTAAGAGACATTAACGAGTAAATAAACACAGTGATTTTATGGTTTTAATCAAATGATCTATGAAGAATGAGAAAAATCAGTTATTAATGATGTAAAAGGTGAATATTCTCCAAAAACTCTGACCTAGTTTTAACTTTATGTGCATACACTGTGTAATATAATAACAATATAAATACAAATGTGTGCTACCACACTTCAGTGGCTGCTCTCATACAGTAAAATGAGTATTACAGTTGTTTGTGAGTTCAGAGGTCATCTGCTTTATTTTCAAAGTCTGCTGAATTATTCAAAGTGGGTCTGTAAGAATAGATGATGTCCCACTTCTGGAGCCCTTTGAGCCACACTGGACTACATAACTAAAATGGACTTGACCTCACTTCACATGATCTGATTACACTGGAAAATCCACTGACTTTGCTGTGAACTGTTTTTCCTGGAAGTGTGTCTTTGGTTAAAAAAGAAAAAGAAAGAAAGGAAGAAGTTTCCAGTGAAAACAGCGAAGAATTCTGCTGAAAAGGTTCTGCTGTGGCCTGAGCCACACTTTCCATGTTTGTACACAGAAAAATAAAAATAAAGAAACTGTGACATTATAGCTTGACTTCAACTCTTCTCATCATTATGACTTAGCATCTCAAAATTAAGAGTTAGTATTGTGAGGACAATACACTGAGAATGGGTTAAAAGATGAGAGGAACAATGCAGGAACCCGAGGTGAACGCGGGAGGAAGTTCTGAGCACAGGAGAGCACAGGACTTAACAAAAAGCAGAATATAAGGAAATAACTATAGCACTAAAATATACATTTACCACAGAGAGGTCTGTAACAACCTGCCAACCAGAGGCTGGAGAACCAGGAAATGAGTAGAGGCTTGTGATTAGATTGAAAGCAGGTGTGCTCCCGTCCACTGCAGGTGAACTGATTGCATGTCGTGGTGAACGCAGGAAAAGGAGGAGACGTAGGCGGAGCATGACATAATTATGACTTAGTTTCTCAAAACTATGACCTAGTATGTCATAATTCTTACTTAGTATATCAAATTATGACCTAGTTTGTCATAATTCTTACTTAATGTATCAAATTATGACCTAGTATGTCATAATTCTTACTTAGTGTATCAAATTATGACCTAGCATGTCATAATTCTTACTTAGTGTATCAAATTATGACCTTGTATGTCATAATTCTTACTTAGTATGTCAAATTATGACCTTGTATGTCAAATTATGACCTTGTATGTCATAATTCTTACTTAGTATGTCAAATTATGAGCTTGTATGTCATAATTCTTACTTAGTGTATCAAATTATGACCTAGTATGTCATAATTCTTACTTAGTTTCTCAAAACTCTGACTTATCTCATTGTAAAGAGATGATAATGAGATACTATGTCATCATTGTGACTTATTAAATTATGACTCAGTATCTAAGAATTATGACTTAGTTTTTCAAAATAATAACTTATTATCTCATAGAAGAGAGATGTTATCTCATCATTATGACTTAGTATCTCATAACTATTACATAGTATCTTGTAATTACATACAGGATTGTGTGAAAGTCATTATATTAATTACAGTCTTTAAAAATAAGTGAGCAGTTTCATTGGTTTCATTCTCAAAAGCATGAACTACCTGTTTTTAATAAGACACAACACAACACTGAACTGTAGAAGAGGAAGGAAAACCAAAGCATCGCACATACTGTCTCTGTAACTGAGGTGGTGACTGTAAAGCAGAAGTACAAAGCTATTAATCGAAATCATAAAAATATGTCTCACTAGGGCAACAAGTTTTAACACAAATGATATAATCCTGCGCACATAAAGAAGATTATTTGTGGGAAACGTGGCAACCAGTGGTGACGACGTCACCCATGAGAATCTGACCCTGAGCCCCCAGAATCATGATTTGTTGACATTTTGCAACAGGAAGGTCATGTAATTTAGCTATTTTCCTCTGAATTGGACCATCATTTACAAAATTGACATCATGTTCTATTGAAAAAGAGCTGTATTAGCACTGGAGACCATTCACTCCTCAGTTATTTTTGCCCCCCAGTGGCCATTCAGTATATATTTACTTTAGCATTGGCATTCACCAGAAAATTACATCCACGTTTTTTAATATAGAGTCTATGATTTGGAAGAATAAAATGTTACTGCACGTCTTTATGTAATATAATAATTGTTGGCTTTTATGTTCTATTAAATAATAACAATAATAACAATAATAAAAATCTTATATTACCTTTAAAAAATATTTCACATCAGGAGTTGTGAAATGTTTAAAAGTGATGAATTTGTCTAATGTTTTTGTTTTTAATTCTCTCTCTGTGTAGCTTTAAATTAACAGCCTGTTCTCTGTCCCACAGGAAAACACAGAATCTCACATCTTCAGAGACGAACGGTCGTCAACAAACAGTAAGACTTTACTCATTTTCTTGCTAAAAACCTTCAAAAGCTTTGACAGTTGAAACACAATAATTGTGTTACATATCCAAATCAACAGAATTAAGTAGGTGGACGATGTCACTGCATTATGACTTTATTCTCATAATATTACGACTTCATTCTAATAATATTAACTTCTCATTATATTGCAACTTTATTCTAGAAATATTCATTTTTTCTCTTCAATTTGGCCCTAATACTACGAAACAAAAATTAAAATAGAATGAACCTCTAACCCTGGTAACCCAGTAACCTCAGGAATCAAACTAAATGAACCAGTGTGGACAGTGGGATTAGCACAGAGACTGCACAGGTGGGACAAACTGGACACAGATCAATCGCATTAGGCAATCAAAGGTGTCGCCAGGACAGGAAGTTAAATTAAAAAAGGTACACACACGAGGAAGGAGTACAAAATAAAACTGGAAACAATTAAAACAGAAATAACAACATAAATCCAGGGGCCGTCACAATGTTGCCTACCACTGCTTTAACAAGCTCCAATGTTCATTGATTGATTGTATATGTTCAATATTATTTGAACACATTTTATTGTGAACGGGTTCAGCAGACAAAGATAGACAGTTTTAAACCTCACTGTTTTTCCATGGCTTTCTTATCCCCCCCATCCACTGCCTGTGGGTTGCCACAATGATCATTTTCAATAGGTTAATACTAATAATTATTGAATGTCTGGCTTTCTGAATATACAATAGAATAGAACCTTATTGTCCAGCCTGATCAGGACAAAAATATTTTTACATTATGTGAAATACAGATTTAAAAAGTACAGATTTTGTGTGAGAGTTGCTGCAGATCAGTCCTCTCCCCGCTGCGCTTATTATTTCAGACGTGTCTGAACGATAACCACAACCTCTCGGCTCACTAATGGAGTTGAGCTGTGGCGTTCTGCCATCAAGGCGTACGGAAAACGTTTTCAGTCAAAGGTTGTTATAAAGGCGGAATGATTGAGAGGATAACAGTGTGTTGTTTTGATAAACAACTGTGGTCTGTGTCTAAACACACAAAGCGAGCTGTGTGTGTGTGTGTGTCACAGTGTCGACGGAGAGCGTTTCAGTTTCAAGGCTGGATTTTCACTTACACATGTCATTGAGGTTTGGAACGAGGACTTTCTTCCTACTGGAACAGATCCTGCGTCTGGTTTCACTGCGGCTTCAGATTTTAAAAACCACACTCCAGGATCTCTTTCACATACTATTCCACTGTCACTGTTATTATTATTATCATCACTGATTTTTTCCCCTCTAATTCTTTCATTTCTTGTGTTTTAGGGCGGGGGGGAGAATAAACGTGTCATAACACTGTCATGGAAAATGATAACAAACATATTTCTCAATTATTAATTCACTCTACATAAAATAAATGCATTGAATCATGTTTCACTGATTCTAATATAATATCATATTCATTTTGAACTTTGCACAAAATGACTCATTTTTACTTTTCATTGTTGCTGATTTGGTTTGTTATCTATCTATCTATCTATCTATCTCTAAATAAATAAATAAATGAAATACATTTTTATTTTGTTTTAATACAAACTCTTGCTTAAAAACTATGATGCAAATATGACATACTTTTATACTGTAAAACATTTAATTTCCATGTTTCTCCATTTTCTCTTTTATTATTGTTAATTGTTTATATATACAGTATAATTCATATTTTCACCATTTTAATCTTCTGAAACTAAATTTAGCTCAGCTAAACTTAAATAAACCTCACTAAGTGAAGGTAAACTGCCTGATGCATTTACTCTGAGATACTCTACAGATGACTCTACAGAAAGATGAAGCATAAATGATGCCATTTGTCCACGTTGTTGCTGTGTAGTTATTTTAGTGCCATTTTTCCATCTGTAGTATCTCAGGCTTCACTTAAAGCAGCCGCTGGCTGCAGAATCAAAATCCCTCATAAAATCCCTGGCAAGTAAAGTGTGAAAGATTTTTTCCTAAATGTTTCTCTCCTCATCTTCACAGTAGCAACGCGTACCAGGAGACAAACCAGCAAAGCGTCACTCCTCCTCTGCCTCCTCGGACACAGTTTCTCATGGCTGGTATGTCTCTGCTGTTGGATCATATGATGCAAAAAAAATCCCCCCTAAAATTTCCCTCAGTCCTCTCTCTTCCTTTTTTTTTTTTTTTACTTCACCACCACATTATCACAACTGTGCACAGAAAAACCTCAGTGCACAATCTGCCTTTTGACAATGAACACACATGAGTTCATCACTGGTCACAACTGTCTGTGAACTGGACCCAGATCCAAGACCAAACCACATATTTTTTTTATTCATTGGAGAAGAAAAGTACTATTGTTACTAAAATAGCTTCACTGTCAGATTTTTATAAGCACATTTAAACCTAACATTAGTGTAGGGTTGTAGTAGTGGTTTGATAGTGTTTTAGATAATGTTTGGGGGCGGTCTATTGTATAGTATTTTGTTGTACTTCCTTTAGATAGTTTTGTTCATGAATTGTATGGTATTGGCATCTTTAGGCTTTACAAAATGGGGTTTTTCTTCTTTCTTTGTGTTGTTCAGTCAAAGTTATGATTTATTTTACATTGTGTATTTTGTTTAAAACAAGATTCGCAATAATTGTGCAGAAGTCACAAAATAGACCAGTTTTATTTTACTTTTGCTTATAAAAACAAGCCAAATTTTTTAAATTTAGTACTTTTTGCTGGCGTATATTTATATAGTTGGTGAAAATGAAATCATTTCATCAGTTTGCCTATTGGTTGTGCTGAAAAAAAGGATATGAGACACTCTATACTGCACATTCTTATAATTTCTGTATGTTTCATCATAGTAATGGAAAAAATCAGCCTAAATGCTCTTAGTTCTATGCACACCACTGTGACCACAAGGGAGCTGAGCTTAAAGCAAAGCTCAGGCCCACACACTGTTGAGAATTAACGTGACGTATTATCAGCTTGTCCTAATGATATCTGTTGTTTCAGAGGCACAAAGCTATGAGAACCTGGCTGACACACCTGTAGACGGAAATAATAAGAAGATTAACAACAATAAACAGCTTGTTGATGACTACGAGCAGGCTCTGAATGACTACGAGCAGCCGCAGGAGGAATATGTGCAGCCTAAGGATGACTACGAGCAGCCGCAGGAGGAATATGTGCAGCCTAAGGATGACTACGAGCAGCCTGAGGAGGAATATGTGCAGCCTAAGGATGACTACGAGCAGCCTGAGGAGGAATATGTGCAGCCTAAGGATGACTACGAGCAGCCTGAGGAGGAATATGTGCAGCCTAAGGATGACTACGAGCAGCCTGAGGAGGAATATGTGCAGCCTCAGGATGACTACGAGCAGCCTGAGGAGGAATATGTGCAGCCTCAGGATGACTACGAGCAACCACAGGAGGAATACCTTCAGCCTCTGGACGTAGACTTGCAGTCTCAGGAGATCCTCTCTCCTCCGTTCAATAACCCAGATCCATCAATGGACAACGTTTCCATGGAGGATTACGACGACATCGGAGGTGAAGACGAAAACCAGGGTGAAGAGGACTACGACGATGTGGGTTAAACAACCCACGAGAGACTGAGAGTTTGACCCGAGTGACCCTTTCTCATCCAGATCCTACAAGAGCAGAGAGACGAAGACAACTTCACCTTTGTTTTCATGAACAAGGTGAAATGAATGGGGAGAAAAGTATAAAGAGCTGCTCTGAAATCTGCTGAATAGAAAGCACTAAAATCACATGAAATCACGTGAAATGCCAGCTATTGAATATAAGCATACATTTGTTTTTATAAAGGTGGCTATTGAGTGAGCATTCAGGTTGTTCTTGAGTAAAATAAACCTTATTTTTGCATGATGAATGCCCACTGACAGTTGTAGAATTCAATGGACTCTGATGGACACCTTTTCTACTGGAGAAATTGCCTCTAAATGAGCAAAGACTGCTGAGAGAAGCTCCTGTGGCTCCAGGGTCAAGAAATGTTTGAAAGTTGCAAAGTCTTATCAAACTTCATTCCCGGGTTTTAGTGGATTTTTGTTGGCTATGACTTGCATAAAAATATTAATTGGCATTATTATTATCATCACATCATGCCATGCAAATTCCAGTGTGATTTCAGGCACAGAATCTTCCTGCCAGTAACATATCCATTAGCCATGACTATTTTTGGCAAGCCTACAACTTGGAACAGTGCCAAATCTTTTTGTCTTTTT
Source organism: Solea solea (assembly GCF_958295425.1). Classification (NCBI taxonomy): domain Eukaryota; kingdom Metazoa; phylum Chordata; class Actinopteri; order Pleuronectiformes; family Soleidae; genus Solea; species Solea solea. The sequence goes on from NC_081137.1 coordinate 2,847,910, forward strand.
TTTTTGCCTTACTTAATTTTATTACCACTTTATTACCAGTTTGGGCAAACTGTACAGTTACAGATTGCCTCCTTCCTAAAGTTATCAAAACAAAGTGAATCACAAAAACAACAAAATTGAGATCAATAGTAATGATACAGTGGTTTTCTTATTTTGTATTTTTTATATAAAATGGTATAAAACATATTTAGTGCAGTCCCAAGTTGTAAAAGCTAATATTTGCTATCAACACTGATGGCTAATGGCTATGCTAACAGCGAGGAGAGTAAACATACTGAAGCAAAAGTGAAGGTTGTTAGAAATATTACAGTTAAGTACAAATGTTTCCCTAAAATACAGTAATATTAATACAATAAAACAATTATATATGTATAATTATTATTATTGTTATTATGTTACATTACCTAACTGGGCGTATGCAGCACTTTAGCCCAAGACGACAGTGTTGCTTGTTTTTACAGTGCAGACTTTCTTTGTACTTGTATTACTTGCACCGTTCATTATTTTCATCAGTAAAATCTGAGTTAATTATTCTCTTCTTTCATGTGATTAAAATATTCCCCTGTTGTCTGTGGCAGTGTCTTCACGTTGGCAGATGGACACACACATCACCACTTCAGAGGTTGTGTGTGTGTGTGTAAACTCTGGTTTTAGCTAATGAGGCACTGCCTCTTTTTTGTGGCGAGAAAATGTGTCTTGGAGAAGTTGGTCATGAACATAAGCACCTATAGACATTCTGTAAAAACCATATCCTACTTTATGAGAGTGTGTTTGTTAGAGTCCTCAACAACTAGAACATTTAAATAACTGACAACAGTTAGACTGTTGCCTGTAATGTAAGATTCACACATGTAAGCTAACCATTTAGTATTAGTAATATACTTTTGGAGTGAAGTACAGCTTTGATGCTAATCCCCCTTAATAACATGTGTCCCAATGTTCTTAAACATTCACATGTTTGTGGCTCAATTATATTCTTTTTTTGTTCTATTTTTCTAAATATTTAATACTGAATACTGAGTTTGATGTCTGATCATTTTTCAATAATGACCTTGTTTGACAGTGCATTTGAGGTCATAAAAATGCTCGTCACTCACTTTATACCCACACACTGTCCAGTAAGAAAGTATTCATTTATTTTATTGTTCTATTTGACTATTCAATTTCCAACATCTGAGCTAATCCCCACCCCAACGTGTTCTTGGTTTTCTGAATTATTTGTAGTTTCATCTAGCTAGCTGAGTCATATCGGCTACACTGCTGCGTGTCATGTAAATGAACTATTTAGTACAAGTAGTATACTTTCATAGTGACATACAAGCTTTGGAATATAGTCTCCATTCTGTGCGAAATGTTTAGTGTGAGGAAAGTTCATAAAATTTACCTTTGGAGGATGCGGGCATCGATCCCGCTACCTCTCGCATGCTAAGCGAGCGCTCTACCATTTGAGCTAATCCCCCCGTGCTCCTGTATCGGACGTCCGTGAACGCACCACCACATGAGTACGCTGGACTACGGAAACTTGAGTATTAAATTATTTCTTTAAGTCTTTATTGATATTTTTTCACAGGGGTCATCACTGAGGTGTTTGTACTTTTACTTTTATGCCTTTTCTTACTCTCTTTCTGTTTTTTTTTTATCTCTAATATTGGCCGTGTTTGATGATGCATTCAACGCCCTAAGCATGCCTGGGAATCACAGAATTGTGTGCACTTGCCCAGTCTGGTGTAAAACAAAAACCAACCCAGTTATTTTAATTTTATATTCAAACTAAGTGCGTCACTGACATAAAAACAGAGAGTCAATAAGTCAGTAAAGGGAAACAATAAGTCTATGTATCCAAAAACGTGTTTATAAGAGTTTAATCGCGTAGAAATATTTCTGGCCTGGAGGTTTATTTAAATACAACAGTTGAGGACAATGCAAATGTAATTATGCAAACCAGTTTTGTGAATCTTAACTCTAACTTGATTATATATCTTTATAATAATAAAACAATAGAGCTTATTCACTGTTATCTATGTACAATCTTTCATTTTCACTTTTTTCTTCACTCTGTTTACCTTGGGTGCCCCCTAGTGGGTGTGAGAGCCCAAATAATACTGAGACTGGGGGGGGGGTCAAAAATTATTTGGTCAAGTTTTTAAGAAAAACACCCAAAGCCAACAGTTTGTTGACCTACATTCATGGAGTGATTCCTCACACAGAGACCACATAATAACATAATATGCAACAACATAATAACACAGTGTCTGACGCTCTCTCTCTCTCTGTGTCCTCGGTTGTTTACATGGAAGAGATCTGGGTTTGGATGCAAGGACTGAGCCACAGTTTGGGGTTTTAGTGAACTCAGACGTGATGAAGGCCAAAAAAGTGGGTGAAAGTTGTGGGGGAATTTACACCCAAAAGAACTCAAATGCACAAAAATCAGCTCAGCAAAAAAACAAGAATCCAACGTTACCATGACAGCAGATCACTTTTTCACTTCTTTGACCTTGTTTTTAAGTTATAAAACAGTATAATAATAATAATGAGAATAAATTGTTTATTAGCAGTTACCTTCGCATTTATTTAACTGCTTGTTTAAAAGAAGCAGAATAAAAAATTATTTTCATGTTTTTGTGTAATCTCAGCTTCATACTCCCTCAGTTGTACAGTTAATCACTGATATGTTGTGTCTGTAATGTAGCTTTTGGTGTGTCTGTGTGTGACACTAAGTGTATATGATTTAAATTGAATTGAGTGACGACTTCAATTTTGAAATGTTTGCACCGGAAGTTAGGCTTAAATAGTTAGGCTTAAATAGGCTAAGGGCTCTAACTTCATATACATACAGAGAGAGCAACATTAAATTAACTATTTATTTTATATTTAACATTTAATAAAAATAGCATAATTCATATTTTATTTAAAAACTGCTTTGTGTGGGAAAACAGCTTAAGCAGATGAAATAAGGAGAGAAGCATGTGGACATTTTTTTTCCATGAATCAGTAGTTTAATACAGCTGTGCTCCTGCTTCTTCCTGTTTGAATGTTTGAACTTGTTTCAGCTCTAACTTCTCACAGTCAGCATCACTTTTTGCTGAAAACGCATGTTTTTTCTTCATTTTATCACATTTTAATTCAAATTATTCATACTATAATGGTGCCAGTATGCGGCTGCATGTGTAGCATATACAGTAAGTGAATATTTTACAATTTCAATTAGATTTTATTAAACTTGTGACACCATTTTAAGAGAGATTGTGATGAAAATCCCATCAAACAATGCAGTTGCTGGTATATCTTGCAATTATTTGTAATACCAAGCTGTCAAATTGCTATATTTGCTTTTAAATCATAATATTGTTCTTTGTCACTTATTATTAAGTTGTTGCTTGAATTAATCATTTTATGTATTTGTAATGCATGGGATAATTGAAAAGGGTTACATTTCCTTTTATTTAATTGACTTTAATCATATTACTGTAAGTGCAGCTGTAACTATATTTTTATCACTCTGTTACTATTCATACACTTTATGATTATTTTGGTAATTAAGCTTTTCGGTTGCATGTTATTATAGTAGTAGTAGTAGTAGTAGTAGTAGTAGTTGCTGTTTAGGTTTATCAAAAGTTTTACCAAGGGTGAAATTTGTATTTTTATTTTGAAAGAGTTCACCGGAAGTGCAACAGTTAACTGCATCCCCCGGCTTGACTCTCCATGCGGACAGATCGCATCTTGCATTCCGACGGCAGCGGGATGTAACCGCTGCTGACTTCATGTCTCCGAGCCGCGTTGTGAAGGAATAAAATGTCCCTGGTGAAGGAGTCCGGCTCTTGTCCTGACGGTTACCGGGCTCTGAGCACTAGTGAGCTGCGGGAGCTTCTCCAGGACGACGACAAAATGGACCAAATCATCCGACTGAATGAAACGGTGGGTTCCGCTGCTCTGTTCCCCCCGAAGAACCCGGGGTGTCCGGAGGAATCTGCGCCTTATTAACGCTTCATTACGTCCCTTTTATCGCCTGTAACAATGCCGTTCTCTCGTTTTCACTCTGCGTGTTTTGTTCTCTCTTCGCTGAAAATTAGTGTTTATGTATTTTGTGTCATATAACATGATATGTGTAGCAACGTAAATCCGCTTATTACATGGCTCATCGATCGTGTGCGTGGCGAGCGGTCGCATTTCCAATCTGGTTTTTACCGACTTTTTTATATTTGCGTAAATTAAACAGATGCCGAACAGAAGATTTAAAGCAGATTTGTGGATCTGTTTAATGTTCGCGTGATTAGTTTGATCTACAAGTGTTCGTAGTGCACAAAAGGCATCGTGGTGTTGGAGCCGCTATGCATTTGCAGTCCTTACGCCAAACTCCGTTTAAATACCTCGCAAAATAGAGTTTTTCCATCTCCCTGCACTTTGCTGTACAAAGTGGGAGATTACTTAAGAAACCGTTTTCCTTTTTATAACACACTTTTGATTTCGGCATCATTTGAATGTATTCAACATCTCCCATTTGAAAGAAATGTCAACTTTTTACAAGTAATCTTTATGTGACATTTTCATTCTAAGGCTGTTCTGACGTGCTTATGTATCTTCAAGGAGAAGTGTCATGTCCTTGCATTAGGTAGCATCCTATTGTGATACATTTGTGCCGAATTGAAGGGTGATGTATAAGCTTATGGAAACATTGAATTCATGTTATTTAGTAAATGTGGTTTTGCGTATGAGCATAGAAAGCCAAAAAAATGCAGGTATTTTGATCGGAATTCCGCGTGCATTACACTGCATTAGTCATACCATTGATGTGTGTCTCAGGGCTACATGATGAGCTTCCTGGTGTCAACCAATACTTCTTACTGACACACACACATGCATGCATGGGCCCCATTTTCATTAGGTGTGCCTTGGGGGTGCTCAAACAGAACAGAGTCTCTCCATCAAGATTCAGCGGGCTATAGAGTTTCATTGCGTTCTCATGGCTGTGGCTGGGGTGACAACAGCAGCAGTGTGTGCACTGAAACAGTACCAGTGTGTGCTCATCACCATCAATACATGTTCTCGCCATGTTAATGTGGAGCGAGTTGAGAAATTAGAATATTCCTGGAAGAAGAAGGTCCTCGCGTTGAGAACTGCTGGACGGCACCTTTTGAGCTCCACGCCACTTCTTCCCTGATATGTTAAGACAGCTAAGGCTGAAAGTCATGTGATATTGCTTAAAAAGAAAGAGAAAGGCATGACTTTTGTTGGCGACGGGTGTGACATGTGAAACCTGGCTCTTGTGAGTGAAATGGTACGTTGGAGCCAGAGCGGTTCACTCTCCCGGGGGGGTCATACAACTCTTCGCCTGGGAGACTATTGAAATTCACCCAGTGTGCCATTAACCTGTCATTAGCTTATCATATAAAACCTGTGACATTCGCTTCCAGTGCTTGGTGCAGCTGTATTATAATCATGAAGCATATGTTTGCTGTGATGATTTCACAATGTTTTTTATTCGTATGAGCTCTGGGAGCACAGCGCTTCATTAATCTCATGCAAACGACAAGTGTTATGTAAACTGCTGAGTTGAATCAATCATAATGTCATATATACTGCAGCTTTCTTGGCAGCGCTCATCTCGTCCTTATTTGTAACTGTCAGAACAAGAAGCGACATGTCCGCCGAGTGCAATAATCTGACACATCAGGTTTTTGTCACCGGTGCTACAGCTGCTTCTGCCGCAGCGTTGTTGTGATCCCAAACAGGCTGGCAGATAAATATCAATCCAAATAACTTTTATTTATGCAAAAGCACCAGTTTATATGATATGACAACAACACGCAACCTCCGGAGAGCACTCATCAGCGGTAAAGTCAGCTTTTTGCTGCCATGAACAATAAATAGTGGTAAAAAATAATAGTGTGAAAAGAATTCATCAACTATTTTGTTTGATGAATGTTGAAGCAAAGCTTGTCGTAGCCCCACAATAACACATAACAGCAGGCGTGTTTGGCCCTTGATGGTGGTGGCGGCTTTTGGAAGTCAGCATGTTTATATGCATGTTAGAAGTCCGATTTTAGTCGGACTAAGACATTAATTCAGGTTTCCTTAATGTCATATCAACACGTTAGACAAACGTTGAGCTAGTCTTAGTCGGAATGACAAATGTGGATAGTGCGATTCATAGTCAGATTACTCCGGCATGTATATGCTTAGTCGGACTGGAGTTGGACTTGGCGTTCTGTGCATGCACCAAAATGTCCTCCCCAGTCTTTGACCCTGAAGTAGAAGGAGACGACATATAAACCACATTTCTTTCGACTCTACCTCGACTAAGACGACGACGACAAAAAAAACAACAAAAAAAAACTTGCTCATACATCGCACTTATGACTAGCACTTCATAGTTTGGCTTACTTGAAGCTCTTAATTACTTCTAGCTCTTATTTGTACCCAAATGTTTAAATGCACTTATTGTCGGCAGCGTCTTTCTTCAGACAACACGACAACCACAAGAGCCATGTTCTAGCAGACGTACAGAACCACAAACTGGTCCATCTCACTGACCAATTATTGCCTGTCCTAGTCAGACTACGGCCTTAGCTCGCTTAAACTGTGCATGTAAACGCATGGAGTGTCTGTCATGGCCAACTTCATCGTGAGAGTTGCTGGTGTTGCTAAAGTGATTAATCTGCCTGACGACAAACTGCATCTCAATTTCCTTTGGGATTGAGTCTGGAAAAGGGTGTAGTCACTCCCTCCCACCTCCAAGAGGTGTACATCAAAATGCCTCGGTTTGCGTTTGGATAAACCTGGGTTCACTCAGTCCAAAACGTGACGGCAATGCAGTGTCCTCCATTGTTGGGTGCACTTTGTCCGAATAAAACGTGTCAAAAAACACTGGCAAAGGGGGAGAACTCTATTTGGACAGTGTTCATTCATTCATTATCTAGCGCTTTATTCTCCACCATGAGGGCCGTGGGGGGTCACTGGAGCCAATCCCAGCTGACACAGGGCCAAAGGTGGGGTCACACCCTGGACAGGTCGCCCAGTCCATCACACAGAGACAAACAATGATTCGCTCTCCCGTTCACAGCTACGGTCAGTCCGTCCAATTAACCTCGGCATGTTTGTGGACTGTGGGAGGAACCTGGAAAAAAAAAAACCCACACACAACATGAGGAGAACATGCAGTCACTCCTTACAGAAAGGCAGACCTGGGCCTTTTTTGCTGTAAGGCAACAGCGTTAGCCGCTGAAATATGGTTTCAGAACCAATGTGTGACACTGGTGTTACAAGAAGGATTCCCTGTCATGGAAAAGCCTTCTCTTCTTCTTTTCATCCGAGGGGCGGCTGTTTAATTAACGCCTCTGCGTTACAGAAGTCTCATTAGGTTTGAGTCTCACTTCAGATAAAAGAGAAGCACCTATTTACTGCATTTCATGTGGTCAGACACGTCCGACCACAGAAAACAAAGGCGGCGCTGCTCTTTTGTCTCCTCCAGGATCTGAGTCTCCTGCTCCCAGAGTGTCATTTATCAGGCACGATAAACAATATCAACTGTGTTCTTACAGCCTGTGCATCACAATTCAACAAGCATTTTGCTCTCAACAGACTGTGTCAGTTGTTTGATGAGTAGAGTACACAAAGCAGGAAACGGAGTGTCCTGTTTAGGGAAACTTGACACATAATTGGTTCAAAACACGCCGTGTTATTTTCATTCTCCTGAATCAGACGCGCCGTATCTCGGCCCGTCGTTTGACCACAGGGCACATTCTGGAAATTCCGCCGGACTTTAGACTCATGCGTCCTTTTTGACGACCCGTAAAATGTGAGACAGATGCAGCGAACGACGCTGGACCAAGTGAAACGGGCCTTTGCGTCCGGAGTGAGTGACTGCTGAAAGGGAAGCAGTTGAAACCGAAATGTATCCGGCTGGGCAGAGTCGCAGGAATGCTGAGACTGATGGAGCATTCAAGACAATTTTGGTTTTTGTGCAGTGTGGAGCTCACAGAGTGGCTTTGTGTCGGTGTTTGTGAGACACTTTTAACTGTTTCTGTACAGTGACGCCGTGACTCTGCGTGTTGGCAGTGCTGAGCTGCTGCAGCTCATTTGAGTAATTTATAGTTTCCCTGTGGTCTTGTGACAGTGTGACTTTCCCAACCGCTCCCCCGCACGAGCATACCTCACCCAGCATGGTGCCTTATAAGCCATAAAAGGTCGGAAATGTGACTTTTCAACATAAATTGTATGAATAAAGGTTTCATCTGTATATTAATCCCATTTATGATTCGATCCCATGTATTTTATTATGTCATTGCTCCTCTCATAGACTGTAAGTATTAACATGTGGCTGTGGTTACTATTAGATGGCAGCATCTTCGGGTTAGTGGGGGCAATGTTTTTCCCCTCTGGCACGCCTGCGGGACGTCACACTGGGGGTGTGGTTAAATCCTCGATTCCACGCCGTTTCAACCAATATTCGTTATCGTTTAATAATGAAACAGTAGGGGTGGGAATCACGATACCAATAATATCACGATACAGCGATTCTGCGATCAATATACTGCAAGACAATCATATACTGATACATCATGATATCTGTCTAACACCTGTGCAGGATTTCTCGATTTATTCACAGCATAGAGAACAAAGTGCATAAAGTCTATGTATTTATCATGGATAGGCAGGTAACCAGTTTTCCCATTAGATTCAATTCGATTAGATTAGATTCGATTCGATTAGATTAGATAAACTTTATTCATCCCCTTTGGGAAATTCAAGTATTCCAGTTTTCAGTGATCTAAAACTGAGTTTTTAAAAAAAAACACATTAAAAGGTGTGAGATTCTTTCAGATATGTGTGAAAATAGCCTAAATAAAGTATGTGCAGCAGTGGTTTCCCTCCCAGGTCCAGGTAGAATAAACATGATTAGACTCCTCACTACAGCTGTGCCAATCACCTCACCTGGTGCTTCCCCCGCTGAACCTGCTGCACAGCAGCTGTCTCTTCAACAGCTGACAGAATCCTCGTTTTTAAAGCAGAATTATTCACTGTTCAGGTGCAATGTGACAATTTCTGTGAGTCAACTGAATGTCTTTGGCTTCATGATTAAATTATCCAAGTCATTTGTCACTGTTTCATTGACAAAAGGATCAATGATGGTATTGACTTCCAGATTAAGTGATAAGGAGAATATGCCCTGATATTCTGGAGTTCTCTTCGTGGAGTCCACCTTTCCTGCATGAGATTAAGAGGAAATGACATAACACAACTTTCTGAAAGCCACGTGATGGCTCACAGAACATGAAAACACAGGTGGTAGGCTGCTTAGCCATCACTCACACACACACACTGCAAATATTTGCAGTAGTTCCATTGACTTTGTATGGTTTCAGCTTCAGTGTGTTATCTGGTGTTTGAGTATGTCGTGTCATACAGAAGCTGAACAGAGAGAGTTGATGATAAGATGGTTCTCAGGTGTTTAGCCAACGCCCTCGTCCTTCATCAGGTGCTGTTTTACCAGCAGCAGAGCATAAAGAAAGTCTGACAGAAAGATTCCACACACACAAACTTGATTTTTATATCTTAGCCAGGACACATCGTACACATTCTCTAGCCCCTTAACTTAACCCTAACAAAACCAACTCTAACCCTAAAACCAAGTCTTAACTCTAAAAAAGCCCTTTAAAGTTGTGGGGACCAGACAAAATGTCCCTAACTGTCCTCACAAAGTTTGTTGTTTGTCCCTGTACTCACACACACACACACACACACACACACACACACACCTCTCTCCTTCACCCGCGAGTCCCTGTGTTCATATGAAGTCATGCAGCTGTGGTGGGTGTAACCCCTGTGCTCTCTGCACGTTTAACACCATGAGTCATTGAATGCACCGCGATAACAAACATAAAAACATTTCTTCACTCTGGAGCTAAAATCTGCATCTGTTTTAAAACTGTTGGTTTGATGGTTTTATGGCGAGTTCCGTTTACATCGGAAGTTAGAACTTGATGACCGTGTTCATAAAGACAAGTTAAAAAGGAGAAAATTGTATACTCTAATTAGGGTATAAGAGTATTTGGTTGTCGACTCACAGTGGCTATGCAAAGTATATTAAAAACATTCAAAACAAATGTTTTTTCAATGGCAGCATTTATAAAAACAAATATTTCTGCTCCAGTGAGTAGTAGTAGGTTAGTGGACTTTGTGTCTTTGAGGTTTCTTGAATGCATCTTGAAGCTGCTCCTCTAAACTCAACACACTGTGAACCCTGCCTTACTTTTACTCGCTCTCATGCACTGGAGTTTAGAATATACAATAAATAATACCAACAAATTTTCAGTGTGGAGACACCTCCGCAGTAATGGCAGCTTGCTAGTTTGATGCATTCATCTCAAGAGAATTGTACATTTATGAATCAGGAACAGAAAAGAATCTTCTAATCAGAGTTTTTCTGATTTTCTGTCCAGTTCCAGGAGCTTCAGGTGGACAGGGAGACGCTGCTGACCTCCAACCGGAACTTGGCCGAGGAGAGCCTCGCCCGGCGACCACGTCTCAATAACGGCAAACTCCAGCTGGCGGAGAAATACCGGGAACTGTCCAACCTGGCAACCACATGCTGGGAAAAACGGAGTCGGCTCGGTGAGTGGACAAAAAGGCGGGGTGGGGTGGGCTGGGGGTGGGGTATCGGGTTCTGGTTTCACATGGATGAAATGCCGGTAAACGATCGCTATGGAGACATAAATCAAAAAAAGTGTGTGGTGGTGGCAAGGTCACTGGTTCAAATTCCAGGAATGGATTAGTGAAAAAGTCCTTGCTCCGTGAAAGTGAAGCAGGATTTGCTTTCATTTTGCCAGTGACAGCGCTGCTCTGCGTCTGACCTTAGAACAGCTGATTATCAAACTCACGTGGCCTCACAGCTTTTTTCACGGGCTGCAAAGGAAAATAAACAAAGGAAGAAATCACGGGGAAAACCCATGCAGCGTTTGCACCCTCACCACTGAAGGTTTAGAGTAATTACACATGAAATCCCACAGTGGCTCCTCATTGTCTTCCCTTGTAATTGCAGTGAGACTCACAGCCTTTCCCTGCTGCACCATCACAGGCATAGAAAGCAAAAAAATACTCCTCAATCACCGTTGACTCGCTGCGACACTTTCCGCTCATTCGCAGAGTTAAGGGGAAGTTTCACATCAGAGCTCAGAAAAAGCTTTCGGGGCTGTCAGCGAGACGAGGCTTCAACTGCTCATCGAAAGCCTCAGCGTGACTGTGCTTTGGTCATGGGAACGAAATGGAGCATATCAAGTGCCAGCAGGAAGCTTCCAGCAGTTGTCAAGGAATTTGCAGGGTGAAAAAGGGGGCCTTGTCTTTGTTTAGGCAAGTCAAGCTTGTGACGAGGCAGCCACAGGGCAGCGCCGGAGGATGTCGTCTAAGCTTCGGCCTGAAATCTAAAAGCCTCACGGGCAAACTGTAGGAAATTCCTCGCGCTCGTACAGCAGAGCCAAGCCGAGAGCAGGTGATAAAGTAAATCTCTCCGCCTTCATTTCCCGACATATTGTCAACTGCTGCTTGTGTTAAACCGCGAGTGTGAGCTTTAACGGAGCAGCTCTAAGTGCCGGGTTCTACCCTCGTCAAAAGACATCGCCACATTTCTGCATCAGCTGCCGGCCACTGATCGAAGTTGGGAGGAATGTTAAACTTCCTGTCAGTGTGTGTGTGTGTGTGTGTGTGTGTGTGTGTGTGTGTGTGTGTGTGTGTGTGCTGTCCCGCCACCCCAGCAAAGCAGGATGGGCGGGGGTCCGTCCTTCCTCTGCTAAACATCTGATTCTCGTTTGGTGCGACAAGGAAAGAGGAGGGTGAAAAAGGAAAAAAAAGAAAAACGGTGAATGAAGATGCTTTTCTGAGAGGAGTAAACTGAGCAGAGATCAAGGCCGACAGCTGTATTGTTTCATACATCCTGCGACCAGTGGAAGCTGGCAGAGTGAGTTGTGTCTCCCAGGTGGCGTCGAGGCCTTGAGTTGTTCTTGACATCCACTCCAGTTTCTCACAGATTTTGTTGGCGTCAGAGTTTCTCTGTTTCTTCCTGCTACTGCACTTTGGCTCCGACGTTTAGACTTTTGAATCGGGACGTCAGCTGATTTCCTCATCAGGAGTCAGGACTCGTACTCTCTCGTCCAATTTTAAAATGTAATTGTCTCTGTTGGAGAGGTCCACCGGTGGCTTGTCATTTTATTAAAACATAAGCGTTGGCTGATTTATAACGTATGAATGAATATTGATAAGTTACTCAAACTTTATTGGTTCATCCGGCTAGTGTTGCAGTAAATATACCACAATAAAACAGCTAAATCCAGAACGTTCCCAAGACTGTAACCGAGTCAAGACCATGATCAAGACCACAGTTGACCCAAGACCAAGACCTTTAGTTACCTGGTTTTAGGGTTAGAGTTGGGTTTAGGTCAGGGTAGGGTTAAGCACTGAACTGTGATGGTTAAGCTCAGGGTAAGGGGCTCGGGAATACGTTATGTCCTCACTAAGAATGAATGTGTGTGAATATGCTCAATGGTATCAAGTAATATTCATGTGAGCATGATTTTTGGGGAAAACGACAGCCATCCTTTAGTTTTGTCAAATCTTAAAGCGGAAGTATCACAGAATATTCTGCATTGCTGCTCTGTCTCGTCCACACTGCAGATGGAAAAGGCTTCACTGAGCACAGACTCACTCTCTCTCTCCTTTTTTCATTATTTCATCCCCTTCGCCGACTGTGCATCTGTGATATCCTAATATAAACAAAATTTCTCTAAAGCATGGAGATTTAATCTCGGAGATACTCAAAGTGATAAAAATCCGTTAAGACTACTTGCTTAGTCGAGGCCCACATACATATTTTTTCACGCTCCAATGGATAAAGACAGTAGATCACTGTGAGATATTTACAGCGCAGCTGCAGTGCTATTTAAAACATCAATACGTGCTGTCAAATTGAGTGTCACTGATAAGAAATCAAAGAGCTGCTTTCCAGACTTTTTTGGCTCTTGATGATATCCAGTGAAAGATGTACAGTATGTTAAGAGGTTCAAACCAGACTTCACTGCAGCCAGAAACAGTTTTTGAGTCACGTCCACGCTCAATGGCACACACCGGCGTTCACAAAACGAGTGGCCAGTGAACTGCTTTTATATTCCCATGCGGCTACTTAAGATTCCTCAGTGGGTGTTAAAATGCAGTGTGTTAGTCGGCTGAAGTGGACGTAGGCGAGATGTGGAAGCTAAACGACATCGACTGAACAGTCGGAGCTCGGCAGCAGTAACCAGACACCGTGTCAAAGTCTGGATTTAGAGGGAAATATGCATGAGGCTGCAGCAATGGAGTCACAACGCAAAATGGTAACACACAAGATGCATCTTGAAAATGACATTATATGGAAGAGACCGACCATTTACAATTTTCAGCATCTCCACCTGTTTTTATTTTAGTTCCTCACATTCTTTTCCATCCCAGACAACTTCACTTCCTGTGTTCTCCCATCATTGACTCGACCTGCTCCTCCTTAATTAGGTTCAGCTGTGTCCTGTTCACTCACCTCAGTCGTTAGCCACCGCTACCCTTTCAGAGCCCCTGGCACACGGGATCGGCTTTTTTATCCTCATGGAACCAGCGTTCTGGGAGCTCTAAAATGCTATTTTTCAGAAAATGTGTCCCAGCCTAAGAAAAAACAAACGGCACCCTTGAGTTTTTATGTGTACAACCAATATGCAACTGTGGGATTTGGGAGAGGTATGAACGTAGGTCTCGGTTTGCTTCAAGTGCCCCATATGAAGGAAGCGGACTACAACACGGGGTGTTGTGAGTACAACGCAGGGCATTGTGGGTAAACACAACCAAAGCACATGCACTTATTCAATAGGTTTGGTTCATTTCACTTAAATGCGAAAGTGTGAAAGCAAACTGGGACCGGCTGAATATTGCAACCTCCAATTGAGGCAAGTCCCCAATCGTACCCAGTCAATAAAAACATGAAAACATATAATTGTTTGTCTATTTTTGTGACTTAGGTGAAGATCAGATCCCATTTTATGACCAATTTATGCAGAAATCCAGATCATTTCTCAGGGTTAGCATACATTTCTTGCAAATGTACAACCAATAGGCAACTTTGGGAAAATGATGATGTCATAGTGCCACCTCTCTTACTGTCACACATTTTCGTTGTTGTTGTCATCGTTAGTTGTATTTCTATGGCAGTGTTACAGCGCCACAGCTATTGTATTGCTTTCCCAAAGTTGCATATTGGTTGCACACACAAAACACTTGAAAGACTTACCTTGAAGGACTTTAGAGATATGCATCTATGGCGTCTGTCATTAAAACATTAATCCACTGATAACATCAGTGAACTTTTGATATCAGTGTCAGGTTGAAATTTGAAAGGAAATCAAGACTTGTACCATCATGAAAAACATGAGATATGCCTTTGGCAACTCTGTGACTGCTTCAGCACCATGTGTCAGTTTTATGAGAACAACATCCTGGCATCACTTTAGTCAAAGCATTGTCAATTGTCTGACTGTGGTTCTTCGTTTGATGTCGTTTAGCAGCTGTTGTTTTTTGGCTGTTATGTCTGTGCGCAACACCCAGACTGCACCCTTTGTCTGTTACAGTTCTTCTCCAATCTCCTGTAATCCACAGACCAATCCGTGGTCCTTGTCAAAGGAGCACAAAAGTGCTGAAATTGTGTTCAAAACCAATGTTAAAAATAATAATAAAAAAAGAGTTGAACTTTCACCCACTGGCCAAACAGTAAATTCTCTTTACACCCACGAGTTCAGCACAAACGTGGGTCGGCAGCTGAGGATCCTTTCACAGGACTGTACTTGCTGTGTCTTATTGTCACACCTTTATTTGCGATGTCAGGTGTCGTCATCAAATCGGGATGCCGGGGTTTGTTTCTACTCATCAGACCAAAAGAAGAGGTTTTCATGTTCACTTCCTGTGAGATTGTATCTGTCCACCTCCTCTGTTGTCAGAGAACAAAGTGCATATGTGTCTGTGATGAAGCTTTTCTGTCTGGGACTTTCCATAGTCAGACTGGAATAAAAGGATTACACCCCTTTGAGTCAATGTCAGCAAGTCACTTGTGGTCTCTAAGGGTCTGAAAGATCTGAGTGTTTGTACTTCGGTGTGTGTGTGTGTGTGTGCGCGATACAAACATTTAAGATGTGTTTGTGCTGTCGGGACAGATTCGAAAAGTGAGCCCAGTGTGTGATACATATTTTAAGGAGGATTCAGAGTGAGAGGAGATGCTGAGCGAGTTGCTCATAGTCGGTAGCAGTTCAGTGAAGCTGTCAGACAAAACACAGGTTTAGAGTTTCCATCTATACTGCGGCAGAGACACTTTCAGCTTGGCTGTGCAGCATCTCAGTGAACACAGCTGGCCTCGAGACTTTGCATTGCTTTCATTTGGCTGTTGTTTCTCTTTTGTCCCAAACCATCTAAGTCAATATGAATGAAAGCATAAGGAATAAGAGCTCCGTGTCATCTAAATAAACATTAAAAGCATGTTCAAGCAGCTGCAGTGTGGAATAATGAAGGCAGGAAGTCATACTACGGTCTGGCATTTGGCTTGCAGTGATTATATTTCCATATTCTAGTGTTCACCAGATTGAAACAATAGTCTGACTAAGACACGGCCACGTAACAAGCACTTTCTGATACTTAAACATGAATTAGGTCACGCTCCATACTCTTAATCATATTATGTACACATGTATATGTCTAATTAGATTATAATGTCCAATGTATTGTTTTCACCGTTGTGTGTAATGTAGACGTGAGTCATGATCAGATTAAGCTTGGTAATGGTGCTTTTGCACGCAGCAGGAAGCCATTTCACTTGCTCGACTGTCGTCACCGGATCGTTTGTGTTTACTCTTGATAGTCACAGCCCGTTACTGCTTGCCTGTGGCTAATGCTACACCAAACCAGCAACCAACCAACAACAGCGCAACTGATGACTTTAATCAGGTGGCACATTTTTAAGAATTACCAGGTAATCCAACTTCTTTGCTCATTTTCTTCCAAGCCCTCTCATGAATTTTAGCTCAAGTTTGAGTAATTACACTTGAGCGACTAAAGCGTTTGTGCATGATTCACATCACGGGTAACACAATGTGTTGTCCAGCATAAGTGACCGGTAATTCCATCTTCTCTCATCTTTTTACGACACTGCTGTAAAAATTTGACTTCCCATGTGATGTGGATATACCAGAATTTACTGTAGAAATGGGATTATGGATAAAATATCCTGTTAGCAACTCATGTCAGCATAGATTTGATAATGTCTTAAAGGGCTAAAACAATTACTTGATACATTGATTATTAATCAATTACTAAGAGTCTTCTTTGCTTGATATAACAAATAAATCATTGAACTGAATCATTTTGGTTTGTGGAGAAACAAGACATTTGACAACATTGTTATTTCCAGATTTTCTGACATTTTATGGACCAAACCCTCATAATGTCTTAATCAGAATAAAGGTAAATAGTCTGATTATTGGTGTCCATTGTGTCCGTCTCTTTTGTCCAGACTGAAATATCGTAAAGACCATTGAGTTGATTACAGTGAAGTTTGGTTCAGATGTCCACACGGCCACGACGACGACTCCCAATGGCTTTGATGAACCTTTGACCTTTTCCTATAGTGCCACCATAAGGTTGACATGTGTAGATTTTGTTTGAAATTTAGCTGGTACGACAGACCAGCCACTAATCAGAGGGTTGGTGGTTCAATCTTGTCTTTGGTAAGACACTGAACCCCAAAATCACCCCTGATGTCTGTTCCAATAACGTGTGATTGGCATTAAAAGTCCAAAATTTCACCCGTCCAATACAAACTACAGTGGGTTGCAGCAAAATATCCCCAAAAATATTGGCAGCCACACTAACTCCAGCTGTATCTCATGTTTAATGCTAATCAGTGAATGTGCTTACTCTGAAATGAGCGCTCCAAAAAAAAAAGTGTTTGGCATTGTACGTTGCATGCTTAGCATCAGCTTGTTAATATTCCCTAACTACAGCTTAACACAGCTGCTAGGGTGGCTAATGCTCTTAGTCGCGTTTTTACAGGAATTCCGATGAATGGTTTGTACGCTCCTAATGTGGACGTCCGTGTTTTAAGCCTGGAGAGAAAGAGCTGTCAGAATTTGGCGGAATTGGCCAATGTTGTGAAGGGAGAGAGAAAAGAGGAAACTATAAATCCTAAAGGGGAACTCAAGTGTCAATGTAGCATGAAAAAGAAGGGAAAGGATGAGTTCAGTTAATTGTCCTGGAGGCGGTTTCATATTGGATTCAATGGTAAAAGTGTTCCTCTACAGTCGAGGTGCAATGATTTATTGGTTGGACTGATATTTGTCATTTTCATCCATCTGCACTAACTGATTATTGTGTTAATCGGCCAATTCATCCAAATTTCATCCCCAAACATCTTTTTTTTTACTTATAGAAAACCCATATCTGTTATCCTCTACAGATTATAATACTTTAACTGAGCATCAAGACAATGCCTGCTCTCTTCCACACGACCATAGAAAATCTTTGTACCTGGATCGGATATCCAGGTACAAAGCTGCTGCAGGTTTTGTCCTTGCACTGGTCATACAGGCCTCAGTAGACATCGTGCTCATGCTGAACATCAGCCCTTTCCTGACCAACTGTGGAGTGAAGAGGGACACAGATGAAAGCATATGGGGACTAGTTCTTTCCAAATGGGAAGAAAACAGGAAAAAGTCCCTTAAATAGACTGATTATAAATCTGTCAGATTGGAGAAATGTGGGTTCTGGCATTAGACAGCAGAGCTGATCCCATGAGCAGCACTGACCATGACTGAACAGACACAGGAAAGCTCATCAAACCTCGGAACAACGGGACGTCAAAGGAAATAAGATGTCATGGTGCTGATCTCACGGTTTGATTTACAGGACTCAGGAGAGCTCTGCACTGAATATAAAAACAGATAAACGCTTCTATTGTCATTTCAGATGAGGCTTTCTCGTAGGAGGAGAGTAATATTGCATTTAAAAACAACACACTGACAAGACCAAGAACTGACTTTAACCAAGACAAGGCAGAGGGAAGCCAAGTGGAGACCAAGCCAAGCCCACTATATTTTTTATGTCCTTCCTTTTGGTCACTCTGGTCTTAGCCTATAAAAGCTTTGATCGTGGATACACTCTGGTCTTGGTCATAATTAGGTTCAGTTCCTTAAGGTTTTGGTCTTGGGTACACTCTGGTCTTGGTTGTCACATTGACTTGGTCTCAAAATCCCTCAAAATTTGCCTCAGCCTTTAAAAATGTCTTGGGTACAATTTGGTCTTGGTCATGATCCAGTCTCATTCCTTAAAAGTCTTTGTCTTTGGTACTTTGGTCATAGTTTTGGTCATGATTCGGTTTCAGTTCTTAAAACTCTTGGCCTGGGGTACACTAAGGTCTTGGTGGTCTTTACTTGGTTTCAGCCTCTAAAAATCTTGGTCTTGGCTACTCTTTGGTCTTGGTCTTCAGCACGATCCACTCTTAGTCCCTGAATGTATTGATCTTGGGTACACCGTGGTCTTTGTCATCGTCAGCCCTCAGAAGGCTTACCCCTAGTCATGATTCAGTCTTGGTCCCTAAAGATCTTGGTCTTGGGTATACTGTGGTCTTGGTCATCGTGACTTGGTTACAGTCTTGGGTACATTTTTGGTTTTTAAGTGTGGTCTTCACTGAAACACGAGTAGCTAGTTTGGCCGATACCCACCCCTGCATGACCTTTAAAAAGGCCAGTGTTACTCCCAGTTCGCAGCTCATCACAGCTGTGAAGCTGTAATCACACTTGCTGTAGATTTAACACGGACTCTCTCAGTCTCTCAGGTTTTTATGTGCGACAAACGTGAGCACAGAGCGCTGCAGGGTTGTAATTCACTGCTGACTCCCAAGCCTCGGATACATCCATGCCCTGCATGGCCCCAACTGTAAAACCATGACCTATGTGTGTATAATCAGTCGCAGAATGCCTGCCCAGCATGTTAAAGTGCATTTATTCACTTGATTTTTCACAGCTATCCAGCACAGTAGAGTACGCAGCTTTTCGGGGGGGGGGGCTGGGGGAATGGTATTTCTCATTCTTGATTTACAACATCTCCATGTTTGTGTTGTTTCCAGCTGGCGCTGGTTCAGTCAGTCTAGCAGCCTATGACCAGGGACAGTATTGGCCACAGGTGACCTCATTGTTTACCTTTCCAGATCAAGTATTTAATGTTTTTATTCACTCACTCAATGTTTTCTGCTAAGACAGGCAGCTGTTTTTCAGCAACAAAGCCAAAGAAAACCAATGTTTCCTTCCGCTACACACAAACTGTGCACAGTGAGGGAACATAGAGGAGCATTTAGCAGCTGAAGACGCAGATATTTCCCTCAGGGGTTTGTAGGGAACAAAAACAGAAGCAATATCAGACTGAAGGATGATGATGTGTCGACTTGTTTTTCACGACCCTAAAGGCAGACAAACAGTCGAGAGTCTCATTCCTAGATCATTAAATGGTAAGATTTTACGATAGATATGATAGATATATGACATGTGCTCTTCATGTATGACATACTTTTATCTCTGAAAGTCTGCACGCTTGTGTGTAATGTCTGTCTTTCTTTTTAGTTGTAGGTAGTTGTGAACAATGTTAAAATCTCTCTCTGACCTGAGCTGTCTTGTGATTGGTCAAATATGCAATCATTGATCAATATTGTCATAGCAGTAAATGGTAACAAATATGCAGGAGACTAAGGATGGATTTTAAAGTTTAATAGAAAGTGCCTTGTCCCCAGTTGTTAGACCTTTATAACGTTTCTTTAAAAATCAATTCGATTTTTAACAAACTGCTAAAATTCAAGAAGCAAAATCAAATTGGACACAAATTATTATTCAAAGCATATTTTGACAGGCACATGCTGCATGGAGGGGATTTTTAAATGATGGCATTTTTGGCTTTTTAAATTGAAGCTTCTGTTAAACATTCATGTAAATATCTGACCTTTAATGAGTGACACAAACCCAGGCATGATGTGCATATGAATCGAGTTATAAATAATGTACAAGTCAGGTCAGGCTTTGCTGTATTGTACGTGACCTTTCAACATGGATTCCCTAATTAAGTTACATAATGACAGAAGTCTTAAGGGTCTATCATCAGCAGTTCACGTGCCAAAATGAAGCTTTGCACCGTCTCTATTTGAATTCATTCATTTATTTTGAATTCACTGATAGTGTAAAATGTGGAAAGCGACAGCTGTAACTATGTAAAGTGTATTTTTGCCTAATTCTTTATAATAAACAAGCTGTTGATATGATAGGTAACTGAACGCAGCTGCAGTGACGTGGATACAAATGGTCTGATTTCAGTGTTTGTTTAACCTTCACTCCTCGTGTTGTATCTCAGAGTTGACTGGGAGACTCTGGCGAGGTTCATTAACACATGGACATCAGCTGTTTGGCTGGGAGGCTGCTGCTCAGCGCACCGTGCGTTCACAGCGACTGTCACATCGATCAGCGCCTCGCACGGCGAGACTCCTCCGAGACGATGTAGGTTTTGACTTCACATTGTCTCAGCTCACACATGAAAAGGTTCTGACGCTGACCCTGACCGGACCGGACACTTTGACAGTCGGGGGATTTGAGGGGTGTCGGTGCCCGATGGAGGATTCAATCATTTTGTCACGGGAAGAGTCTCTTTGGTGCTTTTAATGACTGCATGCCCATCACAGCACAACGGGAGGACTTTTGGACGAGTGTTCAGTCCGGTCTGGAGTTCACAGAGTGCAGGACTGAAACATGAGAGCAGACCTGGCAACTTTAAAGGACGTGAGACCGAAAATAAAACAGAGAGACCTCCAGTCTATAAATATGTTCTGTGTTGAAAGAAATATCGAACTGTGGGTGGTACTCTGCTTCTGAAACACTTTTTATTATATTTGTTGGATATGGTTCCAAAAACATGCTTAAACATTTAGCAAAGGAAATGTCTAAAATCTCAATATTTAAAAGAGATTCAATCTTGCATTTCATGATTTTTTTTACTACTTTAAAAAAATGAAACTTTTACAAAGACATTTAAGCTGATGCATTTACCACGTTGCTATTATAACGCTCCAACTGTGTGGAATACTTTTGCAGCCCTCACTTATGTCCTGGTCACATGACATTTGTCATAACGGCATGTTCCATTTGCTTAGTGAAGCATTCACGTCACGTTTATGAGGGTTTGAATCGCCTCCGTTAATCTAAGTCAACCTTCGCAACACGGACCTAAAGCGTTACACACCCCCTGAGGGAATCGACGGTATGTAAACTATGTTATGAGCCTGTAACAAAGCACAGGAAACAAACATTGCATGTAGACAATCAAAACGGGAATTTAAAAAATGTAATGAGTTATTATGACATAAAACCAATGATCCTAAAAATGGCAGAACCCGCTGTGCAATCGAATTGTGACCTTAAAATTGAAAATCAAATCAAATTGAGGATTTGGAGACACTAGACGTTTTATCTGCAGAGACAACCTGGAGACGACCTGTACCTGATAGATGTGATAGATGCAGATGCACACAACAATAGCACAAAGATGCTGTCGCTGTGCATATGACGTGGTTTGTGTTTGGTGTACAGTACAGTCACGTGTAGAAGTGCCTCGACGCTTCATTGTCTCATATCCACTCCCAGACACAGTGAGTTACACCAACAGCAACACCATGCCCTCGTTTGGTTCAACGTCAGGCACCGCTGGCCCTCAGGTTCTTCTGCCTCCACGTCATCTCCACCTCCTCAAATGTAGGGCACATGCGGCTTCTCTGTTTGCTTGGCTGTCACCTCACATTACTCCCCCATCTCCCAACAGCTGCAGCGCGGGGTCATGGAGAAGGCCCCTCCTTAGTGCACGCTTGCGTTTTTTACTACAGCCGATTTGATTTTCACGCAGCGACTGTCCACCACGCGAGAAGCATGGATTATTAATGTTGAGTTGCTGCCGTCCGAGAAAGCAGAACCTACTGTCGTGTTCATTCAGCCTTGAACCAGACATTTGGTGCAGCCATTATGTTTTTTTTCAGTTTGTCTGAGATCCAGCTGACTTACTTGATGGCCAAACCACATCATCGTGCTTCACTGACAAGCAGGGAACATTTAGAGTGAACATCTTGAGGTGCAGCCGCCTGCACACACTGTCCATTTTCTCTGTATCTGTCAGATGGGAGGGGGGGTAGAGATTTCCCTGGAGGGTTCACAGTTTATTGGAGTCGTCACTGTGACCTTTATTTGCCCCTCAGTTTCCACTGAACCCACTCAGACTTGCAGGGAGCGGGGGGGGGGTTAGCGTGGCTGTCACAACGTCTCCTCGCAGGGACAAGACACACTTTCCAGTCAGCTGGGTCAGATTTGTATGTAATGATGAGCGACCGCCGTTCCCCAGGAGGTGAACAGATGCTGCGCTTGTGCTCTGCGCTGAACGCATATTTAGACAGAACGGGCACAGGATGTGCTCGTCTCCACTTGTTCACATTAGGCCTTTTTAGCACGGAGCTTTAGTGGCACTTCCTGTATGTAAGCAAGTGTTTATGTTATTTTTCAACAGGAAATTGCATATTCTCCGTTTTGGAAGTAACCTCAGTGGACATTGTTCTTGCTGCCTGAAACTTGAAATGTCCACTTGAGCCAGTGTTGGCTGATACTTACACTAATGCGCCATGTTTTAGGTGTTATACTGCTCTTAAACACGGGATTGATTCAAGAAATGACTTCAAATACACCAAAAACAGAGAGGAAGACATGGATCATGAGCAAAAACGTGATGTTTAGTGATTTAAGCGTTAGAGAGGTGGCGCTTTGACATTATTGTTTTCCCAAAGTTGCGTATTGGTTGTTGACATGAAAATGCAAGGTTGAGATTTTAAGATTTTCTTTACTCTGGGAGACGTTTTCTAAAAAAGTGTTTTCCAACAACACCGGTTCTGTGTTGATAAAAAGCTGATAAGGTACAAACTCTTTGTGGATTCTCCTCAAGTCTTTCTCTGAAGTTGTAGTAACTTAAATATGAATTGCCCAAACTTCGCATGTTTGAACGGAGTCGTAGCCCGAGGACACCTACATGTTCATATTGTGACACAGATATCGCGTCACAGGGTCACACAGTGGACACAGGAAGTGTTCGACATGTGCATCCTGTGGTTTCAACAACTAAAACTATGACAAATCAAATTAAAAGCCACATCTTAAAGAATAAATCCATTTTAGGACAGCATAAAGGTTTTTCAGCGCTTTTCACAGGAATGTGAAAAGAGGAGAATTTGACAGCAGGATAATGGCAGACAGTGAAGAAATGACCTATTTGTGTCACATAGTTTATAAATAGATTATTGCAGAATCACTTTATTGTGATGTTAACGTTGTCGAAGGCCATGTTGCACCATACTATTCCTACCTCTTGTACTTATTATCTTACCACGTATTTTGTGTCTTGTGTTATCGGGGTTTCAGTAAGAATACACTCGATGAGCTATTACCACTCTCTGTGTTCGAATAACCTATCAATATACAGTCAATCGCTATCTCTTCAGTGATAAAAATGACCAATATATTGACAAGAATAGAAGAAAAAGTCCGTTTTAATCAGTGTTTTCCCTCCGTTTGCTGAACTCTCGTGTCACAGTCATGTTGTCAGTCATGTGACCACTCCACCGTCTCTGATGTAATGTTGGTTTAAATGTTCTGTGGCAGGTTTTATTACATGCGGTGTCTTGTGCGGGTTTTTACGAGCTGCTGCCTTAATCTTTTTGTTTAAGGCTCCCTGCTTTTTATTTCATTTCAGAAGATATAAATAATTCAAATGTGGCAGCTGTATGTGTGTGTGTGTGTGTGCTCATGAATAGCGACCTCCTGGGCTTTCTTGGCGAGGCACAAGGTCAAAGAACGCTCGAGGAAAAGCATTTATTCTTAATTATTCTTTTGTTTTTGTATTAATCTGCTGAAGGCTGAGAATCTCAATGGAGTATCCGGGACAGAAATATGAGAAGACAGTAAAAATGAGACTTTAAAGGCGAATTTCAGTCTCGTGGTCAAACACAAGTAAGACCAGTTTCCCAAAATAGCTCAAAGTTGAGTATTTACAGCCCCTGTTTTCCAGAAACCGTCCACCCCATCACCACCACCACCATCATCATCTTCTAGTCAGCACATACGCTGATGAGAAGATGGTTAAAGCTCTTCTTTGTGATTTGGAAAATAATTTTCTCTGCTGCGGTTCGCTGGGTTTTTTTTTTTTCTTCTCCCAGCTCCAGTGAGGTCATCCCTCATCATCCACCCCTTTATTTGTCTGTCGTTGCAGAGGCCCGCGTCCAGAAGCACAGCCTGCAGACGGCGCAGAACCTCCTGCAGGAGGAGGTGGCACGCGCCGAGGAGCATTCAGAGGTAAAGAAAAACATCATCACACTGCTGTAGTCGATTCCTGAAAAGCCTGCAGTCTCACCGGCAGCCCACCCACCTCTGTGCAACCTGATCCCAGAAGACATGAGGAATATACATACACACGACCAACATCGGAGAGAATTAGCCATCACAGCAGTCTCTGTAGAGGCCATTATGCACAGGATATTGAACATGTGGTCTGTCACTGCTGCCCTCAGATGTTTTAAGCATTTACAAACATAAAGAAAAACAGCAGTCGCATCTTTTCCCTGTTAACATTCAGAGCAGCTTCAGATTCTTCATGAGGTCGAAGCAGATTAGTTCTGCATGTGTCCCCGTCGCACTAAATACCGGTCAGATTGTTTGAACAGTTGGCTCCTGCTATTAAGTCTATTTTTTGATTTACTGGAGTCGAAAACTCAGAGGAGCCACAGCGGCAAAAACAATTAAGCTTGAAGATGAAGCAGAAGAAGACGAAACACAAGAGCAGCAACATTTTCAATTTCATCTGGTTTAGGATCGCATCTGATGATTATTTTCATAATCTTGATGAATCCATCAGTTGTTTGATCCGTTAAAATGTCAGGAGATTTTCTTTACTGATGTTTCCCAAATGGCCACAAACCAAATGTATTCAGTTTTGATGAATTCTTTGTTATATGGAGCAAAGAAAACCAGAAAATATTTACATTTAAGAAGCTGAAAAAGAAAAAAACCAAACATTTAAACAATTATCTAAATAGTTGCAGATTAACTATTACAGATTATGCACACTCGGGCTCCAATGACGAGTCATTTAATCGATTATTACACGTTCTGTGATTTCAGCTTCTTAAATGTGAATATTTACTGCTTTCTTTGCTTCTTTATGACAAAGAAACTGAATATTGTTCAAGGATGTTGTCATTTTTACCTTTTTCACCAATTGTTTTGACATTTTAAGGACAAACTAATCAGAAAATTAGGCAAAGGCAAATTCATTTGAACAGCAGATTATTGTACACACAGGTCATTTAATGTGTTTTACAGACGTACAGAAGCACAGAGACACAAAACATAAAATCCTGAAAGAATGATTACAAACAGATAAATTAAAACATGTCATAAGATTTATTCTATATTTTGCCTACATTCTGTTTCTGTCTTTATTTTTATTCCTTCCTGCTCTTTTATTACACTCTGTTTTCCCAGTGGGGGATCAATAAAAGTGCATATCGTCTTATTAATCATTAATCACAAAAGCGAGCTTGAGGACGTTCCGCGTCGGAGTGAGAACAGTGTTGGTTTTGTTTTGAGCAGCACAATCATCATGTGTTCCTCTGCTACCAGACGCTGACATGTTCCTTTGGCCTTAATCAGAGCAGTGAGGGAGTTTAGTTTTGCTCACAGATGAAATCCACTCTGCTGCTACTCCTCCTCCTCCTCCTCCTCCTCTTCCTCCTCTTCCTTCCCCTCCTGGCTGGAATTGATCTGCTCCCCTCCTCCACATCTCATGGCTCCAATCAATAACCTCCTCCCTCAGTCTTTGGAGCAGCTGTCTGCTGATTGATTAAGGAAAACCCAGCACAAGCCAAACAAGCAGCCTGAGTGAATGTTAAAGAAAACACCTCTAACCCAGACGCGTTAGTAAATATTCCACTGAGGTGTGGGCTGTTCTATACCTTCTGTTAAAGCTGTAGTGGGCAGCATCACCGGAGAAAACAAACAGCTGTTTGTTGAGTCTCAACCCCCAAGTGGTTAAATACTAAAACCTGGTTTATATTCGCTGCAATGCATCCAGAGCAAAACTGCAAACAGGAGCAGGTTTAAGATAATATTGGCTTTTTATCCACATGGAACCAGTATTTGAGGAGCCCTTTAATGCTTTTTGCTTTGGAAAATGGATGTTCATGTTATGTTTACAACCAATACTCAAATTGGCCAAACCAATTAATCGGTCTACGTCTTGTAGAAAGAAAGAAAATAGATTGTAGAGGGAAAGTTCTGTTTCTGCGAGGATAAGGCCTGAGTCTAGAGGAGGAGCAGAGGTTTAGTTCTCGCCCAGATTACAGGATTTACATTACACCGAAAGAAGAATATGGAATTATTGATCAATATGACCAAAAATATGTCGCCTACTGAAGTTCTAAGCTACCCCTAAACAAGATGGACATGCAGACTCATTTATATTGCGACATTTTTCAATTTTTGCAAAGATAGTACAATTAATTGATTACTAAATCAATTAGCAGCTACTTTGATAATCGGTTTGAATGTTTTTTAATTAATTTAGTTCATTTCTTTGGTCCATATAACAAATAAATCATTTCAACAAAACAAGACATTTGAGAACATCACCACTTTGATGTTTGGGAAACAATGATCCACATTTTCTAACGTCGTATGGACCAAACAACTCATCGATTAAACGGAAAAACAAGCAACAAATTAATCAATAATGAAAATAAGACAAAATAGTGTGGGTCTGTGTGTAAGTTGAACCAAGTCTTTGTGATTTAGTCTTAACACAAGGACAAAGATCTCATTTCAGATCGAACACACAGTCTCTGTCGCTCGAGTAGAAAATCTTTCCCCCATTTTCTCGTTCTTGTAGCGTAAAAAAGAATCTGGAGGAGCATATTTTAGTTTTGCGTCAGAAGGAAATCCTCACCTTTTGAAAACCTCCAGCGTCTTCTTCACCTGTCGCCTGAAGTCAAACAAAGCTCCCAGGTTCGGAGGATTCCTCAAACGTGAACGCAGAGAAATGTTGATGACAGGAAACAAAACTGGAGCTTGTTGTTTTTCTCTAAGCGTGTACAAATCACTCACAACATGGTTTCTGTTGCTCAAACCCCCTGCAGCCTCCAAAGAGCTTGTTTTATTTAAGTTGAGCGGAAAAGAGCTGAACCGGGTTCTCACACACACACACATTCTCATATTTCTGTCCATTTCAAGAGCTCCATTCATTTGGACAGTCTACCCAAGGCCTTATCCACCAACCATAACCTCACCACAATTCAAATCTTAGCCCTAAACTCAACCAGTTCCAGGTTCTGCCTCAGTAGGACCAGGTTTTGGTCTCCTTGAGGACTACTGAAAATCTCAGAAACCTCAGAAAATCGGATTATAAGCACATTTGTTAAATTTGAATGATTAAAAATGGTCAGCTGACTGACGGTCGCATACCATTTTATTCTGAGACCCCAAGGGAAGGATACCAAAGAATGGAATGATAGGGGCTGTTTATTTTGGTACTATTCCTCATGGAAACACACAAAAATAGGTACTGTACCAAACCAAACTGAACCGTTCCACACTATTTTCCTACTGAACAAACATGAGAAGAAGCGACGTTCACCTTCTTTGGTCGCACTTGTATGAGTCCATGTCCACTTGAGGACTCACTCACACATTGGGGTCCTCTCGCTCAAATGAGGACCAACGTTCTCTAACGACGCTGTTTGTCACTGTTTTTTTTACAGAATATTATTGTAAAAGCACAAGTAACAGATGTCACAGTTTAACGACATCCCGTACACAAACAGAGCTGGTTTAGCTACAGTCCTGCTCTATGTCACCCTCTTTTTCTCTCAGTGGTACTGCAGCCTCACAGCAGGAGTCAGTTCTTCTTCTCTACTTCATTTCCTCATCTTTAAGGGATTTTAAATAACGTGTCAGAGCTTTTCTTTGTGTTTTTACGACAAGGTTAAGACACATTTTCAGGACAGAGACGTCTCAGCTGGCTCGCAGAACAAAAACAGTGTAGGAGCAGGTGTAGTTACTCATGAGTGAACGGCAGACTGCTGATTTGGTTTTTATATCATTACAGTGTTTGCAGAGAAGAGAGAAACGGTTTTCCCTCATTACTCCAGTCCTAAGTTGTTCTTAGGACTGTTTTCTAACATATAATGTGCAAAGAAGAGAATCTCATTATTTGCTTTACAGGGACTTAAAATTGACAGCCTCGTTTTTCATCAAAGCTCTGAAACTTCAAAGATTTGAGCTGTTTCACTGCATTTAGAAGCTAATAATTAAGGCATTTCTTGCATAAATCCTGCCATAACCAGATCATCTCTCTCTGTGTGATGAGTTTCATTGAATGGAGTAAACACGAGAGACTGTGGAGAAGGTAGAATTATAGAAAGATTTTAATAAGAGTAAAGCTAACGAAAGGCTCCCTGCACTAATCTAAATAAACGCAACCTCGGGGGAAAGTTTTACCAGAGTTTAATAGCAATTTAATCAGTGAATCAGACACAGATGGTGTACGCTCTCATGTTTGTTTATATAGCTGAAGAAATGTATTAGATTTTAATTTTAAACATATTTGCTTAAATATCCTGTTCTGTCACAGGCAGATACTGACACTGATTAACTACAGTAACAGACAGTAACAGTGAGCCCACACGAGAAGAAACACAACTCATATGATTATTTTCATTGTTTCAATAATCTTTTGATTATTTTTATTCATTAAATGAGTTGTTGTTTGTTCCATAAAATGAGAGAAAATGGTGATAAATGTCAGTGTGTTTTTCCCAAAACCTCAAAATGTCTTGTTTTGTTTAGTGAACATTAGAGCAAAGGAACCACAAAAACCTTAAATTATAAATGTTAGGTCATTAAAAATGAATGTTTGCTCCTGAGTGACAGTTGTATAAACCAATTCATTTTGATTTTAAACAGGTTTTACTGGTAGAATTAAACAAACAGTTGAATGGCCACCAGGGGGCGTCTTAAATGGTTGCAAAATCAACTCAGTTTGCATGGAAATCTATGAGAAAATTATCTTTTACTTCTCACAATATAATTTATAAAGTCATAATTGATTAATCGACTAATTGTTTGGTCCATAAAATGTCATAAAATGTTTCCCAAAAAATATGTTTTAATGATTTCTTTGACGTAATAAGCAAAGAAACCAGAAAATATTTGCATTTAAGACTCTGAAAATTTACAGAGCCTGTTAATTATTTAAAAAACACTCAAACCATTAATTAATCATCAAAATAATAGAATGAATCATTTATAATCAACTAATTGATTGTTGCACATGGATTTAAAGGTCCAGTGTGTAGAATGTTCAGGTCAGCTCTTTGGTGGCCACCATTTTGCACCACAATGGATAAACTATACATCTTTTGAGTTTTGATGCTAACTGAAGGCTACATAGTTCCTCCAACACACTTGGAAGGGAATTGTGAAGTGAGGCATTTTCAGCTGCAACGTGAGACTTCACCAGTAACAGTGTACCGTGCCAAATTTTTACATTCTGTATCTTTAACTCTGTGCGGAACGAGACGTTTTATGAGACATGAGACTTGTGTCCAAACACTGAAGAATGTTTCGCGGTGAAACCCCAGTCATGGTTTATTGTCTAATAAAGTGCATGACGCACAGAGAAGCAGCATCGTTGTGGAGATCCATGTGTGTGTGTGTGTTTCTCTGCCTCGTTTTTTGTTTTTGTTTTATTTCACACACTCGTTCCTCTCGTTCGCCGTCTCTTGGAGTTGGAACGCGACACTTCGGAGTCCGGTCCGTTCGTGTTCACATGAACATTCACAAACTGCCCATAACAGCTGCTGTCGATTGGCAGTCAGGCCAATAAATCCACAGCAACCTGAGGTTGCTTAATGGTGGCCACGCCAGATGGAGAAGCGCTAGCGTCACAGTGGGTGAAGACACAGTGGGAGGCGGAGGTAATAAAGCAGAAACTCCTCTGATCACATGGTAGTGTCGGCTTGACCAGGGGCAAGTGACAATTAATGAGAGGGCAGTGAACGAATTTACCCTTCAACAAAGTCCAATTTAAGCTTTAAATACACCCAAACAATCAAGAATAGTTGCAATAATTGTTCATGTTTATGTTCCTGTCAATGGATGACATGAAACAATTAAACCAAACAAAGAATAACTTCATATTTTCTTACAACAAAATACTGTAAATCCTTTTCTTCTGGTCTGTCGTTTATTTTATGCTTTCTGCTCCCAAAAAAAAACAAGAGTAATTTGTTAGTTGCTGAAAAATCTCCTAATAGCTGTTTGGGTGAATTCCGTCGTCGTCTTAACACATTTGTGTGTTTTTCATCTTCAGTAGTAATTAATGGGCTACGGCAAGAAATATTGAGAATAAACCAACTTTGCTCTTTAAATCACGGGAAAGTCTATTTATTTGTAGCTAATTAATTTTGTTCCCAGTGTTATTTCAAGCTTCACAGACAGTTTGTGGAACAGAACTCAAAGAAAAAAACACAAATATTGAAAATAATAGTGTCAACAAAGCATCACCTGAGGGTTATCTGTGTCCTTATTGGTGTTCTGATACTGTTGTGTCTTTATGGCCAAACAGGTGGCGC
This sequence comes from Solea solea, assembly GCF_958295425.1. Lineage (NCBI taxonomy): Eukaryota > Metazoa > Chordata > Actinopteri > Pleuronectiformes > Soleidae > Solea > Solea solea. The sequence continues at coordinate 2,878,703 of NC_081137.1, forward strand.
TAGTGACACAAGTTGTCTGTTGACACCTTAAAAAAACTAGATAAAGTCCTTTTTTTCCAAGTATTTAAATGAGTATCTCAATCTCCATGTACTTATATACCATGTAAAACATGTTTTGGTTTTTTTTATCAATTGAACTTTATTACACATGGTCGAGTACCTTGAACTACACTGCAGTTCGTCCAGCATGTGCACATGAAATGAAATAAACCAGGTCAGTGGGAGAAATCAGATTATAGTGGACGAGCTCAACACGTTGAGAAGTGAAATAATCGATTAGTCGATCGACAGGAAAAATCTGTGCCAGCTTTTTCTGTATTATATTGACACACATTGAGGATTTCAGTTTTAAAGTAAATCTACTGTAGCTTGTTTATTACTCTGTTGTTCCACACATTTTCTGAAAATGATGAGTTCATCTGAACAAGTGCACTCATATGAGGGCAGGAGCAGATTGTTTTCCCTTGTAATTCACGAGCAAATGCAGTTTTAGTCAATGGTTAATGCACAGCAGCGTGTGGACATTTAAACTAGGTCACAGGGAGCAACTGGGTTACCTACATTTAGAGCCGAAACAATCTATGGACAGGAAAACTCAGTGACCACCATCGTCACAATAAACAATGAGCCACATTTGAATGTATCTCTGCTTTTCATTCCCAGTGCAGTGTAAAACTGAATCACGCTCGACTTCTAAGCAGTCACTGTGGTTTTTCTCGAGGTTTACTTCGCAAATAAAACGTCTGCTCTTTATGTTCCGCTCAGCCAGATGAGGCTTGAACTCGGCTCCTCACATCCTGGGAACAAATACGGAGCGAGATCACACGGCTTTTCAAGCTTTGCCAAATGTAACAGTTGCTGCACATGGACCATTGTTAGCCGTGTAAAACGTTCTTACAGTAAAATATTGTAGCTGACAAACTGTGCCAGAGTCCGTGGGTAAATATCCCAGAGCTTATTAAATCCTCTTTATACTTGGAGGAGTTTGTTTGAACGGCTCCCCCGTGGTCGGACCTCCCTTTGTGTCTCATCCTTCCTTGCTGATCCTGGTTTATTTTGTCTCCACTGCCTCACAGGAGCTGCTGGAGAAGTTCATGGAGGGGAACGTAAGCCTGGATGAGTTCTTGGACTCCTTCCAAAGTTCCAGGAAGACGTATCACATCCGCCGGGCACAAGCGGAGAAGATGCAGGAGATCGCTCAAGCCAAGCGGCAGCAGAGCAAAGCCAAGACCAGGGAGGAGGGCAAAGTTCCAGAGGTGAAGAAGGACTCGGAGCAGCCGAAGGAGCCTCAGCGGCCCAACGGCTTTGTGGCACAGGGACCTTTGAGAGTGTTCCAGGTACGCTACGGCCTCACGCCGGCCATCCTCCTCCCTCACTACCCAGTTTCCCCCCCTGCCTCGGCACCATGTCATCCAAACAGTACTCCTCCACCTGAACCTCACCTGGGACAGACCCACATCCTCAGCCCCAGCAACGCACTCCCAGGACACGGTCAGCCAGTCGGCCTCAGGGTCATCGGACAACTATCAGGGGGCTGGCCGGCTAATGGACGACCGGTAAGACTCCAACAGCTTTACAGGCCAAACCCTCAACAGCCTGAGCCGCCATTCCGGTAAGCAAGAAGAGGGGATGTAGAAGAGGAAGAGGAGGATATGCAGGAGGAGGATGAAAAGCCAGTTTGAGAGGTCTTCCAAGATAAGGAATAACCAAACAGAGGCTGTCGCAAATCGTGATAGCTAAGACTGATCCAGAGGCAGAGAACTCTGCTGGTGTCTGTTTCTGTTCTCCATCCACGGCACGCACACAAAACCATCAGAGCAGAGGCGGGGGGCGACAGTGAGAGCGAGGACAAAAAAACAAGACGAAAAAAACGCTTTTATTTAATTACAACTCAAAACAAGTCTCACATCAAACCTTTTATGTCGCCTTGTTTGCTCATCAGGAAAGAGAAATGGAAATGTGCCGCAAGATGGAACTTTTAACGACCAGTTTATCATTTATTTAACACACGCGAGACAAAGGATTCAAAAAGGAAATTCAATGAAACGCCATCGAGCCTCATCCTTAGTGTTTTTAACGTTTTTTTTTATACTTAACAGTGAGGGATGTGAAGCACACGGTTGTGAAGCACATAAATAACTAACATCCTATTGTTAATTCATACAGCGGAGGCTGGGTGTCTTCACAACAAAGTGATCACATCATTAAAGTGGTGTTTAATGTAAAGCGACTGTTTTTCATCCATCACATGAGACGTTCAGGAACCTGCGCTCCAAGATCAAGAAGGCTGATTTCAAATCATCACAAAGTTCAAACAAAGACATACTGTAAAGCAGAGCAGGAGGTATTTATTATACAGTTGCCAGACTATAGTAACATGTCAAGTGTATTCCCAGTGTCCTGTGTGTGTGCGAGAGTGTGTGCGCGTGTGTGTTATCGTCACAGACGATTACCCAAAGCCTTCTGCCTTCCCGTGCATTCTCGCGATCAGTGTTGCAGCTCACACACCAGTGAGCCTTTTTATTTATTCATGTAAATCCTATTTTAAACGGCTGACTTCAAAGATTCTCGTTTACCGTGCTAAATGAAGAGCCGCGTCTCCTTTTTTCAAGGAATTTAATTCTCCCCACAACTGAGGTGCAGATGGAGGGGAGGATTTAATCTCTGTGAGAATACCAGCGCTCTGCAAAGCCCCCCCTGCAGTCGACCGCGAGGACGTTCCTACCGTTTTTCTGTGTCCTCACCATCCATCATCCATCCTTCAGCATTTAAAGGGAAAAGGCCTTGGATTGTAGTGATAAAGGTTCTGAACATACATTTTGCTCATTAATAACTCATCAAGTGCATGCTTACTACAAGTACATGAAAATGCCTTTTGGAGGCCAGTGCCCAGTTGCATTAAGTACCTTAAAAAAGTCTTTCTACTGTAAAGAAAAAGGAGTTTGGATTTAACTTAACTCGTTATTTAAGTACAGCAATCTTATTGAGGAGCCCCCCTTTTTTATTTTACATTTGGGTGCCAGTTTGCTCATAATTTCCATCTGATTTCATTATTTGTTGGTACAAATGATAAAAGAACATCCTTCTTTTCTTCAAGGTCACACCTCATTTTAAGTATAAATGAAGAAAAACCGAGATGTAAGTGTTTTTGATGATGATATGTAACAAAAAAAAAAACCTGTAAAACTAAAAAAGCCACGTTCTGCAAGATTTCAGTCTGGATCATAATTATTCATTATGATTTGTACTGGACCTTTCTGACACATTTATTCTCTGTCTCCCTGAGAACAGGCGGAACAGATTGGTTGAGCTCGTGTCTGTGCATTTATAAATAATGAACTTAAAACCAGGAAACTGTTAGCTTAGTTTAAACAATGGTATCGGGGGAAACCGCTAGCCTAGCAACGTGCTATGGCAACGCTAGCAGCGCTAAAGGTTAATATTCCAACATGATGTCTTCAAATGTGTTGTTTTACCAACCAAAGGTCCAAAACCTGAATATATTAATGGATTATAATATATTGCGTTATTGCTGACTAGAAACTGCATGTGTAAAGAATTATTTAGGTTTTTGAAGCTGGGTTCAGGGTTTCTATTTGTGTCCAGTCTTTATTATGAGCTAAGCTAACATATTGACATACACAGGATGTTGAATTTTATTAGGTTTGATAAAACTGAGTCATGCTAGCTGTTTCTTTTTGTTTCCAGCCTCAACACTGGAAATATTTTAAGTACATACACTAGATGCTGAAGTTTGATTAAGTTGGACCGTATTTCTCCTGTCTTAATGCTAAGCTAAGCAAACAGCCGCTAGCTGTTGTTGCATATTTATAAAACAAACAGAGAATATGAAACCTTTGATGAAAGTGGGCCATGCTAGCTGTTTCTATTTGTCTCCAATCTTTTCACAAAGTTAAGTTAACAGCTGCTGGATGCACTTTAGAGATTAGAATTGGGTCACACTTTCTACTCTTTATGCTAAGCTAACAGCTGCTGGCTGCAATTTCATATCACAGCACAGACAATGGCTGTCCAACCCTGGTGAAATGAGTTCATACTTTGTACTCTTTATGCAAAGTTAGCGGTTATTTACAGTACAAAGACAGAATGGTAAACGTTGATGTAACTGGGCACAACCTCCAACCAAACATGCAGTTGTGTATCCACTCAGGGTCTTTGGAGAAAAAATAAAAATGTGTTGCTGCGTCTTAACTTGTAGCACAGTCTGGACCCTGGGATTTCGTACCCATGGATCTCATGTTGATATAATCCCTAATCCCCCCATCCACACCTTTTTACAAGCGCATGTCAGAGACGACCATAACGGTGAAATTGTAAAAGAAAATCACCTTGAACATTCCATCATTGCATTAAGATTTGACTGAATTTTGTGATAAATTGTTGTGATAGTGTAACTTCTTGCTTTGTTTTACTGGCGCCACATTTTCCTGCTATTTTCCTGATAATTTAACTAATAATTTCCGAAAGAATGACCTGTAGTTGTTATGCAAATTGTCCTAATAACGGAAAATTCAGGAAATGATAGTTGCTAATTAAAGTAAACTACAACCTAAAATCTTGCAATTTTATGTAAATATATTTCTTGGAAATGTCATTTCAATTTACAGCAAAATACAATGGAATTTTTGGGAAATTATGAGAAATTTTTCCAGGAAATTAGCAAGAAAACAAAGGACGTGTACTTGTTTGCTTGTTTTTAAACAGTGCTGTCAAGCAAAATGCAAAATATTATTATTATTATTATTAGTGTTCAGGCCGGATGATTTATGTAACATTGGACACTGTGTTTGAAATGTAAAGTGCTTGTTTTCTGCAAATGTGTCTGTTTCTATTGTGTCTCTCTTTTCTGTTGGAGATTCACAGCAGCCTTCTTCCACACACACAAACAGCAGCAGTAATAATAATAATAATAATAATAATAACAGGTGAATGAATGTTGCTTTTCAGATTGAAATTCAAATAAAGTGCGACCAAAGGCTCCCAAACAGTTGTGATTTTCATCACGGAGCAGCTCAGATGAAGAAGCTGTGGCTGCGGGCGTTCGTATCAGGTGATTATGAACAACGTCAAAGTCAATCACCGCTGCAGAGAGTCAACGTGAGCTAATAATATCCCGGTCAACTCGTTTCTGTGTCTGTGCCGAGCAACATCAGCGCTGCACTCAAGTATATGTGAGTGGACAGAACATGTCTGTCCGAGTCTTTCAAATTCAAGAGTCAAAGGAAGGAAATGTCACCTTGATGTGTTATGCACATTAAAAATGTGACCACAGTCATTGATTTTTAATGTTTTAATCCTGAGAAAGCACAGATTAGATGAAGTCATGGCTGAGAATACGGAAAGATCTTGGTTTGTACAAATTTGGTTCGAAACAAAAGTACGCAGCATCCGTTTCCCGGTCAACTCGCTCTCATTGGTTATTGGTAATACCAAATACTTACTATTTGAAATTGTGAAAACTAGTGTGTTCAATGGTGTTAAAATCACGTCTGTTTATCCTTCACACTACAGGATAATTTGGCCAAATAATCTGTTCAAATCAGCCACAATTGTCAGAAAAATCGGGCCAATTATCCTCTATTGTGGGGCGTATAGAACCTGATTTCTCTACAAGTTTGGGGAATAACTCACGTTTAAATAATGCATTGTGTTCTTCTGTCTTACTTTTTGGGCATATAATCCGTATCTGTCCTTTTTAACCATCTTTTAGAATAAAAATGATGGTTAACTCAACTGCAGGGGCCTCATGTAAATTATTTGTGGGGATCGATGGAAAAAAAAAATGGAATTAAATTGGTTGAATTTCCAAGTGAAAAGAAGCATTGAGCGCCACAATAAAGCACATTCAGTGGTTACAATTGCTTCCAGTGGCTATTATTAATTCATGATAAAGAGCAAAACGGCACAACGTCTCTTCAGTCTTTGGGGAGAATGTGTTCTGTCTCTCTCACGACGAAGAGAGAAATGCAAATTTTTGTGTCTGTATGCAGAAAACATCAGTGCCGTCTAAACGCGCTCCAAAGACGTCATCAGAGTTTGGAGCAGGCGACACACTTGACTCAAAATACAAGCAATAAATAATCCTTTACATTGTCAGAGAAGCTTATCATCATCGTCAACACTGTACATCACACTGTGTCTGAAATAAGGCAAAACTTGGCAGATAAAGCCACATTTATTTGGGTTGTGTTTTACAGTAAAGTGGGTCATAAATTCACTGGAGGAGTCAAAAATTCCTCAGAGCAAAACAGAAGCAAATAAACAGCTCAAGCTAAAATTCATTTTTTTAAAGTTATACAGCTGATAATTAGTGTTTCCCATCGTTGGGATCTCGGAAGTGGCCACAGGGTTTAAGTTTTCCTGAGAAAGTTAATGGAGAATGGGACAGATTTTCAATCAAGAAGCAAATTTTCACCTCAACGTTTCTCAGGCTAATTTAGCAGCTATTTTACACTTTCTGCCAACATGGCGTTGTTTTGGCTCCAAGTGTATGATGTCACTTACCACATCTCTAAATTGGTAAATTGGTCCTGATTATAAAAGTGGCTACAGGTTTTCTGCCACAAATGGGCAGATTTTCAAAATAAGTCTGTTTTCACATCGGTCAAGAAGCTATTTTACACTTCCTGCCAACATGGTGTTTTGGCTCCAAGTGTTGCGTGATGGGATTGTATGATGTCAATTACGACATCTCTAAACCCCCAAAATACAAAAATCATCAGCTGAATTTTGAGATTCTCTGAATTGCTTTATTTCACTGGAGCCTCATTTTACTTGCTGTTTTCCTGATAACTTAATGAATAATTTCCTAAAGAATGACCTGTGGTTGCCCAAATTGGTCCTAATTATAATAGGAAAGGAGTGGCCACGGGGTTCATTTACGTTTTCCTGGGGACTGTAGCAGATGGTTTCTCAGCAGCTCTTTTAAACTTCCTGCCAAAATGGCGTTGTTTTGGTTCCTTGTGTTGCATGACGACATTTGTAAAATTCTCAAATGATCTCCTCGGCTCAGAGTTGAACTCTAGCTTTACAATTACTCCACGTCCTGCAAGCTTACTCGTCACGTTTCTTTAGTAAAAACACTTCAACGTAAAGACATTTGCTGATCCTACAGCTGTCAACGTATCTTCAGATTTAGTTCAGAGCTTTTCAGTGAAAGATCCAGACCTGAGACACTCCGTTTCAACTTTCAAGACATGGATTCTTGACATTTCCCACATGGGAAAGACCAAAAACACATCACATTCAAATAAGACGGCGAGGAATAAATCAAATGCATCGATGGTAAACCTGCCCATTATTTCTTTTTTGTCACATAAGGGATATTGTAAAAGTGAATTTAGGGGCTGAATATCACGTTGGTTCAGATTTACAGAGGCAATAACTGACATCTGGGGAATAAGAATAAAAGCACTTCTAATGGCAGCAGGTGTGTGACGGGTTATGAAAGTGGTCCAGCTGGGAGAGAAAATCACAACCATTCACAGGCTCCATGTGTGTTTGATTTCATAATAAAACACTGTATATAGTGTGTTAAATGTAAATTATATACATCCCGGGCACTTCCTGTGGCCCAGCGTTCTCCAAGAAGCAGCTGAGGGGGAGAAATTTAAATATTTATATGAAGTGCATTAGGCCAGGCTCAGCTTCCCTGCATGTGGTTGAGGCGCTGGTAAACCATAATGTGATGAGCATTTTTGCTCGAATGAGACGCTGTCTGAGCGTTTACCGAAACAAGGAGCGACAACCGCCGTGTTTCTGTCTCTGTGTGTTTAGTATTCAACAGAGACATCATTTCAACCACCACGTTGTTCTGGGAGGTTGTGCAACGATTTCAAAATATCAGAAATCACCTCACCGCAGTTTCTCACATCTGGGATTTTGTCGCGGACGAAGCACTGAAAGCAAACACAGCTGCTGCGCTCGCTCCCTTCCATCCATCATCCCCGGGAAACTTTAAAGCTCCGTGTTTTCAGCTCTCGCAGCGGTGTTGGCTGCGGAGACGGCAGCTGGTTTGAAAATGGAAACGTGTCAGGAAATGTTGGATGAAATGCCGCAATGTTCTGTACAAAAATGTCCTCGTTCCCAGAGGATGAAAAAGTTCTGCTTTTCATGAAATGAATCCATTTAACTGTAGAATAGAATAAAGAACGTGAATGTTTTGTTGAGCCAAAAGAAATATTTCTGGGATAGACTATAAACCTTTAACCAGCAAGCTAACAAATAGTTAGCTATCTCTATTAGCCAAAGGTTGGCTTGAAGTTAGCCAAAGTGACACGACATTTATTTACTAAATGTTGTTGTTGGGAACATGTCAAAGCCCAAGACGTCCATTGGGACAATGGCCTCAACCAAACAGGCAGTCGGCTATTTTGAATTTGGTGTCACTTTTGGCAATTTGCACACTTCGTAAATGAACTAACTAGTCTGAGCACTTTTATCATACTAACATATAAATAAAGGTCATTATTATTATTATTAGCAGTAGTATCATTATTATGCACTGATTTATTTAAAATGTTTAATCAACAGTCTATGCTACTGCATGTATAAATGACATTGTTGTACTACCAGTACTATTTTTCAATATTTTCTGTTTTTATGCTTTGTTTTTAAATGTGCTCTATAAATGAATGTGAGTTGAGTTGAGTACAAACATGTCATAACTGATTCAGAACGGTCCTGTCTAAACCTATCACTTGATACAACTGTTATACGTCTATTTTGGAACTTTCACCACAACCTGTCTAGGCAGATGCTACTCATGAGTTTTTTCTCTCCACTGATGCCTAGTGTTTGCTCATTGTGTGAATTGTTGAGTTTCTCTTCTCTCTATAATATGGTAAAGATTTCTGTCTTACTATATACAACCTTGAGATGTTGTGATTTGGTGCCATACACAAAATATCACTCAATCGCTGGTTGTGCTCCCTCTGGGATAATAAAGAGAACTTTGGAGTTCTCTTGTTACTTCCATGCCTCTCGTCACTCTTCATCCATGTCACCTGAGCTTGTGTCTCCACCCACTCACACACCTGTTCCCCGTCTCCTTAACGATCCCGGCTTCTACTAAAGCAGCCGCTCCACTGAGCTCCAGCTCCCGCTCATGTTCACACGTGTTTCTCCTGTTTTCCTGGCTGACCATCTGTTCCACTTGATTAGATCTATTGAACGTCCCCTCGCTGTATTCTCGCACACTGTTCTTTCTCCATTGATGCAAATAACAAATGAGACTTTAATGCAGGGGCCATTATTTTGTTCCACTCTGAAAGTGCTGTAATGCTGCTGCAGAGTCTGAAATCAGTGGGATTGTCCAGCTCTGGCCTGTACGTTCACCACGTCTCCATCACATAGAGTGTGATTGTTATCACAGCAGCGGCCCCTCGGCTCTCACAGATTAAGCACATTCTGCTGCTGTATCCTCTCATCTTTATCTGCCTCCTTTTACCCTCCTCAGCTGCTCCACACTCACTTCATTGTTATGCAGATGAAGCTCCAGTTAACTCTGGAACTCCACAAATCCAAATGGGATGAAATCCCTTTTAAAGAGGCGTCTCTGCCTCGCTGACGAAAATGTTCTTAAATTGAAGAATCTGATCGACTTCCTGCTCAAACATCCTCCAGAGAAACTGCTGCTGCTGCTGCTGCTGCTGCGTCATAATCATGTGTCAGAGGCTTATTTCACTGCTGCTGCTGCTGCTGCTGCTGCTTTTGACTGCCAGCATCACGAAACTGCAGAGCACGAGGGAAAAAAGTGGGAACATCAGAAGTTTGTAGGCTGAACCTTTTCAAACATAAGAAAGAGAGACTGCTGGAAAAACTGGGACAGTTTTGGGGGGAAGGAAAAAAACCATCTTTATTGCAATTTTAGTTGCTTATTTTCATGCTAATGACACTGAATCACAGCGACGCACTGATGCTCTCTAGTGGCGGGGCGAGCTGTTGCAGTTTATTTTAAAATATCATTGATGGTGTTTGTTTGGGCAGCCCGTGGCCAAGCGGAAAGAGAACAGAGATGGGTTTTTTTGTTTTTTTTAATCAAGCAAACATAACACATAAACAAAAAATACTGCATTTAAATTATTGTGCAGGTTAAAGCATATTGAAGTACTATAGTATGTATATTATGTCACTTTACATGCTATTGTTTGATTATTACCAGCTATATATCAACAGTAAATAGTTTTGTGAGGCTGTCATTAACTATTATTATTTGTAGTCGTAGTATAATCAACACAATCCATGGGATACAGTAATACTGCAGTAGTTTGAATGTTTTATCGCTCCTATAGCGTCAGCAGTGCACTGTTGTACTCAGTGGGTTTTCATTCTGCAGCTCCACCTGCGGGTTTAACTGAGAAACTGCTCAATCATCAGATTCCAAACACACAAAACTGTCCATGATGATACAAATATAATTTCTCTCCAATAAAATATAATACTTGTCAGTGACATATAGCCTACATTTATATACACCCTCACACTTAATAGCAATTTAAAATAAATTAAAAAACAAACAAACGACAGTATGGCTGTTTTTAACTGCTGCTAAATATTTGACTTTAGGGACAAATAAGCTCATCTTTTAGAAGATCCACCAGAGGAAGCTCACGTACCACTGGTGGTACACGGACCACAGTTTGAGAAACAAGGAACTAACCCATGTAGCTGAACTTTAGCCCCTTTGGGGATTAACAAAGGACTTCTTATGTTTATTAACTGGTACAGCGATCATTGCAGTGCACTTCCCAGTTAGTGAGTTAAATGTGAGTTTAAATTCACACTTCAGTGTGAGTTCACACTTCAAGATGAACGTACTCTGAACACGTGTCCAGAGAAAAGCAAAAAGTGATGTCCAACTGACGTCTGAACGTTACTCTGATCCTTTTATGTATAAATTAGACCATGCAGTGTGTGTGTGTGTGCGTATAGATTAGCCTGCTAGTTTGTGCTAAACCCGAGCTACGACGCTAACATTAACCCCATTCTGACTTTGGAGGCAAATTAAACCCTCTGTTATCCCCTAAAGCCACGGTTCTCAAACTGTGGCACGTGTCCCACCTGTGGTAAGCGAGCTTCCTCTGGTGGTACTTGGAGGAAATTAATTTCATCAGATCGCACATTAATAACCTTTAATTCCTTCTTAGCTGAAGAGTCTGAGGTTTGACTGGTAATAAGCAGCTTGTCTGTTGAGTTTAAAGCTACCAATGTAACACAATCATCACATGGAACCTCTATGAGATAGTACGGTCCTACCGTCTATCTATTAATCTACCTACATTCCTATCATCATAAAATGTAAAAGAGAAAGAGAAAAGTTCATTGAATTTGGATATTAACACATTCTTTTCAGTTGTGGGCTTGATGTTACATGTGTTAAAGACTTGGTAGACTGTAGGATCCATGCAGGTTAATCAAGAACAAAGTGTTCAACAATTCAATTCCAGTTGCTACTGGTTTATTGACTTTTGGAGAACAGGAGACGAGGTCGTCTGTCCTGCAGCCGGCTAAACGCCGCAAAGACGCTCTTGGTCTCCATAGCTCTTCATTTTGATGCAAATGTGTGAGGCAGCCTTGCAGGTTGGACGTGGGTCGAGGTGGTGTTGGTGGTGGTGGTGGGGGGGGATGGGTACCAGGGGGAAATGCAGTTGAGGGATCTCTTTGTGAGGCCTGACGCAAATCTCCAATGTTCTCAGGGTGGAAAACAAAAACAGCATGGGTGCCTCCTCTGGCCCATGCACATTAGGCCCCTTCAATAGATGCACCTTCTGCCACACAAAAGCTCTGAGGGCTTTCTCGGCAAACTGTGCCTCTGGAACATTCCCGTCAGAGGAGCTTCAGCCATCATGAAGCAAGTGCTGGTGAAGTTACTGCTTTTACTCAAGAGATTTGCCCCGTCAGTCGAAGACAACTGACGTCCACTGGTGCTTTTTTTTCCTGTGTCTGTATGGAGTCAGTGTACATGGTGGCATGTGGCTGGGATTAGGGAATTTCACTGTGGATTAAAATCTTTTCCAACGCCTCCTGGCCACTCGCTGAAAGAAGGAGTGAGAAGTTGCAGGAGAGAACCGTGAGCAGTCCATGGTCTCAGTTAGCAGGTACGTTCACTTTCTCTCCAAACACAAACTTTTTCTCTTTGTTTTTTGCAGAAGTGACACGATAAAAGTTTTTATTCTTGGTCTTTATGTGAAGTTTTAAAGACATGTTTCCATTGACTTCTACAGCAGCTGAATCGAGGGCCCATTTCCTTTTTTTTTTTTTACGATTTAGCGATAAATAAAGTTATTGTAAAGAGTTTTCTCTCGAAGAATGCACCATAGTCACTTTTAATCGCAGAATGGAACAAAAATACAAATAATCCATACTGTAATTGTACTATAAACGTGTTATTAAAGCTTAATAAGTAAAGTCATTCTGAAATAGCTGATTCTTACAGCTCCCAGTGGGGTGGCCTAAATGTGTACATTATGTACTTAATGAGGATTTTAAATAATGCATTTCATGTGTCACATGTACATAAAAACAGATTATCAGTAAGAATATTTGATTTATTGAAGTGTATACATGTGCTAGAAATTTCTGTTCAGTTTATAAGAAAAAACAAGTTTCTGTTGCTGTTGTATAAGCTTCAAAGCGGACCACGTGGTGCTTTTACTATCCTCAAACAAAGAAAACATTTCGACCGGCCTCATATCTGTCATAAACAAACAAAACTGTGGTGATGAACAGGGGGAAAAAACAAACAAACAAACTACTGTGGTTGTAATTTCACAGCTCATTTCATGCTCTGTGTTCTTATTTGTGGGACACGTTCGACCCGTTAGTTGCTTGGACTAACGTTTGCCCCCGAGTTGTGACGACAAACAACAAACAAACAAGCAAAAACAACAGAAACATTGTGGGACTAAAGCACGGATTATGCAAGAAAACGTTCAAACAGTGTTTCCTTTATGGCCGCTCGGGATCCAAGCTCCAATTCTTCAGGGGAAAAAAACACGGTTGTAGTTTGAAAAAAAAGAAGTAAAAAGCAGATATCTCAGGCAATAATAATTAGATATTTACACATGGAGAGGAGTATTTGTTTTTGTGTAGTTTTTAGTGATAAAGGAGACATTTCTTAAGAGAAGATAATTCTTCATCACTCCCACATTGGGGACACTAACAATGTGGTTCAAATTTAGTGTGAAGTTGCGTGTTACTTGTGCAACACAGGGGCGTAAGGAGCAAAGAGGGCAGTTGCTTGGGGGCCCCCCTGAGTGCAGCTGAGATATACCCAAAAAATTTACTTTTAGTTATATATTGTTCTTGTAAATCTGTTTTAATAGCCTATTAAACAGGAATGAATTTTACAATGCAATTTATTTGTTTATAAACCAATAAATCAAACTTTATTTACTGTAATGCAACTCAAAGTGCTTCACAGGATCCAAACATAATCAATGAAAGCAAACCACCGATAAATGGCTGTTACTGTGTCTGTGACTGTTAAATGTTCTTACGCTTCAGGGAGACCAATAAAGAAGTAGGTCGAGTATCGCAAGTCCCTTTAGCTTGGGGTGCCCAAAGTCCCTTAAAACAGCCCCGATGCTATAAGAAGAAAAAGGCAAGGAAAGTCTATTTATACAGTATAGCACATTTCAACAACAAGGCACTTGAAAGTGCTTTACAATAAAAAGAGAGAGAGGAATACAGCAGCAGATCTAACTCTCACGTTTGCTCCCTCCAGCTCCAGGATGCTCCGGCTGCTCCAGGGACACCGAAGTTGCAAAACCCGTCTGGTCACCAAAGACGGGCACTGCAACATCGAGTTTGGCAACATCGAATACAGCAACCATTTCGCCTACCTGGTGGACTTCTGGACCACCTTTGTGGAGATCCGCTGGCGCTTTGTTTTCCTCCTCTTTGTGGCTTCGTTCACGGGCAGCTGGTTCATTTTCAGCCTGTTGTGGTACTGGATCGCAAAGAGCAACGGGGATCTGAGTGGACAGAACCGCACAGATGGACATGTCCAGTGTATAGACAACGTTAACGGCCTCACGACGGCTTTCCTCTACTCTTTAGAGACCCAAACCACCATTGGGTACGGCGGTAGGGCGCTGACAGGACACTGTGCCGGCACGGTGGCTCTCATCATCCTCCAGTCGCTAATCGGCGTCTTCATCAACTGCTTCATGTGTGGCGTCGTCTTGGCAAAGATCTCCTCGCCCAAAAAAAGGGCAAAGACTGTCCCCTTCAGCGACACAGCCGTCGTCTGCTTGAAGAAGGGCAGTCTGTGTCTCCTGATCCGAGTGGCCAACCTTCGCAAGACCTTGCTAATCGGCAGCCAGATCTACGGCAAGCTGATCAGGACAACGACCACACCGGATGGAGAGACCATCATTCTGGACCAGGTGGACGTCGACTTTATGGTCGACGCTGGCAAGGACAACTTGTTTTTCGTGTGCCCTCTGACGCTCTACCACGTGATTAACAAATCAAGCCCCTTCTACGAACTGTCAGCCGACACGCTCCCCCAGCAGGACTTTGAGTTGGTGGTCTTTTTGGACAGTACGGCCGAGTCCACCAGTTCGTCCTGTCAAGTCCGTACTTCGTACATCCCACAGGAGATTCTATGGGGCTACAGTTTTCTGCCCATCATCTCCCGCACCAAGACGGGAAAGTACCGCGTGGATTTCTCAAACTTTTCCAGAAGTGTGCCGGTGACCACGCCGCACTGTGTCCACTGCTTCGAGACGGACGCAGACCAGCGAAACCACAACGGCCACAACCAGCAGAAGACTGGCATCGACAATCTGGGCTTTCAGGCGATTGACGTTCATGACTTTGTGGACATCACCAAAATGTGAACGCATGGAGATAAGATTCTAATCATGGTGTCATATCAGTGTCTTGTTGAAAGCCAATCATATCATTTAAAGGTACTGTAGGCGGTATCGCTACATAACTGTCGGCTGGTGAACCTTTTCATACATTCACACTCAAACATTACCTGGTTTTACTTGATTTATTACAGGATTGGGAGATGGCCACATGTGAAGACATCCACCATGTACACAATAGTACGTCCAAAAACCAGATGCCTCTCATGGCATTTAACTCCACCCTTGTTAAATGAGATTTTCCCCCAACTGACTGTGACTCCCAATTTGCCTAATCCCCAAATCTGCATGTCTTGGACTGTGGGGGGAAAACGGAGAACCCGGATGAATGGATGGATGATTGTGGCATCCAGTGGTTAAAATGTGGTACTACAACTACAACAGTATTGCACAAACACAAAAATTGTAGCCTTTCACCAATCACAGAGTGGGTGCTCGTGTTCGCTATGACACTACTATTACTATGTGGAAAAAATGCTATTTCGAGCACGGGCAACAAGTTGCGAAAGAGTCTAAAAGAGACTCAAGAGGTTGTTTTGTTGATGAAATGGGTCAATCCATGCTTAACTGATGTTTATGGCAGCCCATGGCCAAGTGGAAGGGTCGCTGGTTTAAATCCCAGGACAGGTTTTTGTTTACTATTTTTAAGGACTCGCCAAACGTGAAACTGTTAGAAGGCCCGATCACAACCAAAGGTGCTATAGTTCTAATTCTTCTTTAACAACCTGTGGATGAAACTCAACAATCTCCCATTTTTCTCCCTGCAATCCCGTCGACTGCAGCTTTATTTTGAATACAAATCAGACTTGAGTCAGTCTGCGTGTGCACACTGGAGAGGAATCATCTCGATTTCTCCCGGTGGACTTTTACCATTTACTCGAGTCAAACAATAAAGGCGCTCAAAGCTGTTAAAACCGTCGGGATGAAACACTTTGAGAGACGAGCGCGAGCTAAGCTGCTCGTTTCAATCAAAACATCTCTGGGACTTTGTGCCGGTGGATGTGTGGACGCTGGAGGAAGAGGGATTGAAGTTGCCAACACTGGAAGGCACAGTGTGTAACGCTGCAGAAGATTAGAGACTTGAGCCTTTTATAATGAAAAACTGTCGACTACAAAGCCTGAGTGGGGACAAAATATAGGACAGGCCTTTTGAGTTCTCTCATTATTCTTACTAATTTGCTAAAAAATAAAAAAAAACACCTTGTTTCTTTTCCTCTTTTGTCACGTCGACACGTCTCGTGTGCCTCGGTTATTAGGAAACTGTGAATGTGATTATTTGAACTCTACAATGTGTAGATCATAACGTGCAACTCAGGGAAAATAACACCTTTAGTTTGGAATAAACTTTTCTTCTTCCAACATGAATTGGCTTCCTGTAATTCCTTTGCACATTGATAATGTATTTTATTATGTGTATATGTTTATATACCTTCTCCTAATTAATACACATGCACAAGTGCAAAAAATAACAGCCTCATTTTAAAAAGTGTCTTTATTAACAGACTCTTCCCTCTGCTGAGACATTATTTTAACCATCCACAACTAAACATGACACAGTAAAAGCTTATGTAAGGAAGTATACCATGACTTACCATAGTTTATATAATGTATTATATACATAAACATCAGAAAACATATGTATTGTTGAGGCTCAGTAGAAATCAGGATTTTGTTTGATTATATAAAAGTATCATCATCACATAACACTTTTAAAATCAAAAAATACTGAAGTCTTTAAGTTATAAACCCATAAAAGAAAAATCCTCTTTGCAATTTTCACAGTTTTTTTTGGAATTATTATTATTATTATTATTATTATTATTTTAGAAACTACACAATGTTTCTTTCCAGCATCGGCTCCTGGTTCAGAAGCCGCCTGAAGTCGAATCTGCTCAGGTCCAGCGTTTGAAAGTTCCCGTCCAGGATGAGCTCGGCCACGGCGCGGCCCACGGCGGGAGAATGCTGCAGGCCGTGGCCGCTGAAGCCGGTGGCAAAGTACATGTTGGGGATGAGAGGGTGAAGCCCAATGATGCCGTTCTGGTCGAAGGTGTTGTAGTCGTAGAAACCTGCCCACGCGCTGGTCACCTGACGACAGGAATGAGACGGTGTCTTAAAGCAGGTGATGCTAAAGAAAACATTGATATTTCACCTGTGTGTGTGTGTGTGTGTGTGGTAGATGAGCAACACTGACACGGACATTCATTTTCTAATCTTAACTCAGACTTTGGTCTTCAAATCTGCAGCTCCTGACAGATTAAATACTACAAGTGAGGAGGGAAGTGTCTCCACCCTCACCTTAAGTTTCTCAAAGGCAGGAATCCGATGAGCCAAGTTGGGCCAAATCTTTTCCATAAAAAACTCATGATCCACCTCCAGATTCCCAGTGTCCGGCTCGTTCTCCTGAGGACAAAAACACACACCAGAAATCACATCTTCTATCAAATGACTGAAATAATCAACGAGACAAATGAACAAACCTCTTCTGGTGAAGCTCCAGTGATGTAGTTTCCTCCCAGTCCCTCTCTTCTGAAATAAACTCCAGAGTAATCGACGAGGAACGGCGTGTCCAGACCTGGACCGTCAGGACAGTGGAACACGTACACAAACCTGGAAATCACAACACATTTTTAATATATATATATATTTATTTATTTTTTACAGTGTAATATTCTCACAATCCTGAGTAAATGCTCTTTTCCTGTTTTCCAGCTCCTGATAAAAACATTTCCTGATTTAATTTTCTCCTGGCACGAAATACAGTTTGATTTTGAGTGTCGTTTTCACAAGAAAAACATACAAAAATATCTCTATTTTGGTCCACAATTTCATTATGTGGTTTTGTTTTATCTTTAATAAATAACAGTAGAGGCCTTAAGTTTGGATATCGCACTTGGTCGTTTTATTTTGTCATAATTAGGTAAAAAATATCAACCAAATATCAATAATTAATGGACTCATCACACTAACTCTTTTTGGTGATTAATTTATCTGTTTGAGTGTTTGTTTATTTGAAGAAAAAACAAGTGAACACGTTCAGTTTTATGGTTTCTTTACACCATTTAACTAAAGAAACCACTAAAAATGAATGTGCAGGGAAAATGCAGCAATGTTTAAGCATTTTCTGATGTTTTATAGACAATCAAGAAGAATAAAATCAAAATAATTGGTGCAGTCCTGTGTTAAATTACATTTTATTTATTTGAAAAGTTAATAAATACTTATATTTATACTTAATCCTGCACAAACCACGTGGAGTCAAAGACTGTAGAAGTCGGTCCTGATGTTTTTGGACAGTGAGGTGTTTGTTGACATTTCCTTTTCTCCATCAGTGAATTTTCAGTGAAGTCAAAGTGTGATTTACTGGTGTGTTTGAGAAGTTTCTGGTTTAGTTTGGATTATTTTCACACAGTGGAAGTTTAAAGCTGACAGTCGGGAGACTGTAAGACGTCCAAACAGACTGTGAATGCAGTGCCGTGTATGCAGGAAAGGAAGCAGACATTTAATGACACATGAGTTTTTAAGAAAAGAGGGAAAAATCCGCTCCCTCTCAGTCAATCTTCTACCTTTTCCGAGGCTCGACGGGCAGAGAGATTCCTTCGAAGGTGTTTTTGGCGCCGGAGCCGACTCGCAGTATCTGTGCCAGTTTACTTGAAAAGGCTCCTGCTGCATTCACCACAATGGCACATTCCACCGGCTGGTACTCCAGGCTGTTTGGCATCTGCACCTGCTCCACACAATCCACAACTCCTCATGTAACACAGGCAGGTCAAAGTTCACGGAGCTTTTTTTGTTTTTGAATGAGGTACTAGAAAACTAGAAACCCACAGAACCACACTTAAAAATTCACTTTGACATGAAAGAAGCAATTAAAAGATGCAAATTCAATGTCTTTTAAATGAAGAAAACAGCACAGTATGATCAAAATGTGCCGACATAAACAAATATATCAACCAATTGATGGATTTTCAAAATTTTTTGCCAATTAATTTATCTGTTTATCAACTAAATGATATTGTATGTTAATCAACTCATCTGAAAAACAAGAGAATTGTCAGTTGTTTTTCAGCCTTTATAAGCTGATCTATTGATTCATTTATTGAAAAACAATATCCACTGACCCACTTTCTTATTATTGCAAACTCATGTTTACATGTTTTTATTATTTCTATATTGTATTTTGTGGAAATTAACCATTAAATAATAAATCATTGGATAACCAGAATCACAATAACCACATGATATGAGGATAGAGGATGTCACTGATTGTGCAGACTGTCAACAACAGATCTGTCAATCAACAATATGAGTTACAGCACGGTCTTATTGTTATTGACTTATAAAAAAGTCTCACAGTCTCACTGACCTTCACAGATTTAATTCTTCTTATGTCCAAACTTTCGCCCTCAGTCGTCATCGCCCTGTTCACCGAGTACTTAAAATCTGTGGACGGGGGAGAAAGAAGTCACCGCACAGCAGCAGATCAGAGCTGATCTATATCTTCAGTTTATCTATATCTATATTAATATCTATATCGACAGATCTTCAGTGGCTGACGTCATGCAACCACGACGACGCCATTTTGGCAGGAAACCGGCGGTAGGGGGCACAATCGTTAAGTTAAGTTAGTTAAATTTCCCCTTAACTGCCGTCTTGGAAGGCTGCTAACTTCAGCGTTGTTACAGACTCCAACACTAAATAACTGAAATATCGTATTTATTTGACATGCTTTTATTGCGATGTGTACGTGACAGTAGCTCAGTGGTCGTCATTCAACTTGAAGGTTGTGGGTTTGATTCCCAATCTGTGTGGATTTGGCGGGCTTTCCCTGCCAAAATGGAGGCTGAGTCACGTGGCATTTGGAGCTCTATAAGCTCTATTTTCAAACCTGTGACCTCGCCACAGCACTGGACGACTCCCATTGACATGGCCTTCCTCCTGAAGGCGTTCAGCAGAGTCCAGGGGTCGAACCAGCCTTCGTTCTCCAGCCCTGGAGGGTGAGACGCGTGAAGATGACAGTGAGTGAAAGGCCCTAATCCTGATCACTCCCTCATGACGGATGTTAAAAGCAGGTCTGAACAGAGCCTAGAATCCATAAAAATCATAAAAGCAGCACTTACCATGCGAGGCAAGTACCACACCATCTGTGTTTATCCATGGAAATTTCTCTTTGAGTTGTGTGGGAGAGAGGAGTGAAACTTTGGCTCCAGCATCCCTAGAATGAGATCATGGATCAGTGATCGATATGTGACAGCATCTCCACTTTCTATAAAACACAGATCATCTGAGCAAACAGGGGCCAGCACCTCTGGGTGCTGTAGTTTTCCTCCATGATGTGGGCCACATTCTCACTGGCCAGGAAAAGGTATCCTGAATGGTTAAACTGCAGGTCTATGGGCTCTTCATCCAACACGCCGAGGTAATCCTGAGAGGAGACACGGAGAAAAGAGTGACCATCGCTGGACAATGGCTGGAATAAACTCTGTGCCCAAGACCTGGACAAGGACCAAGCACGAGACCTAGAATAGACCAGGACCAGGAATGAGAACTGGACCGAGACTAAGACTAAGCTACCATGAGAAATGCTGCTGGAAAAACTAGTAAAAGTAAAATACAAACATAATCATGTATACTCTTTAACAGCTTAAATGAGAAGCCTAACATCAGCTGACAGAGAAGCTTCTCCTGCTCACATATTGATGCAAACCCCTGTGTCACTGTTACGTGTAATGATTTGAGCGCCTGTCGTTCATTATGCGACGCCAGCGTGACCTACATTAATGTTCCTCATGAAATCCGCAGAGGCCAGGGAGAGGTGGATGTTCTCAGGCAGGGAGAACTGCTGCCGGATCCCCCCAGCAGAGAGCACCGTGGAGGCCTGAGCGTACTGCAGACAATGAAAAAAGATCCTGTTATAAGAGTTACGGTCGGCAGCGAGGTTTTGTAAAGAAAGCTGCAATCTGTGAACACTCGATTTGATTTCCTTGGATCAAAATATTGCTCACATAAAGAGTCAGAAAACTGTTTAATTTACGATCTCTTATGCTTGTTTCAGCATGACTCAGGGGAGAAACCATTAAATCCTTAAAGTAGATAAATATAAATAATATATAATAATAAACTGGCAGAACCAGGATCATTTTCCCCTCACACTTTCATTAACAAAGTTTGATATTTGCTTTGGCAGAGGATGACCTTCTATAATAATCAGAAGCACTGCAACAGAGTAGGGCATGGTGCATGGTGTTTGTATATGTGAATTATTATTATTATTACTGTTGGCAAATGTGAGTCTGTTTATTCAGGAAAATTGATTTATTTAGGGAAATAAACGGACGCTCACCGTTGTGTCCTTCTCCAACACAACCACTTTCAACGCTCCTCGCACCCTCTCCTTCTGCTTCAGCCAGTAGGCGATGGACCAGCCCACCACACCCCCACCCACGATCACAATGTCGGCCCTCTCCGGAGGAAGGCTCGGGTTGATCTCAATGGGACTCCAGCTGCTGCCCGGCATTGCATCGACAGCCTTCTGCCTCGCGGCTGCCAACTGGACCTCCAAATCTGACCGGGAAAAGTATGAATTTTGCACTCCTGTATCAATTCTATCAAGATGTTGACACACACATGGCAACTCCAGACATTTCCCGAATCTTTAGTTACCACCCTCCAATACGGCATATATAGCCAGCAACACATTCGTAAATTAAATAGAAAACGTTTGAAATTGTTTGATGATTGAATAGTGTCGTAACTTGTGAGGAGTACCCCCAAGTAGCACTAAACTTTACTTTACAGATGAACAAATTAAATGAATGTTGGATGATTTGCATGCCGAATTGTAGAGAGGCTTCTAAAACGTAAGTAGAGAGTTTCAGCAGTGACATAAAGTTTGATTTATTGGCGGATAAACAAGTCTTTGAATGGGTGTGGATATTTTGGAATGTAAAGTTGCATGGATGAGCATATGCCACATGTCACCGGATGTTCCCCCACCTTTGAAGAAGTCATTCCGCACAGGTGTGCCCGTGCTCAGGCTTTGACGCGACGGTAAGTGTCCGTGTACCCACGTTTGCTGTTCTGTCACCAGCCTGGACGTCAGTAATCCGTGAGCCGCCCTCGCCTTCACGTGCAGCCGTCGCCACGTTAGCATCACTGGAGACTTACTAGCCAGCCAGCGAGCTAGCGCATACGCTAGCTATTCGGCTAATCGAACAGAACCAGGAAAACACTGTGTGAACCAGATCGACAACGGTATCCTCAAAGACACAAGAATGTCCTATTTTAAATGGGATAGTGCATATTCCAGTGTAATCTGACACTAAGGTTAAAAAAAAACAAACAAAAACCTAGATTACACACCGGATAGACAGTGGTGTCTTTCAAAATTAAAGCACAGGTGTTAAAATGGCTCCGAACAAAACTTTTCGTCTGTTTAGTACAATTTAGTGATGTACCTGACATATTTTCACTGTTGATAATCGGATTATTTTTTATTTAATGTGTTCAAATATGGAGTGAAGGTTTTAAAAAGTACAGTGTGTGAAATTTAGGAACATTTATTGGTAAAGTTGCATTTTGAAACTTCAAAGTGTGTTAGAGACCTAATGTAGCCTTCAGTTAGCATCAAACTCAAATGATGTCTTGTTTTTCTGTCCATGTTGGCTACTGTAAATACACGGTGGTCCGAAATGACAGCCTTCTTCGAGCTGACCCTACTCTGTAATCATTTTTGGTAATGAACAATTACAAATAACAGATTGTACAGTTATTAAAAATAATATGAAAAATATAAATATTTTATTGTCAATTTCTGCCTAATTTAAGTAATTCCACATATATTTTACACACTGGACCTTAAAGTTTGGGTACATGAGATACCTTTGCATAGTCATTTGTGTTTTTTATTTTTTATTCAACACACTGCCTGATTGGTAAGGCAGATGAGAGAACTGTACAATTTATGCATTGTTTAGATTTTAACAAATGGGAAAATATGTAAACCAAAGGCCCAGTTGGAAAAACACATTTTGATTATTATATATCTTAAAAATCCTTCTTTAATCTTTTGCACATTCAAGTGTTATATATATTTATATACATATACAGTATATATGTAAATTGCATATACCTGTACCCTGAACAGGTGAAAAATTCACTGATGTATGCCATGTTTTCATGAACGTTTCTTTATTTTGAAAAATGCCAACGGAAGCTTAGTCATGTTCCTGCAAACTTGACCCCCCCCCCCCCCCGTTTTCAGAAAAGGTGGTGGCTGGTCATGTGACCACAAAGGACCAATCAGGTGAAGGAGAATCCCAAACATTTAATTTCCAGCCCACTCTGTTAATTCCAAAATAAAAGAAACTCTTATATCACTATGTTGAGAATGAGGAAAATAATAATTGATTAAAAACGATTTGTTTGTTTTAAATCATCATATACGCCAGTTTGGCTTTATATATAACTGATATATAATTATTTTCGACAGGTAAAAGTTTTGATGACTCCAGTAATGATGGGAAACCACAAATATTAGAGAGTACAACTTAGGACCATTTAAAGCAGAGCTTAACATTCTTTTTATTTGAATCATTATCTTAACACAAAACTGAAATATACATGTGTAGAACTTCTGGGAACGGAGTTAATGGCCTTTAGAAAAATTGTGTTATGATTTTGGTGGTGATCTGGACACAGATCTGGATTCACATCTGGCATTTCCTGTTTCCTGTCCTCCTCATGCCCCCAAGTGGTCGCCTCACCCCACGGAACACTTACACACTCGACATACATGTTAATAGCCTTTAGAAGAATTGTTATGATTTGGTGGTGATCTGGACACTGATCTAGATTCAGTATTGTTTTAAAGCGATTGTTGACCTTGTGAGGTAGAGGAGTGTAGCTTTGTTGATGGGTTCTGATGTTCTGTTTGTTTTTTAATTTAAAAAAAATGAAGCAGCAATGACTTAAGCCATGTCCCTGTTCCACTGGTGCCGCTTTTTTCTCTTTCTTCTCTAGCTCTCCGAGTTGGACCAGGAAGCTGTCCACAGTCCAACCCCGGCTACCACAGTGCTCCTCAGCAGCTTGTTCTCCTCTTCCATGTGGGATTTGCACCTCTCGAGCTCCAGGTACTCCTGCACCAGCTTGTTCTTGGACATATTGAGCAGCTTCTCCACATGGAACGTCTCCAGCTCTTCACAGAAGTTTCTCTGGAGAAACTCCTCCCTGGTTTCAATGCTGAAGTCTAACTCCTCCTCCTCATGCTCATCCATCAGGTACCGTGTGGTGTTGTGAGGAGCCATTGGGTACCGTTGGGTGAACATCTCCTCTCGTAGCCAGGTATCTCTGTCCCCCTGTCTTTCATTGTGGACTCTAAAGTCTTCGTAGGAATGTTTATCTAAAGGCTCACTGATTTTGTGCCTCCCTGTCGTGGCCTTGAGACAACTTCTCTTGTTGATTGGACTCTTGTTGGAGTCATTGTCGGTGGGAAAACCCTCATCTGGTGGTCCGTCTGCACGGTTTTCCCCCTGTGGGATAAGATTAGCATTAGCCTCTGTCTGAACATTATCACTCAAGTGAGGCTGAGCTAAATTTGGGAGGTTGTTGCTGCCAGCTAAGACAGTTAAAACCTCCCTACCGTTCTCTGCCGGCTGCTGCAGCTCATGCCCTGATCTGGTGTTGGATTGGAGTGGCTTCAGATTCTCTTGGCTGTCACCTGAAGACATGGAGGAGACGGAAAACATTATTAATGATTAAAGAATGATTTTGCCCAGTTTTTGCAGTTTTTTTGTACAAATGTCCGCATTATTGGCATAAACCATAAAGAAACAAAGACGGAGATGCTGAGTTTTAAATTTTGTTTGTAAATCCATAAAGATTAGGATATAAGGCATTATTTTCCCCAGTTTGGATCATTAATAAATCCCTGTATCAGACTTAAAATTGATGCATTGTGATGCTCCCACAAAATATAGCCAATTATTTAAGAAGGGAAGCCATTTTGTGTTTTGTTTTGACACCACAGAATTCCACAAACGTGAAATATTACAGCACAGCTGTACATGATCAGTTAAGGGAGATTGTAAATCAACAAATTTTGACTTAAAAACAAATGTGTTGCATAAATAACAAGATGTTTAGGAAAGAAGCAAAAGAAGCAGGATGATGATGCAGTATCACCCTCTAGTGGCCTGGAAATGAATCACCCAATCTCTCCACCATAAAAACACTGAATGAAGTGTTATTGTTTTAGTCATAAAATGTTACATTACCTGCCATGTTGGTCTGTTTCCTCTGTCTGTAGCTTCTGCTACGCTGGTGATGAAGTCATTTGTTATACTGAACACAAAACCCAAGGATTGAATTTTCTGTGAATGTGTTTTTGTTTCTTCTTCTTTGGTGTGTCAGTGAGCTATAGGATGACGTTAAAGAACTTTGACGCCTTTGAATCATCATAGTCTGACACTTAAGTGTAAAAAAGGAATTCTTGTTAATCAACACTCGGTTTTAACGCAATATTTCAGACTCTTAATAGCCTGATATCCATTTGTCATCCAAGAACTATATGGAAATTAGTAACTACACTTTCTTCTACTAATAAGTTCTGACTGGCTGTGTACACGGAGACGAAGATTAACTAGACCTGCTACTCTAAGCCTTGTCCTTTTATGTACGTTGTCCTTTGTGATGTCATCAAAATCATAGACATAGGTTGTCATGGCAGTGGAATGTCTCCTGCCTTTGATATTTGTTGTTTGTATTTTTCTGTGTATTGTGGACTTATATTGATATAGAATTATATAGGACTGCAATTATTAATCAATCGATCAATCAAAGAGTTTTTTTCAATAATTAAATACATTTAATGATTGTTTTTCCTCATCTTAAATGTTATATTATACATCATCATGTTGAGGTTTGAGAAACACATCAACATTTTATGGAACATTTAAATATATCTTACTTTTTAAGAAAATGATTGGAACGTTTGTTCTTTTAAAAATGCATTTAAGTTTGTCTATTTTCTTTACGATCACGTGCTTTTATTTTGGACGGAAGTAGTACATCTCCCCGGGGCCTTTATTTTGATAAACAGGATGTGTGTTTCTCTATTTCTATTGTGACCAGCTTGACGTTCATGTTTTCTGTTCCCTGGGGCCACAGTGTTTTCAACGGGACTCAACTTACCACTTTACTGGACTCGCCATGGCCGCTTGATCCGGCCTGAAATATCCCCCGTTCTTCGACACATTTACACAAACTTTTTTCAGATAAACTTTCGGCTTTTGTGTTAGTTTTTATGTCAAGGAACGAGGATGCAACCCCCACCGAGAAAGGTGAGTTTTTCCCGTTGTAGCCTCTGAAGCTAACGTTACTTCGACTGGAAACGCTCTCGACGAACTGGTGCATATTTAATGGTTGAAAGTGTACGCTTTGTTGCTGCTCGGCTGCCTTCAACGCCAAACTTGTGCGTTGTATTCAGCTCTTGTGCACGTATTTGTTCTCTCGTGAGTTTAACTTGTTTGTGCTGTCTCTTTACCGAGCAGTTAAGGAAGAAAAGTTGTTTTTAAAAAGTCCCATGTGCCGCAATTTTTTTTTAGGGAGAATAGACCCGTTAATGCGCCCCGCTCCTTCTCGAGTGTCCAGCCAAAACACAGTCAAATTCTGCATTAACAGTTCCGTTAGTGTTTGAGCGCCAAGCGCTTAAGAAAATCACTCACTCAATACAAGAAATAACGTTACAGGGGTGTTTTGTTACATCGGCACCCAAATGATTCGCCAAGCAACTCTTTAAGTTAAAATAAATCACTTGAGTTCACACTGGTCCTGCTGCCGTCTACAGTCCTGAGTGCAGCAAGAGTGTGGCAACAGTACTCTAAAGTTATGATTTTAGAGCAATAAAAAGGTAGTTTGCCTTTTAGGGTAATGCCGATTTTTAGAGCGAAACATTGTTTTTGAAAGTAGACATTAAATGAAATCACTGTTTGCCATTAAAGTCTGTTTGACGTCCAGTAACAGTAATATGACAGATATTTTGAGTGAAGATTGGTGCATCCCCCCCAAACATGGGAAGTATGGAAGAAAAGAAAAAAAAACAGCCATTGTCGTTACAGAGTAATAATAACTTAAACACGAGAGCAATCACAGTTACAGTAAATAGTTAAAAAGTGTTTTAAAGCGGTTTAGTTTTGAAAAAATAAACAAAAACAAATCTCAGCAAAGGCTGATTCTGATGTGAAAAAAACAACTGGATGTGTGGGATCATATTTCAACAACATGGCTGTACAACACAGAAAAGTGACCGTTTCTTTCCCAAAACGTTGTGAAAATATGCTGCTATTATTTACAATGAAATAATGAAGGTTAACTTCAACTGGAAAAGTTTTTTTTGGACATTACTTTATACAAATGTTATGGTTTGTTGATTATTTTGTGTTTTTGGGGATATTTTGAATTGTCTTCAACAAGGCCTGAAGCAATGTATGCTCTTCTTGCAGTAAGGGAATTGTAGTACAAATGTAATTATAGTTCCTTATGAATATCATGACTCTTTGACTTGATGTACGACTTGAACTATATCTGCAATAATGGAAATCACAATTTTAACATTCACGTATGTTTCTGGTTGCAGTTATTGAATATGAATCAGAAATCAATTGAGAAGGAAAAATGTTTTTTTTTCCTCCTTGTTGACAGTACAGCGTGTTATCAGTGATAATGACAGCTGGTCTTTGCACCTCATGATTCATCTAACTGCCAATTATAAACCCAGAGAGACTCACTCACAACATGACACAGATAATTTTCACTTCAACAAGTGGCTCTACACATAAAGAGGAGTTTGGCTGCTTCAAATGTCATATAACTACGATATAAGGTCTTTACCACCCGTACTATGTTTATAGACTGGAAACAATTCAATTTCTGCCCACCATCTTTCTGCTGCAAATACATATGCATAAAATCAATTAATTGGTTGATTTGTTTTGATTAGAGCAATATGATCCACATATTTCAAAAAAGGTTAATATCCATCACCAGCTGCTGTAACTGCCTTTTTTCTTATTATTGGGGGTGTTAATGGTTGTCAAATGTTTTTGTATTTTTCTTATCGTAAGCAAAATCCAATAAACGACCACAACAAATAAGTGTAATCTGTGCAGCCAAAACTTGATCTAATTCCCCTCTGATATAGAGCTTGGTTTTTGGCAAATAGAAAATAAATGTGTTCACTCATATTCTGTCATTACACCCTGTAACTTGGGTTTTGTATTGTTACTGGGCTGTTTTTACAATTTTTGTGACATTTTATCGTCTTAAATGTTAATGTAGCTGCCTCAGATCAGCACTTCCTTCCTCTTTTGCAAATGTATCAGTCAGGTAAGCAAGTGATATCTTTACCAATAATGATAATTAAAGTTAGTTGCAGGCCCGATTAATTTTTTTAATCTTATATTAGCAACTAAAGCATCAAATTCTCAAATGAGGCGTTGAAACAATACAATTTTATATATTTTTAAATAGTAGAGTGGAACTATGAGGGCTGCAATCATTAGTTAATAGATCAATTTGAGTGTTTATTTTAATAATTAATGTGTTTTCTAATTGTTTTTCAATTTCTTAAATGTTATATTTATATATTATATATTACATTTTATTTGCGCTATATAACAAAGAAATAATTCAAATGGAATAAATGTAGCTTTTGGGCAAAACAAGACATTTCAGAACATCATCAGTTTGAGGTGTGAGAAACACCGCTCAATATTTTATGGACGAAACAACTCAACAGATTTATTGATTATAAATATATATTAGTTTCAGCCCTAGAATTATGTTTGATTTCAATATTAGATGTGAAGGTTTAGCTCAAATCTGGCTCATGGTGGAAATAAGGCAGCGAGAAAACACTGCACTGCACTTCATAATTAATGTAGCGTCCAATTAAAACCCCACAGAGGCTGATTGTCACCTGGTCAGAGCTCTTGCCTGATAATGAGTGCAGCTCGTTTTCACCAGCACCAGTTGTGAACTCAGCTGAATCAACACAGGCCTCCAGAGTCTTTGGTGAACCCGTGGGGGAAATATCTCATCAAACGGCCTGTGTGGCTTTCAAAACGAGTGAAAATGTGTCCTCAGGTTATCAGCTGGAAAAAAAAAAACACCAACTCTCTAAATCTGTTCTAATGAAACTCTTGTTGTTGTTGTTGTTGTTGTCGTCTTCTCCTCCAGGTCCGGGTCACCCAGGAGCTGAAACACATTCATGCAGAGCAGTTGAGCAGATTAAACATCAAACACCAGACAGAATGTGACCTCCTGGAAGACTTGAGGTGAGCAATCAGAGGTCAAATGTAGAGGAGTAGACGAGGTGGATTTCTAACGCCTGAGTTCGGAAATAAAGTGTCTTACAACTGAAGTCTAATGCCGTGGTAGGGCTGTCACTTTTTCCAAAGGTTTATATGATCGATTTGATTCCGTCATTACACCCTGTAACTTGGGTTTTGTGTTGTTGCTGGGCTTTTGTGACATTTTACAGTCAAAAGTGTTAATTTATCTCAAAAATAACTGTCTTGGATCAGCATTACCTTCCCCTCTTGCAAACTTATTAATGTATCAGTCAGGTAGACAGGGTTTTGGACATAAAATGTCTTACAACTGAAGTCTTATGCTGTTGTAGGGCTGTCACTTTTTCCAAAGGTTTATAGTGACCCCTGTAACACTGACAACAGGAGAGAGCGCCAACAGCTAAAATATAATTAAGTTACATCGGTTCAAGGCAAACGGTCCAACTTTAATATTGTTTGCCAGAAACGCAAGTCTGTCAACTTGATTGGGATCGAGTTCGGCTCTCATTTTATTTAAAATATTACCTGCAGATGGGAACGGGAGCTCAGAGCGCACAGATGTCCCTGTCATACTGTATTTATGAGTCAGCTTACATTAAGTTTAACTTTTGACTTTTGGTGGTTATTAGGTGTCTCTGCTGTTGTCAGGGTTTGGTACAGTTCACATTTGAACTGATACGACTGGTTCCCAATGGTACCTTTTTGAGTTACTTAACTGTCTCTGCAGCAAAAATGCATTTACATGTGTGAAAGATGACTCCAAAGTTCTCTGAACGTGCAGTGGGCACAGATACAAAATCAGAGAGCTTGTGGGTTTTTTCTCTCCGTCTCTCTTGGACCTAGTTCACTCTAGTTCATAGTAAGAGGCAGAAAAGTTCATGGTTCTCTGCAGCACTTGAAGCCGGTGCAGCTGTGTCACTCTCTCTCTCACTTTGATGCAGCCTCAGATACAAATAAGTTGCATTGACTGACTTGATGTGTTACGATACTTCCTAGTAATGTATTTTGGTCAGTATTGTTGTGTAACACTGGTGTAAATTGTTGAATTAGCTAAAGATTTTTAGCCAATAATCTGATTGTGGTGGACTTTTGTAACTTGCGGCCACTTGCCCATCGTCGGCATGTGATTGTCAGTTGAGAACTTTTAAAAATGTGACGGGTGGACGCTTCCACCCGACACGTCACAGGCCCAGATCTTGTTTCCCGGAGACCAGGAATGGCTGCTGAAATGTGAACAGGAATGAGCTGGTGCAGGTTGAGCAGTTGCGTCAGGGTTAATAGCAATATGGTTGAAAAAACATGAATATTAACGCTGCACTTCGTGTTTGAAGCTCGGCTATCAGAGAGATAGTAAGCGGGAAGCGGGGAATGGTTGAGGCACTATTGAAATGGTAACGGCTGCATGTGTAGTTCAGCAGTGCGTTGGATGCACAGCGACGATACAACTTTAAACGTCACAAAGAGTGGTCTTGGGTTTTTATTCTATCAATTAACATTTGTCTGACAGTGTTTTTGAGCCGCCCATCATTCAGCTGGATTCTTTGTACGTTAACTAAATTTGGATGCCTTTCTTAAAACATCTCATAGCCACTTAATTAAAAGGTTAGACTTGTTTAGGCTTCCATTCAATTAAAAGCCAGACAGTTACCATTACCATGATCCGCCTACGATAGGAGGAAGTTTGTTTTCCCACATACTTGAATGGATTCATTCTGCGGCTCTTTGGGAATAAATATCTCCCCTTGGTGTTTTTTTGATTAGGCTTTTTTTTTCCACCATTCAGATAATGACAATCAGCAACTTAAATCCAAGTACAGACTGTGCATTTTAAAAAGTTGAAAAGCTAAAGGTTGTGGTTGTGTTTTCAGCCTCGGTGTTGGGTTGAGCTGACAGCCTTCTGGCTCCCCACTTCCTGTCTGTGGTTGGTGGTGGAGCTCTGAACCTCCAAACAGCTGGAAGTTAAGGTCATAGAGAGCTGCCAGATGTTCTGACGGCCCTGAATGGCTCGTCGTGGGAGGCTCAGTAACATTACTCCGCCAGAAACAATGCAAAACTCGCCCGAGGCTGACTTCCCCATCGCGGGAATGATTCAGCAAACTGGAAATTGCGTCTATCTGGTTGTCAGCAAAAGCTCTGTTTGGGGAAAATGGCAGGAAGTGAGAGGAGGAGGAGGAGGAGGAGGAGGGGGGCGGCAGTGGAAGCTTTGGAGCTTTGGAAATGTGGAGAAAAGGAAGAGAAGGAAGCTCCCAGGAAGTACGCCAGATTGTTTCGAGTCAGGGTGGAGTATGGCAGTCAAGTCTGGACATGTTTAATGATGATTTGGCTGCACTTAAATTTCTTCCCAGGGCACTGACCTCTTTTCTTTTCTTAGTATTTTGTGTAAATTTAACTTGAAATGCAACCTGGCCTGTTCCTGTTATTGTAAATCAACCCTTTAACGGTAATATTTTCGGACATACCTTACATTTCTCTCCTCCGTACATATTCATGAAACCAGCAGGATGTTTCCAGCTATTTTAAAACATTTACAGTGCCAGTTTTTCTGAATTGTGTACACACAAAAGTACACACTCATTGTTTGCGAGGGAAATCCGTCAACCCATCAAGAGGCAGTAAAAACAGACGCCTCAGCGACTGCAGCCTCAGTAACGGTAAAAAGAAATGAGACTAAATTGTTCGTTTTCTCAGTGAGGCTACATCAGAATACATCATTTAATATATATCATGCATGTAACATCACAGGAAGAATGAAATAAGATTAAAAAGAGGGAGAAATACAGACAGCTGGACTTTCCCTGATGACTCACAGGAGAAAATGAGGAGGATTAGTTTTAAGTACTGGTGAGCAAACTGTAAATACTCAGGGTAATGGCCATTGTTTTTACACAAAGACAAGAACTCCATGAACTCAGTATAGACCAAACACTCAGACCTCAGGAAACAACGAGTAGAACAAAGAACAAAAAGAGTTACAATAATGAATATTCTGGGTTTTTCCAAGTTAAAGGAAGCAAAGTGGGATTCAAGAGGGTTGTTGGACATCTATGAATCATGTAAAGTGAGTTTTAATGAAAACCGTGGAATGAACTAAGTGATGAAATTGAAATTGTGAACTTCAACTGGTTGAATGAGCCAGAGTTTGGTTCTAATGTGGGCCTCCTGTCCTGCCTTAGGAAATCTCCAAAAATAATCTCAAAAGATTGTTTTCATTATTTATATGATTCATTTATTAGATATTTGCCCCCCCAAAAATTGCATAATTCTGGAAAAACACTCTTTACACTCTTCTTACACTCAATTGATTATCAAAATAGTTGTACAAACTGATTGATGCAATAATGAGTTTAAGAAAATCTACAAAGTTTTGTTTCATATAGAGCTTTTGAAGCTGACATCACACAACCAAGGCGATGCCCTCTGGTGCCGTTCACCTCTACAGACGAGACAACTCATAAATCAGGCGACATGTCAGACAACCCCTCTCTTCTCTGGCTGTTTTCATCATAAAAGTGAAGATGGTGGATAGATGTTGTGCCAAAGAAGTCGGGAAAAGGGGAGAACGTTTTACCGGATCACCACAGACCCAGACACATGGTGGAGGTGAATCACTGCTATGAAACCTGCAGCGATGGGAACAAACAAGCAACAGGTTTAAATCATGGACGAGATTGACAACGGCGTTTTCCCTCCAGGCTCTTCTTCCAGTGACTCTCTGGAGTAAGAAGAAGAGAAGTTTATCAGGATGTTGAAGATGTCAGGATACGGCAGGTCTGGAATTATGGCCTCTCCACCTGTTTACAGACTCATAAAAAGCACACGGGCGGGCATGATAACATCAGATATCTTCACTCTGTCAAATTTTACAATATATCGGTCCAGCTCTGTGGATTTAAAGTGACGTAAACTCTTGACCGGTCGAATCAAGCACTGGTGCCTTCCATTCTTGCCGTATTGTAGGCTGCCGACGTGGAGGTTCATAGGAACTAAGTCATGTGGGGGGGGGGGTTCATGTGTAGGAAGACAACATTTTATGTTTTACAGTGAACTTTTTAAGAACAAAAAAAGATCCCATAGGGAGAGCTGTGTCCTTGTGGGTCAGACCTTCAATGTCTTGATTGTCGTCTGCACTATAATTCATTTTGTTCACGTTCCCCTTTTCTTCTTCTTCTTCTTCTTCTCCTCAGGAGTTTTAGCCAAAAGAGGGCAGCTGTTGAGAGAGACTACGCCCAGGTAAGTGATTCTGAACTCTTTGTGGTCTTTTCTCACACTGTTAAGTGAGGCTTGTTAACACATCACTGCCCTGCCTTGTCATTTTGTGTTTCTAAAAATACAATTTGTTTCTTCTTTTTTTTAAACGATATTGTCTTAAAGACACCATTTTAAACTTGGGGTTTTGAGGATGTGGGCCAAAGAAAGCTTGTATTTCCCATGTGGCCATATAACCAACTCATGAATAGTAACCGACCACTGAAAAAGACACCACAACAGAGAGATCAAGACGGATCCTCTGGCTTGTTTCCTCCTCGCTGTGTTGTTTTTTACCCACAGCTTCCTGAAGACGTCAAACGTCGGCCTGAATATCCTCCTCTCCCCGGGTCTGTTCAGGTTTTGCAGTCATGTGAGGAATGTCCAGCTCCAATGTGAGGAGAGGGGGCATGTCTGCAGCTATTCAACGAGCAAACCTCACGTCTGTTTGCCCGTTCTTCATATGTAAAAAAACCCCCAAAAGTTGAGCATTCACAGCTTTATTTTATGGCTCGAAATCCTGCTGATAAAATGAAATATGATGACATGATTGTGATTTTTGAGGCACGCATGTTGTCGCCATGTGATCGCCGCAAGCTCAGTGCTTTGGGTTGGTTTTGGTTTAGTTCGGAATCAATAGTTTGACCTCTTAATGAGAGGATTTTGACAGTTCCATTACGGAATTTAGACGATTTGGAATCATCGCCTGGGATTTCACTGCAGGTTTGACTTGTAGTCTTAATTTGAGGTAGACTGATTCCTTTGTTGGGACAATTAATTGGGCTGATATTTGCCTTTCAGCATTGGCTGATTATTAGTAATTAGTGGATAGTGCACAGGTGAATTGACAGTTTTGTCCAGATGCAAACGGTCGAAACACAAGGCTGGAGTCACAAAATGGTAAAAGATATAAAACAAAACTATGATTTTAGAGCGTTGCTTTTATTGTCCTGTGCAGAGAAGCTTCAAGAAGACACTCTGACTCCTGCAGTTAAAAATCTCTGATAGCCATTTGTACATTATTTACAACACTTGGCCTGGTCCATGCGATCATGTCACCTTCCATTAAAGATTCACATTGTCTCCAATTGAGTTGTCATATTTCACACAGCACACAAGAGAATCTATGTTAAAAAAAATAAGTAATTAATTCATCCCATAGATAAATGCATTTGTATTTATTACCATCAGTTTAAAAAGCTTTGGTTTCCCCTCTGTTTTTGTGGTTCACTCCCTCTTGCACTAATTCCTGATTGGCTGCAGAGTCCATTTTAAAATTGTGAACATGTGTCTGGCAGCTGTATCGTCACTGTGGTTATCAGCTGGTTCGTAGGCAGAGTAGGAAGAGAATCAACAATGGAACAAAAAAAGAACAACTCAAGTCACTTCATTTGAGGACAGGCAAAGAAAAAAAGCAGAGTCAAACTAAAGCAGGTTCAACCTTGTGCACATGGGTTTTATAGAAAATGCTACTGCGAGTGACGTTGAAATCGGATTTATTTAGAGGACATCCACCACTTTGTTTAGGTGTATCCTTTATCTGTATTGACAAAGAAAGCATAATATATTTTCACCTGCTGCATCTTTTACCACTAGTTGACAGCAGCAGCAAGTATTTAGTCAGTGAACTGCAGGTGTGTTTGTAGAGGTGAAGAAATTTACACGGTTTCTTGAATGCAACTTGAAGGTGATGAAATTTAACAGGAACTTTGAATGCATATCGTGAGGAGTTATGGATGAATAATCCTGTCAGATATTCAACTAGCATTTTTGTTTGAAATGCCCATTATTCGCTGTGTGTGTGTGTGTTTGGGTTGTGGTGCCTGTGGTTACATGACCAGTCAGATGCCCGCTGCCAAAGCTTGAATCAAAGTGGGTCAGAGCGTCTCTGGAACACTCCGTTCCACTTCGTTACAACCCGTTCTTTTTCCCCTTTGTGAAATCCCTTCCCTTTACGCGCCTTATTTCGAGTCCCTTACACCTGCAAGCTGCTTTAGCCATTAGCCGATTGCTATTCAAATCACACGGGTCGGTAAAATGTCCTCCTCTGTGCGGCTCTTCCTCTGCCATCCTTGCCATCCCTCCTCCTTCTCTCCGTTCCCTTGTTCCCATCACACCATTCAGACCAGTCCGCTAGGCTACCTCAGTCAATGGTCGTGTTTGTCGCGCCTTTGAAACTCTGGCACCGAGATCACCACGACCAACGAGACCAGCATAACAGGGTTGTCTTTTCACGGTTGGACAGAGGACGGATAGATGGAACCATTCACTTGATGGGTGCTTGTTGGGGCCTTGTGAGAAACACAAAATTATATTATTTAGTGTTTCTTTTTAAGATAAAAATGGAAGCATGAGCTGGGAAGTCATTTGTTATCTGTAGGGCTGCAACTAACAATTATTTTCATAATTGAGACATCGGTCCGTAAAATGTGAGATCATTTACCAAATGTGGAAATAATGATGTTCTCGAATGTCTTGATTTGTCCACAAACTGTCCAAAATTGATTCAGTTTTAATTATTTTTTTAATATATGAAGCAAAGAATCCATAAAATATTTACATTTCAGAAGGTTAAAAAGACCAAAAGGTTGTTTTAATGATTGCAAAAACACTGAAACTGGTTAATAGATTATCAAAATAATTGACGATGAATTGATAACTCATTGCAGTCCGTCTTATCTGACATAACAAGAGTCCAAGCATTTTCTCACAGAACAAGACATTTGATGATCGTTTTGAAGTTACAGAAAATACTGATAGGAATATTTTTATACTATTTTCTGTCATTTCATAAATGTTGCTTTGTCATTAAAACTTAATTATTTCACACAGAAGTAAATCATTTTCTTGACCAGTTTCATGTATTCATGTAGTGTTCAGATACAAAGTGTAGATTGGAGAGATGGACCATTAGTGAGGTTTAAAAACTGGTTATTGAAGTTAACACATTTTTGTGTTATTTGTTGGAGAAAAAAAATATTGGCCAAAATATATGAGCCAAAAAGAGATAAAATTCAGCTTTTTCTCTTTGACCTCTAGTCCTCCACACAAATCCAGCTTAAAAAAAAAGCTGAGTCATGACCATCTTTTCCTCCGTCCTGTTGACCAAAATGTCGCAGACGGGTTTTTTTTGTTTTAATCCAGCACAAATTTAGTGTTGGCCACTTTTATGAGTCTAGCTACCTGACAAATTTATGTAAAACTAAATTCTAAGCGAACAGTTCTGAAAGTGTATTTCTGTGGCACTCCTGCCAAACATGCACTCACAAAAACACCTATTTTTTTTTTTACAAAATTCCCCTGCTGTTGACTCTGTGTGACTATTTTGGTTCTTCAAAGGTTAACCTCACTGCCGACTGAGGTGGCGCAACCTAATATATCTCCCAGAGTGAATGTGGTGTAAATGAATTTCATTTTTTTTCATCCAAAAATGAACCAACGTCAGCAAAAAAGCAGCAGCAAAGGAGCCAAGTTTTAAACTGAGCTGTGGCTGACAGGTAAATGAGTCCATGTAGAACTGAGTCAGGTTGAAAGACTTGGTTTTGTTGAGGCTTTAAAATTCAAATCTTTTACTGACTCAACTCTTTCTGTGCTTTGGGGGAAGACAAAAGTGTCTCCTCATGCTTCAGTCCTCACTGATCGGGCTGCTCGTGGTTTATAGGACAAGGTCACGGAAGGTCGCGGTCTCCTGGGCTTCGTCCTTTGTGATGATGAGACACAGGACATGTGTGTGCTAATGTCAAAGGTTAAAGGTTCATCGATGCTTTGGTCTGTTTCCTCTTCTCTTCCAGGCTTTGCAGAAGTTGGCGAATCAGTATCTAAAGCGGGAATGGCCCGACAGTGTGACAGAAGAACAAGCTGACCACAGGTGAAGTCCCACCTTTAAAAAAGGGGATGTTTTTTTTTAATTCTGCTCCAGTTGCTCTTATCTGACTAAACCCAATTTCCCTGTACTGTATTCACACAGCTCATACCTATAAATATTTTTTTGGTTACTGCTGCTGCCGGTGAAATAATCAGATTAATTTATTCTTTCACGCAATACTTAATAACGCTAATTTAAGTCTTAGACTGGCTTTATGTTTGTTTGTTTTTAGCTTTTTTGACTCTGAACAAACCAAATACTCAAATACATTTTGCAGCATGACTAAACAAGCAAATGAAAGCTTTTTTGGAACAACACAAATGTGTTTATGATTGGTTTTGAGTCTGGACAGCAACAACATTAATGAATGAATAAATTCATCTGGTTAAACCTAATGTATTTGAGTATTTGGTTTGTCAAAGAAATGCTAAAAACAAACAAAAATGAAGCCATTCTGAGCCAAAATACTAAATATTTGTATGTTACGGGTGCTGTCAAAGAAATACCTAAGTTAAAATCTCTTTTTTTTCTGAAGCTTCTCTATGAACTAGAGTCTTTGGTCACTGACAGCACCACTAAAACTTATTAAATGTGAGAATTCATTGTCTTATCTTTGTTGTAAATAAAGGTTAATTGAATATTTGTGAGTTTTAGACTGTTAGTCAAACAAAAAAATTGAATATAAAATGTTTCACTGTTGAAAACTAATGCACAAAAGTCATATTTGAGCTTTGTGAAAATACCTTAACGTATTTGTGTTAATGTTTTTGCTTTAGGAACATGTACTGTGTGTGGAGGGCGTATCTGGAGGGCACGGTCCAGGTCACCCAGTCCAGAATCAGTACCTGCGATAACTACAAAGTCCAGGTCGCAGATCCGGCTAAGACGGCCAGGCTGCAGAAGGAGCAGCAGCTGAGGAAGGTAATAAAGGTCAACGTTCCAGCTCTGCTCAGGTTTCACTCACCAACCGTGTGCAAAAGCTCCACTCGTGTTATTCAGTATTAGTTTTTTCCACTCTGGGATGTTGGAAAGTTGGTCTGAATCTGATTGAAAGTCAGACTAAATGGATTCTGTAACGTGATACTGACATTATTTTGGAGTCATTGTTTTTGACCATGTTCCCTGAGATTTTTAAATGATAAAATGTAATGGGCTGGATTCCCTGACTTAATAAAGAAGCATGTCTTTACTCTCAGGTTGACAAACTGTAGAAATATGTTGGACATTTTTGTCCTCATGATATATAATATACCAGTAAACACCATATTTATATCAGCTTAGCTGAACAATCAGTGTTTTATGATTTGGAAAGAACCGGACTTGTAGATTTGTTGAAACCTAAGAGTCCGACAACTCCATTTGCAACTGATGCATTGGAATTTGAAGAAATATGGATCTGGATGAATGGGACAGACCTCTTTATTTTATGATCACAACATCCAAAAAAATGATCTACATCAACACTGCAAGCTGGAAAGTCGCAGAAAAATATCTGCGTGTACAGATAAATCAAAGAAAGCAGTAAAATCAGAATTTATGCCTCTAAAGCACCCCAAAAACAATCTCTATGCAACTGTATTGAACCCATGTCCTGTTCATATCTATCTGTAAATGCAATGTCTGTCTGCTCATCACGTAACTGTCCAACAGTTCACTTGACAGGCTTCAAACTTGGCAGCAAGATCACCAGTGTGTGCAGTGTTGACTTTCAAGAGAAATTTGACAGATAAGTCGCTAAAAGTGCCGTGCCCACCTCGGAGTATCGTATTGATATTTATTAGTGTATCTGTTGTTGTAATATCAAGTGGCGTCTTCTCTGTGCTCTAGTCTTCCACTTCAGAATCATTTCCTGTCTGAACTTGCAAACATCCAGGGTTAATCTGATAAAGGATATGTCAGTCGAGGGCAGAAGTCACAGCAGCCGCGCTTGTCGTCTATGATCGGCGCGGTTTGTGTAATTTGAGGAACCACGCGGTGCTTCTGAAGGTCCGGCCTGTTCTATGATCATGAGTTGTGAGGCCGCGTGAACGTATCCAGCGCTGCTCTCTGGTTTCTGCTGGCCACGTTCCACAGCCTCCCGGCCCACAATGCCGCCCTTGTTCGCGCTCACATTTCTCAGACGGGCCACTATAGCCCATGTAGAACATTATGTCATTATGATGTGGCTTGTGCTGCAGATATGATCAGACTTTCCCCAGACGTTAGGTATAATAATTTGCATACATGTAATTGTCTGACGTGTTCTTTGTTTCTGTGTCTCCACCTCGTCGCCGTTGCTGCCATCAGTGCATCGAGCAGCTGACGGTGGCTCAGGCTGAGCTGCAGGAGACGGTGAAGGAGCTGACGAAGAGCAGGAAGAAATACCAGGAGACGGAGATGATGGCTCAGGCCGTCAGGGAGAAGGCAGAGCTGGACGCCAAGTACGATCACAATTTTCTCCTCTGTCTGTGTCA
This sequence comes from Solea solea, assembly GCF_958295425.1. Classification (NCBI taxonomy): domain Eukaryota; kingdom Metazoa; phylum Chordata; class Actinopteri; order Pleuronectiformes; family Soleidae; genus Solea; species Solea solea. The sequence goes on from NC_081137.1 coordinate 2,918,511, forward strand.
CATTGTCGCTGAATGATTGATGGATAAGTGGACGGACGGCGATACTAACTGACTTTCTTCACTCCGTCCTTCCTTCATTGCAAAATGGAGGTTTTTGTTACAGCAGTACAGTTTCAGGTGCTCTACAACTCTTAAAATAGAAGATATGACATACAAGAAGAGTAATGTAGAATATGTAGTTAAACGTGCAGTCTGTGCAAGGTTTTAAAGGTGCTGAGTTGCAGGGATTTGTTACTTAACTGAGGCTTTGCACAATTTTATAGATAATCAAAATGTATAATTAGAGCTTCTTAGGATCCCGTGACCCTCATGTGGAGGATAAAGCAGTAGAAGATGAGTGAGTTAGTGACTCAAGGCAGCTAATCATATCAGCTTTAGTTCGGATGTCAGCTGATGTGGATTTTCACTGGATCACATCAATCTAAAAACTGCCATTAGACATTCCCACAATCAAAAAAATACATCAGAAACTGTAACCGGTTATTCAATTTGTTAATTGACAGAAATGGGAACACATTTGCCATTTCTTTTAAGCTAAAAGAGCAATTGTTGAATGTTTTTAGAGAGAGTTTGTTGCTTCTCCTTGTTGAAATGAATAGGAAATTGGGTTAGGGCTACAACTAACAATTCATTGATCTGTCAATTGTTTTCTCGTTGATCGGGTGTTTCCCAAACCTCAAAATGTCCACAAACCAAACGAAAGAAACCAGAAAATAATCAAACAATTGATTTATTCTTTTATCAAAATAGTTGCATTGCAACATGTTTACAGCCCTGAATTAGATATCACTTTGACTGTTGGTTAAAAAACAAAGATATTGAATTTAATTTAATTTAATAGAATGGAATTCCTCTTAACATAATCCAGATTTTTTTGATGTATAATCTTTTCAGGATTTAGTTGGTCAAAGACTCCTCCACACATGTTGGAGTTCTCTGCTTTTTTGGATGATATAGTTTCCCTCATCCAGACTTTTGGAATACACTAGGAATGTTTAAGAACGTTAGGTTAGGTTAGATTAGATTAGATTAGATTAGATTAGATTAAATTTTACTTTATTGAGCCCACACTGGGGAAATTCACTTGTTACAGCAGCAGGATTGGGAGCAGACGAGTACTACAGTAGGATGTAAAATATCTAATATAGGATATACAAAAGCAAAAATAGAAGTACAAAAGCAGTATGATTAACAATGATGTTACACATGTGCAAAAAAGTGTTTATAAAGTATAAAAAAATACTAAAAAGTTCAAATAAATTAAGTGAACAGCAGGAGAAAAGTGCAGTTCCACAAAGTTCTCTAAAAATCCTCGGCATTTGCTTCATGTTTCCTCATCACACTTTTGTGTAAACTGTCCAATGATGATTTATGACCAATAACTCGGTTTCAAATTGAGGTCAAAAAAAACTTTCCCTCCATCAGAAGATGATGATGTGAAAAGCTTCAGTTTCAGTCTCTGTGTAAATATTATGAAGTGAAGTTCAAGTGAACTAGTGAAGTAAACGGCAAACGAATCAGATTCCTGAGATCAATCAGACTAAACGACAGTGAAAACATTGGTCAGTTCGTGTCTTTCTCTCCCTCTCTCTCATTCTCATCACTCTGTCCTGGCACAACTTGAACAGCTGGCACTTTGACACCACACATTGCAGACATTTTTTCTCCCCGTCAGGAAACTTTATTACAGAATCCAAGTTTTTTTTCTTCTTCTTCTTTTTCTTCTTCTTCTGCTGGAAAGACTTAGTCTTTGGACCGGCACTAACATTCTAATACCACAAATACTTATTTGTAATGTGGCTCGTTGTGAACGCACGCACACACGCGCCAGTAAATATGTAAAATTCCAGTTCCAGATGTGTTTGGCTCAGGCATATCATGTGATATCGATATATAGCACAATATAAATCAAATAGAGCTGAAACAATTCATCGATGAATCGATTATTAATCGGTGAATCGATTATTAATTGATTACTAAATTAATCTGCAACTATTTTGATAATCAATGAATCGGTTTGAAACTTTTTTTCCTGATTAAAACAAGATTTCCAATTGTTTAAGCTTCTTAGTTATTAAAGTTAATAATTTTGGTTTGTGGACAAAACAAGACATTTGACATTTCCAGGTTTGACAAACAAAATTCAACATTTTTTTAAGGTTTTCTGATATTTTATGGACAAAACAATGAATCGATTAATCGAGAAAATAATCGACAGATTAATCGATTATGAAAGTTATCGTTAGTTGCTGCTCTAAAATCAAATTAATATTTCTGTCAGGCTGGATAATATGTCTTAGAAATAATATCTCAATATTTTTTAGGCTGTATCCCGAAAACTGCACACAGGTTGTTTCTCCGGACTCAGAGAGTGCGAGTGACAATGTAATATAAAAATATACTCCACTCTGTTGTGACACTTCCTGTGTGTGAGTTGCATAACAGTGGCATTTAAGTGAGATGGTTACTCAAGGAAACCAGGTTACTTGGGTAATCTCAATCCGAAGCATTTATAAGCTCTGTAGTAACGTGGCAGCTGAAAATTTAAGCACAGTCTTCTTTTTTTTTTCTTTTTTTTTGCTGTTTTGTGTATGCGACCATGTTTGTGAGTTTAAAAGTTCCATGTCGATCAGTGGAAACAGACTTCGGAGCACGTCGACATCTCGAGGCTATTTTCTGCTGGTGTCAATTTGACTATGACGTGGGATTGAGTTATTTTAGAAGCAGGACCCAGTCATCCAGCTGCTATAATGATTCCCCTGTGTGAAGTCTTTGTTCATGCACATGTAGATGTAAAAAAAAACAAAAAAAAAAAACTCCAGTGTACATGACTAAGAAACCCTTTTACTGCAGGAGAAATTGGAGACAAAGATTTACCCTTAATCTCTTTTCTTTAATTAGTTTTCTCTCTGTAATCCCATAATTCAAAGTGTTGTTGCATTTATATGATTCGAATTAATAAGGGCAGCAACAAGCGATTATTTTCATAATCGGTTAATCTGACTATCACTTTCTCCATTCATCATACCTTTTGTTCTGAAATGTCTCGTTTGGTCCACAAACCGAAATTACTAATGAATGATTTCTTTGTCATTTAACATGATGCTGGAGAAAGACATTTGTGTAACCCTGAAAATGAACAGTGAGCGTATCACAGAAGACACCTTTGTGCAAGTGCACATATTGTAATTATAATGCAAATATCGTGGTTATTACAGTAATTTCACTCACGCTTTTACAGGAAGCAGGTGAATCTGCGTCTTTGTCACCACAGAGGAGAGAGTTGAAAAAACAGCTTTACATAAGTTTTCCATCTTTTGTTTTTGGACACTGAGACAAAAACTCAAACAAATGTTATTTTAAATACTGTATGTTTTATAATGTTACAAATTTTGAATCTAACACGCAGAAATTGAAATTGTAAATACACTATTTTAACATGCAGTAAATTGTAAATAACTACCAGATATTGGAAGTTATTCTGGAAAAATTGGCAAAAGCACTTACTCACAGGCCATTTTCTGGCCCTTTTATGGTTTAAATAAGCAAAAAGAAATGTTGAGGCTTAGGGTGTTAAAGGGTTAATACTGCACTAAACCTTCTGCTTTTTGTTTCCTCTTTCTTCTTTCTTTTGTGTCTTTTCAACACAGCTACTGATTTATTTATTTTTTTAAGTTTCTAATAAACAGAAAGTCGTCATATTTTTGTTCTGCTACAGTTTGGGGGAAATGTCCATGAAATTAGTCGCCGTTCTTACACATTCTACTCTAACATACAAAGATAAGTTATGAAGTTAATGTCAGACATCATCTTTGATTTGTTCTGTTCAGGTCCAAGTTAAGTCTGTTCCAGTCCAGATCCAGTCTGCAGAGAGCAAGCGTGAAGGTACGACATCTTTATTTATAAATGTAAATAAAAATCTGCTCAGCATTTTGGTGCCGCAGTCCAAAAAAAACCCAGCGTGAACTTTTGTGTTCCAGCTGAAAGCCAAGAGGAGCGAATGTAACTCCAAATCTACCCACGCCAGAAACGAATACCTTCTCACGTTAGCAGCCGCCAACGCTCACCAGCAGCGCTACTACGACACGGACCTTGTGGACTGCATCAAGGTGAGGACAGACTCTCTCGAGAGAACGCTGATGGACGCTGGAGCAGAGGTGGACGGATAACACGTTTCTGTTGTTTTCTGCAGGTGTTAGACGGCAGAATCTATGAGCAGGTAAAGGATTACCTGGTGGCGATGTGTCAGACGGAGCTGGAAACTTACCAGGCCGTCCACGACACCTTCAACCAGCTGCTCAACAGCTCACACGGGGTAAGTCTTCAAGCCACAGCTGCTTTATTTGGGGACGTTTTTGTTTTTTTTAATTTAATTAAAAATGTCCTCAGTTCCCAAGATTTATCTTCTCTTTTCTCAGTAAATCTGTGTTAAATGTTGCGTGCAAGGCAGAGGATGAATGGTTTTAGTCCGAGGCATAAAGAATGTCCACTTTGTGTAAATCAAGTTATTTACGACGTGATTAAAGTAACGCCGATGACAGCTGGATTAAATGAGTCTCAAACGTCGTGTAAACTGTGGCGGGAAAAATGACATTTCATGAAGTTCTGGTCTGTGGACACTCGGGATGTTTAGTTGTCGACTCTTCACACTGAGCTCAGCTCTGTTGTTGTGTTTGCTGATGAGATTTTTATCTGTGGCTGAAAGATGTGAAGGAAATTCGACCAAACAGAACATGAATGAATTTACTCCATCTCTGCCTGGTAGATGGATTGTTGAGCACGGACTAATTCATTTTTGATTTAAAACACAAGAACTCTGCTTCAGATTCACCTGCTGTCCATACTAAACTCTGATTAAAACTGAGTGTGTGAAATGTTGACATCAGTCACAATTCATCAGAAGGACTTTAAATATTCAGTTTAACTTTGCTCTTATTTTTTACCATTGTTGTCAGCCGTTAGTAGTATTTTCACTCAAAAACCAAACCTTTTCATTCTTAAAAAGTTTTCCATAAAAATGTCATAATTTCAAGAAATTATAGCAATATATGCCAGGACTACTGTACAGAAATACACCGAAAATGGAGAAGAGGTGAAGCTTGACAAACCCTTTGTTTTTTTGTTTTTTTTTTTGTTTTTTTTTTTAAATAAAGCTTTATTTGATCTCGTATACATGATAAGGTTTACAATCACAGAAACAGAGATGCATTGAACCAAGGCCAGGGAAAGAAAATAGTTCAAATTTCAAACTTCACATACAATAATGATAAGAAGACTGTGACAGCAAGAGTATGACTTCCTTGTTTTCCCAAGGTTGCAGATCTGTTTTCGACATAATATGCAAGGGTGGCATTTTTAAATGTTGTCACTCAGGGGCAGAAGTAGCATTTTAGGGCTCCCAAAAACACAGATTCCAGGTGAATAAATACAACTATTTTGCAGAATCTCCTAAACTCATTCTCATCTGTAAAAGTTTAGTGTCTGCTCTTATCAATTTATAATGATGCCGTAATTCCCCCCCCCCCCCACGCTGTCATCAACACTCCCCGAATATACCACAAACTTCATAGTTTTCATTACTTCATTTCTTTTTTTGTCTAATTTCATAACCATGACCTTATTAACAGTGCTCCTCGCAAAGTACTCGTAACTCACTCAGTAGAGAAACGGGAAATCACTGACAACAGGAGGAAGCTCTGACAGCGTTATAACATAAATGTTCCAATATAATAATCTATATGTAAAAACATGAAGTAGAACAGATGTCGCCTCATTGTCTGTTCCGCTTGTGCTCCTTCCTCATTAATGTCGAGAACAGTTGAACAGATATCCTGATAAGTAAAACCTATGATTGGATCACTCTGTGTCCTTGTTAAAGTTGGAGGACGGCTCATGAAATGGAACGGGTTAGAGTTTCGTGTTTGTTTGCTCCTCGGTTACATGCTCCTGTTCGGTTCAGGTCGTCTTGCGTCTCTGGAGCTTCTGTGGTGTTTCATTTCTGCTCAAGACAAAACGTGAAGTCTTCAGAGATGGAATCCAACAGATGTGCGTTTTTCTGTGTGAACTTCAGTTATTGAACAACACTAAACTACATTATATTTCTGCACTACAGTGCAGTAAAATACAGAATTTTCAGTATTAAATTCATGAAACAGGTCATTCAAAAATACAATTTTGGATTAAATTGTAATAGTTGGCATTAATAAATACTTATTGGTAAATATTGATTATCTCAGACTGATTAATTGGTTTTGTTGTAGATAGAAGCAGCAGCTGCAGCAGACGATTATTTTCATCTGCGATTAATCGGACAATTATTTTCTCGATTAATCAGTTAGTTATTTGGTCCACAAAATGATGATGTTCTCAAATGTCCTCAAACCAAAATGATTCAGTATTAATGATTTCTTTGTTAATATGAAGCAAAAAATATTCACATTTAAGAAGCTGAAAAATGCATGTGTGAACTCGGTTGGTTTTAAATGTGCGATAGAATTAAACTTGAATTGGATTGGATAATATCATGCATCCCTAATTGAATTAGACATTAAAAGATTTCATGAAAGTAATGAAAAGCAAAAATTAGACTTAAATATTAAAGATTATAATTTCATGTAAGTATTGGAGCAGATATAAAATCACAATGTTTTTTACAATAAAATAAATACAAAAAAAGTAATCATAATGTGCAATTTTCTACCAACTAAAAAAAAAAGAACCACATTTTTTTACACAGTGGACCTTTAATCTACATCAATAACAAACTCCTCAGCCACGAGTGCATTATAATTTCTGAGCATCAGGATAATAAAGTGGAGTCCAAAGGTTTTCCAGATAAGGCTGAAGGAAAGAAGGATAAATATTTAACAACTGACACTTTACTGGAGCATAAAAATTAACGTACTTTATCACGTCTGTGTCTTTATCAACGTTCATCTTTACCCCACTTTTTCATGTGTCGTACTTTCACAGAGAGTTTATTTTCTCATGACATCAGTATCATTATATGTGGAGATGTTCTTTAGTCTTTGTCCAGACACAGTGAAAAAGATTCATGTGATTTTCTTGCGTCAGTCCAAAGTGAAATGTTTATAAAGCAAACACAAACCTCTGTGTTTCTTTCATCTGACATCACTGACAAAGTGAAACTAAGGGCTAATAATAAAGATGGATATCATAATCAGTGAACTTTTAAGTGCATAAGAGCAGCACTTTAATTTAACCCTCCTTTGACCATTATGATATTCAGGCCGCATGCATTTATTGTGATTGTATTGGCTGTAGAATTGATTAAAAACTGTTCTAAAGTCCTGAGGTTCTACCGTAATGACAAATATATGGGAGCAAAGCTCTATTTCTCCGCCTTCCGGTATCTACCCATCCATCTTCTACCGCTTTATCCTCCACATGAGGGTCACAGGGAGGGGCACTGTGTCAATCTCAGCTGACATAGGCGGGGGTCACACCCTGGACACATCACCAGTCCATAGTTTTTGAATTTTCTTGATATCACAAACAGTCTAGGAGTTACGGTAATGAGAAGTACGCATGCCAAATCCTGTCGGTGACGACACGATGGTAACAGAAGGGTTAAATAAAGAGGAGGGAGATACCGCATGTAATCGATTGGAGGGGCCGCATGTTTGACACCTCTGCGTCCTCCTTCTTAAAATGGACTTCCTTTTCTTTGTTTTCCTTTGGAAAAAAAGGAAACTGCAAGCGTTACACACCTGCCAAAATAAATCACTGTTCCTTTGGCTGATTTGGAACAGTTTTGCACAACACAGACATAGCTCATGTCTGTGTGACACTAAGCGTTTTGTTGTTGGTTCGTTTTTGTTTTTCATTATTTGTTATTGGTGTTTTATGTCCAGCCGTGCGCTGCTCACATTTTTACTCACAGTCCTGCGGAATGATGTAACACATCTGCCGCTTACTTCCTGAAACATGTCTGACAAAAATAAACCATTACAAATCCTCACATTCATGCGTTCACACGCAGAAGGAAATGCATTCATGAGTGGAAACATTTACATGCCGGCCTTTTTCATATCAGACATCAGACACAGCTCCGTTTAGCTCAGGTGTTGCATTGAGTCGGGGCAGCGTGAGAATGAGACGAGCAGTGAAATTTGAATTTAGTCGTTCTTTTTATTATTCACACATGTGCTTTTACTGGCCTGATGTTTCTCAGCAGATTTCTGTCAACACCTCGAGGTAAATATTTGCCTGGAAGCTGATGGAAGTTTTACAGATTAAGTTACATAAAAGAAAAAAAAAATGTGGGTCATTGCACACAAATCAAAGGTTTAATCAACCTCCTCCAACATTTCACTGAAAAACACATGTTTTATGTACATAAACATGTTCCTACTTGAATTAAAACTTACATTTTTGCTCCATCTTCTTCCTTTAATGCTCACACATGTGTAGGTGCTGCAGGATTTTCACCAGCAGCTGTTTGCACAGAAGAACCCGATGTTTCAGCGAGCTCTGGACTTCATGTACCAGCCCATCGACTCTGATACGGTACGTTTTTATTCATCATTCATGTATGTGTTTAATCAATGAATGACATATCTAATGTTCACAGTACTGACCCTGCTGCAATGATGAGATGATTGATTGCTGAATTATTAATTGCTAAATATTTTGATAAGTGACTAATCTTTAAAAAAGAAAATGGAATTAAAACACGTTTTCAGCCTCTTAAATTAAAATTTTTTCTGGTTTCTTTGCTCGGTATCACAAAGAAATCATTAAAATTGAATACATTTGGTCTGGACAAAACAAGAGGTGTGGCAAACACAGATCAAGGACAAAATAACAATTTTAAATAGCTATTATAGCTATTATTAATAGCGATATTTTAGTTTAAAAAGATGACTGGGACAATTAAGCAGTTGGCAAATTTGTTCCCGTTTTCTGTCATCCAAATCATCGATAATTGTTTCAGATGTACTTGCTTGATTGTGGGAATGACTAAATTCCCCATTTTCAGCCCTTTTACTTTTTTACATTCTTTCCAGACAGTTGCTTATGCTGTTATATTCTTTTTTTTTTTAAGAGACATTAATGCCAAGAAAGATGATACAGTTTGCACGTTTGCATCCACACATTCACTAAAATATCACAAATTAACCCAGATTTTTGCACTCAAAACCACATTGAGAACATGTTTATCTTGTCACGCAGGACAGCAGCTTTTTTAAAACTCCTCAGTAAGTCAGTTCTGGGCACTGAAGCATAATCAAGACCAAATGTCATGTCGTCGAACTAGACTTTGTTTCCTTGGAAAATAGAAAATTGTTAAAGAAAAGAAGGAAACAATGACGCATCACAGTTCCTTAAATTGAAGTGAAGTTAAAACATTTACACACATTTACACACATTTACTGCAAACATCAGCAGCACGTTGGTTCTGTTTCCAGTGAAAGAAAAAGTCTTTTAACGCTCGGCGTCAAGAGGAAAATAACTAATGACCTCATTCACAACACGACGTGAACTTTGACCAGTTTGCAAACAAACAATATTTGCTCCCGTCATTATCAGAAAGAGTCGATCACAGTTATATATATGTGTGTGTGTGCGTGTGACTCATTTACAGTGGAACCACTTTGACGCTGACGTTGGTTCCTGCACGGAAAATGTGCAGCGTCCCTGATTTCAAGGTCACCTGCTGTTTGTAATCCAGCTGTTTACGAGACGAGTTCACATGCTGAGTGCGGATGACAAGACTCAACCGTTCACTTCTCGATCGTTGCGACACAGTTGTTGAAATAACGGCAAATTTACAGAAAGTCCTTCCTCATTGTTAAATCGAAAAGCTTCAGGGTGTTTTGGCTTCAGACTCGCATGCTCTGATCTTATTGTTTACTGTCAGTACGTGAGGTAACAGGCCTGTTTGTAGCCTTTTGTAAATACTCAGAACTGTGGAGGTTTGAATTTGAAAATTTGAAGCCTAATTATTTGTGTTATAGCCGAATTTGACCATATTTTTACGGGCAATTTCATTGTTTCTAACACACGTAAATATCGTTCATTTTACCTGGAAAAAGCCCAATAAATAAAACATCATAATTAACATTTTAGAGTGTATTTGCAGTGTATTATCACTGAAACATCTCAAAAGAATGCTGTTAATGAGTCCAGAGAAACAAACTGTGTGCAGCTTTATGTCCACAAATATCCCATATATCAGGATATAGACTAAAAAATATTCATATTTTATTTATAAGACATATTGCCCAACCTTACAGAAATATTGACTTGATGTATATAGTTATATATATCCATATTGAATGATATAAAACAGTATATCGTGATATCTGTGCCTGTTTCTGTCAAAAACGCAACGCTTTTCTCTATCTGTTTTCATTTAAAAACACTAAACTGGTTCTGTTTCCTGAATTAATTCATTTTTATAGCACGCGTTTAGGAAAATGTGTGCGACCCATAGCCTGTATGACTTTACATCACATCCATGCGTACAGCAGCGTGAATAAATCACTGGAAATGCACCAAATCCACGCTCCACGGGACGACATGAAAGCAGATCGTAAAATATTTTTGGACCTACGTTGACATTTATGGCTCCAATTTTGTTTTATGGACGGAAGAAATATACCATAAATGAGCAGTATGTGTCTGAAATAGACTTTAGGTTCCCTGATGAGGTCAGCTTTGGTGTGCACAGAACCAAGGTTTGCTATTTACGACGGGACAGTGAAGGCAACATGCGGGCTGTTGAAGCCTCAAAATAAACCGTGATGGTTGGATTATGTTAATAATTATCAGGGGTTATAAAGAAGAACTGATTGTTGTTAATGGTGCGATATGATAACTTTTGTTGTTTGCTGTCACCATAAATCAACGCTAACAACCACCAGCGTGACAGTCAGAGTGTGTTTCAGCTTGTGATATAATAGATAAAAACCCACTTCACTTATTTTAGTTCACTTACCTTTTTTTATTACAGTTTATATACCTTTATATTTATTGTTCAAATGCTGGAAAATGACAACCAGTGTTTCCCAAACCTTTAGTTTTACTGATTTCTTTGTTACATGGAGCAAAAAATTAACTATAGTAAGTGATTAATTGTTGCAGACCCAATTGTTTACATACTATATATTGATACTTTATTTATTTATTTTTATTTAACCAGGAAAAGACTCATTGAGATTAAAAATCTCTTTTACAAGAGTGTCCAGGCCAAGACAGGCAAACATTTATTTATTCAGTTCTTTCATATTACAACACAGATGTGATTAATACTAGTATTAGTAATCGATTATTATCAGCTTCTTAAATGTGAATATTTTCTGCTTACTTTGCTCCATATAACAAAGAAATCATTAAAGGTGATTAATTTTTGGTTTGTGGACAAAACAATACCCATGTTTTCAACATTTTCTGACATTTTATGGACCAAATGATTACTCCATTAGTTGCAGCCCTATATATAATTCTCCTTCTTTTCTTTATACCTTCCGTATACTTTTGTTTTTGTAAATTGTGAGTCTTAAAAGCAAATATTTCTGATTCTGATTCTAACCGGTATTTGTTGAGATCGGGCAAAATCATTTTCGCTCGTCTTGGCTTCAGATTAGGTGCGGGCAGTCTTGTATAAAGTACCTGAAAGGAATACTTGAGTAAAAGTATCTTACCAGGAAATCACTTTAGTAGAAGTTGAAGGCACTTGTTTTTTTAATTTTACTTAAGTAAAAGTCTTAAAGCATATGACATTTACTGTACTTAACTGTCAAAAGTAATTTTATGATATAAAATGTACTTAAATTTCAGGGGGTAAGGGGTAAGGATTGAGCCATGGTGGCTAAGTGGTAGGGTGAGTTGTCCTTCAACTGGAAGGTTGTGGGTTCAATTCCTGACTCTGTTAGTCTATATTTGTCCTTGAGCAAGTGTGTGACTGGGTGAAAACTGTCGTGTAAAGCAGCTCGTCAAGACTAGAAAAGCTCTATGTAAATACAGACCATAAAACCAACTCTTCTTCGTTAGAGGAAATGTAGTGGAGTAAAAGTAAGTAAAGTACAGACGTGTATTTTGTACTTAAGTACAGTAACGCAGCATTTGTACTGTGTTACATTACAACATTGGGGTTCGGGGTTTGGTTCCGTCAATATTCCCTCGGGTTGGGACAGAAAAATCCAGTCGGCACATCCCTCTTTTTCTCCTCCGCTCCACCGGACAACACTGGACAATTTGTTCAAACTGCAAACGCCGGCGTTGTTTTCATTGGAAGTCAAACAAGCAGCAGCCTGTTCCTAAAGAAAACATTAGCGGTGGAGAAGCCCGGCCTCCCTCTCTCTCACCCACGTCCCTCCCTCCCTCCCTCGCTCCATACCTCTAACACCAGACGGAGGGATCCGGTGAGGAATAGAGCTGGACTGGGAGAGAGGGAGGGGGCAGGAGGAAGGCCGGGCTCTGTGAAACGGCCCATCTGTGAAAAGGAGGCATTGTGAGTGGGCCTCATCAGAGTGCACTGACCTCCACACACACACATGCTGTTGTCACGTGGGAACCTCCCCTCTCTTGATTTTTAGGGACGTGTTTTCATCTTAAAGTAAAAAAAAAAAAAAAAAAATGTTGTTTTGTGAGGATGAGGTAGGAGAATCTTCAGCTCCTGCCTTGGTTCCCTCTCATCGTCTCACTCACAATACACTGTTTAAACTCTGCGCGTGTCATACTCTTTTACTATGTAAAGAGGAAGTCGCCACGTTGGCGTAACAGGAAAGGTAAATATAAATATACATCACACTGGTGGCATTTAGGGAAACCACAAGGGGCTTTTATAGGTGTTCCACTGGTGATTAAAACAACATTATGCAACATGTTTTATATATTTTCGTCATTCTATAAAGGTAGAGGGACTTTTTTTTTTTTAATAATTGACAGAATTATGAATCCAAGCCAATTTTTGTTTCCAGATACTTTTATTTTGGTCATTTAAACCTTTATTGATTTTAATTTTTACATCAAAACAACATACTAAAATTCAGTAATTTATCCAAAACTTAATTTTTTTCCACCCATGAGCGCTTACATGTGTTTAATACTTTGTTTATACTTTTTAGTTTTTTATTAAAGTACTGGATATAATCACTCTACAGTGTGGGTTTAAGATGTAGAGACGGACCATTAGTGTTGTTCAATAACTGGTGAATAAAGTTAAACATTTATTTATTGTATTTGTTATCATTTAAACAGTTATATTTTACAGGTGGCCCCAGATATATAATATTTATATATATATATACATATATATGTATATATATGTATATATATATATATATATGTATATACATATATATATATATATATATATGTATAAAATATATAAAAATATAGGTCAACTACTATTATGGGGTACTTTTTTTACCCACCTTTTTTCATTTATTTTATTTATTTATTCGTTTATTGGTCAGGGACAATGCAAAAAAACATTGTAACGAGTTAAAATGAACACATCACACATGCCTTGCATGTCAGATTTTTCTCCATTTGGAATCCTGAGTGCGTCCTTAAAAACTATTAGAAAATGTCGTATTATCATGTTTTGAAGTTGTTTTTTGTGACGTTCACTGAAACGTACGCAGTCGACCGGAAAAAAACAGACGTGTCCTCATGTGTTGACAGGTAAACTGTGTTTATCGATCTTGTTCTGTTCATCTTCTTTATCCCATCACTCTCACTGACGTGTGTGTGTGTGTGTTTGTAGGTGATGCAGCTGCAGAAGGAGAGCGGGACGACGGAGGAGCACAGTCTGGACAAGGAGGCCAGGAAATGGGCGAGTCGCGTGGCCCGAGAATACAAGAGCGTCATCCACACACAGAGGGTGAGAACCAGACCGCGGTGATGACATGAATCTGACTTTGTTTTTATTTAAATATTAGGGACAGTACACGCCTCTAAGTATGTCCAAGTTAGTCCCTGGAAATGTATTACGAAAGCCACCGGGAAATAACCGAGATGTTATTCAGTTATTCGGCTTCAGTTGCCACCTTTTGATAATAGATGGAAGTTTTATAAATGCAATGCCCATCCCTAATATGTATACTTATGAGTACATATGAAAATGTGGAGACATAAAAAGCACATAATTAAAGATTTATGCATCTCTGTGAAAATGACTTAATCTATAAGTAAATTAAAATCCTGCAGCACAGACACTAAAATGGAAATGCTCTATAACTTTTAAATGGACCTTAAAATATAAAATTAAGCTGTCAGTACTTAATTACACAAAATAAATGATGTAAAAGGTTATAGATGTGAATCTTTTGTGTTTGAGTTAAGGTCAGTGACTCGAAGAAACATTACATGGACAGAGAAGATAAAGTGCAAGCAGACTTTTCTGATAATAAGTGGAATAATTATTAGAAAACCAAAAGCTGAGGACAACCTTATTTCCAGGTCTGTGACCTGAAGATTAGTGAAAATCTGTGGGCAGATCTTCAGCAAGACGCCTTGATCTCTAATGTTTTTTGCAGAAAAAGAACAGGTTTAACTGTTTTAATGAAGAAAACAAAGACTTGTTGCTGCGACACAAAGCGTGAATAATCTGCGGCAGCTTTGTTATTGACCATTCCTGCACACACGCTCTGTTTCAGGACGTCACACAGTCGCGCACCTGCTTTGTCTCCTCGGTTTCGTGCCTCCGGGCAACTTCACTGCAGATGTTTGTCTGCCTCTCGCTCTCCAGACTGTTAAACCAATAACAAATCACTGTTAAAGAACATTAAATGACTGGAGGCACAGCAAAGGTAGACTCAGGTGAAGCATACATGAAATTATTATTTAAAAAAAACAAAAACTACAGAGTTGTTGTTTGATTTTACGAGGCTCGTTGTCAGGTCATAAATCAGTTAATAACTCATTAAATATCATTATAATTTCCCTGTGCACTGAAAACCCACAGGAACAGAATAAAGGGAACTTGAGGCAACGCAAATATGACAAACATGAAACTATATTTTATTGATTAATTGTGTGATGGCAATCAATGTGTGTGTGTGTTTTTATGAATTATACAAAATCAAAAACCTTTACACATTTTGAACATAGCATTGTATCAAGAAATCTCTAGTAGTGTATATGCCCGGCCTGTATAAGTCTCTCTGACACTGCCACAAAAATACAACTAAGATGTAGAAGACGCGGAGAACGCTCGCACATAAAGTTCACGCACTGTGTACAAACTCCTAACGTAAGGAGAAGACGATAACAACAACAAACATGACAACAGCGAATGCAAGAGAGAGGTGGAGCTCTGACATCGTCATTTTTCAAAAATGTGCTTATTGGTTGTACACATGATGATGTTATGACATTTGTGTGTCTCACTTTCTCATGTATCTCTGACAGAAAACGTCACATGTTTTTCTTTTTAATATTTACTCACTAAAGCTACTGTGAAAGGTGTCTGTTTTATGTAATGTTGCTGGGAGAATTTCAGTATCACTATCAACAGATCTATTGTCTTTTTATTCTTTGCGTCACGCTGGCGAGACTCCAAACCTCAAGTCTCTGGCACAGCGTGCAGTGTGAACACTCTAATCTGTTAACATGGCTGCTATGGTCCCAGCGCGCCTCGCCGGTTGGTTTTTCACTACAAAATAGTACCTCCTCCACGTGGGTGGAGTCATCACTGCACGGCTGCATGAAACTGCTGTCATTTTGTTGTTGTTTTCAGTGTAACTGGATCATTAGAATCAGTTAATTAGAAATATTTGTTCAGTACTTCCTCCACTCGGTCTGACACAGTCACTGGATTAAAATACAGCGACAGGGTTTGTGATGGCGCTCGCGATCAGCAGTGCTGTCGCTAAATACACCACCAGACTCCTCTGTTAAATATTGAAATTATAGACATTTCCCTGGTAATTGTTGGAGATTAACCCACATTTTTAGTAAGTCTTTTTAACTGATCTACAGTTCGACATTGTTCGCTTTGATTCTTGGGTCGTCGTGCTCGTGACTCTTCCAGTGACGACACTCTCTGAACAATCAATGGCCGGCAGTCTGGCGACGTCACGCATAGTATCGCCTCAGCTCACTTGGAACCTCGCCAGAGCAGGTAGTAAAAAAAATACCATGTACTATGCTGGTGGAAACGCAAAATAGCCACGCCGTGCAGCGCTGTGCCATCGAGTCGATAGAGTCGGTAGAAATGTGATTTTTTTCTGTTCTAGCACGGCTCAGCTCGACTCTTTACTTGCTTTTCCATCAGTGATAGTACCTGCTGCTTTTTGTGGTACCTGCTCTGTCGAGGTTCCAAGCGAGCTCAGCCCGATCCCAAAATGTGTCGTCAACAGACTGCCGGCCACTGATTGTTCAGAGAGTGTCGTCACTGGAAGAGTCACGAGCGCGACGTCAGGACGACACAAGAATCAATACAATCGCAACCCGGTCAGTGGTATTTCAGTTCAGCGGCTGTGTCAGACGGAGTCTGCGAAGCATTCAAGCTCCACGACTTGTGTTCGCCGGCTCCCTTGAAAACAAATGCACAGGAGAGTGAGTTTTTACAGCAGT
Source organism: Solea solea (assembly GCF_958295425.1). NCBI lineage: Eukaryota > Metazoa > Chordata > Actinopteri > Pleuronectiformes > Soleidae > Solea > Solea solea. The sequence goes on from NC_081137.1 coordinate 2,935,062, forward strand.
GAGGATAAAGTGGTAGACGATGGATGGATGGATGTTTACGGTGATGTCGTATGTACTCCGGAACTGTAGGAGGAGGAGTAGGAGAAAAAAGGTGGTAGAACGGTAGAAATCGGCCCCTATTTTGAAATGATTGCATTGATTAAGCTCCTGTTACGTCTTTATTAGCTATAGATTTCATCCTGTGGAAGGTCAGATGTGATTTGAGCAGCTGAGTGTATTATCGACGTGTCAGAGCTTTAACGACGGTGAGATATGGTGCTGTAGTATTACTGTAGACTCTCCTGGAGCTGAAGTAGATGTTAATGACTAACAGCCGTCTTTTGTCTCCCTGAAACCTGGAGTTTGATCTTTTTCCAGAAAGCAACAAGGTTCGGTCGGTTTGATAAACGGTAAACCTGCAGACCATAAAAAAACAAACCATCCAACCATGTGTGTGGAAAGACGCGATGAAGCAACCAGGCGATAAAACGCTTCGTCACCTCCGCGTCTAGATAAATCGGACAAGAAGACAAGAAGAAAAAGATTGAGAAAGTTTGAGATTTAATCATCACCAGAACGTGTTTTCAATCCAACGTCTGTTTTCTAGAAACGAGGAAATGAGTCACGTTCGCTCACACGTCTTGTTGTTTTTATAAATTTTTACGTGATTGTTTTAATTGTAAAAGTGTTGAGACTGTTTTTTCTTTTCCTCTCTATTTATTTTGTTCTCAGGCTCTGGAAGAATACGGGACGCAGGAGTCGTCAGAGCAAATCAACAGTGAGCTGGAGACGAAGATGGAGGTGGCCAGACAGAGTCTGAGGAGGGCAGAGGTAAAGACTGTGTGTGTGTTTACTTGTATGTGTCACCTCTTTAGGACCTTTTTCTGGCACAATCACTGACCTTGTCAGGACCAGTAGTCCTCATGACCAGAACCTCCTTTCTGAGGAACTGGTTAAATTTAGGATTAAGATTTGAATTGTGGTTATGGTTATTCGTCTGTAAAGGAAGTGTCCTGAGAAGAACAGCTGAACAAACCTGTGTGTGTTGCTTAATGTGGCTTCAGTGCTCCACCTACTGGTTAAAAAGCTGAAATGACACATTACGGTCTATTAATCTCTGTAATTGCTGTTATCATATAGTGACGGGACAAGCAGATTAAATATTAATCTGTAGATACTCTCTGAGGATTCAAATCAATCTCAAGTGCATCCATCAAATGTATTTATTTAGCTTAATTCCTCAAAGAAAGCAAATACAAACAAAAGAAAATCCCCATAATCTGAATGAAAAGGAGCAGAAAGAAGAGTAATCTTATATTATCTGACATTAGTTAACAAGATAATGCAAATGCAATAAAGTTTTCCTGTACATAAACACATCCACACTTTCTCTTTACATTTGTCACTTTTTTATTTTCTTGTTAAATTATATGTGCTTTATCTGCTAAAATGTATCATTTTGATAATATTATTTATTATTTCTATATTCCTACATGTTATATTTCAATTCTCACTCTGGTTAAACAGATGTATCAACTAAAGTTGTTTTTGTTGTCGCTAATAAATTATTTTATGCACTATATTTATTTTATGCACGATATTTTATGAATTATTGGTCAATTTCTAAATCAGTTAATCTTTGAGTTCCCTGTTTTTTGTGTTTTTAGTCTGTAAAAAAAACATTTTGAGCAGCAGTAAAACTCTCTTCTTTTTCCTTCTCCTGTTTCCACCTGGTCGTCATTATTCGTCCACTTGTGTTTGATTCACGCTAAACTTCACTGTGTCGTGTGTGAACATTCATATTTATTCTCCCGTCACTGAGACACAACCTGACTGTGAGCAAATAAACTCACCAGCGTCGGCTCGGAGATTGATCACGACTTTGTCCTTTTTTAAAGTGATCGCTGATTTACTCGCGTCACGTGCGTTTGTGTCGTTTCTTCTGTGACGTCAGACGGTGAAGGTGAAAGCAGAGGCTCGCCTGGACTTGCTGAGGCAGGCGGGAGTCGCCGTGGAGACGTGGCTGAAGAGCGCGATGAACCAGGTGATGGAGGAGCTGGAGAACGAACGCTGGAACGCCCTCAACACCCATGATCCTTCACTCTCTGTAAGTCACAAAGTGAAAAGTCATTCGTGGGTTGAATGAATCACAGCTCCTCACGTTAAGTGATTTTTGTTGTTGTTGTTGTTTTCAGGGGACGGCAGATTTGGAGCGAGAGGACGAGGAGGAGATGGAGGACAGCGGTGAGGTGTTGGACGACAGCAGCTCCAGTCCGTCCAGCACTTTGAAAAACTATCCGCTCACCTGCAAAGTGCTCTACTCATACAAGGTACCAGCAGAGAACAGAGTTACTTTAAAAAATAATATAACAGAACAAAATCAATCCACACTCATTATCACGTCCAAATAACACAGAGTTGATAGTTTGAGACTCACGGTTGGGATAATCTGCTCCTCGTCTTTGTTCGAAATTGCAGGAAAGTGTAGAAGTTTCTTGAGAGCGTTGTATTTTATTGTTGCAGCCGTGTCAAAGGAATAGAAATGATTGTGATTCACCACCAAATTTGCTTTTAAACCTCCTTTATTAGTGCTTTTTTGAGTTTATAGTACATTTTTATCTCATTATTTTACTATAAATGTACGTATTTATAATGTTGATTCACTCTTACTGCTGTCACAACAATGAGAAAGCTGTTAAAATTAAAGCTGACTGTATATGCATAGTCAGACACATTTAAAGGATGTGAAGTTCTGAATGTGTTAACCATCAACTGTTCATCGTTTCCACTCCATTCATATGATGCTGCGTCAATGTTTGGGTGCATTTCTGCTGCCCCCTGTGGTCTAAAAGAGTTACTTTATTTTCTTACAAACAAACCGAGTCTTTGTTTGACATCTTCTTTGTTTGTTTTTGTCTGTTTTTCAGTCGTCTCAGCCAGATGAACTGACCATCGAGGAGCAGGAAATCTTAGAGGTCATAGATGATGGCGACATGGAGGACTGGGTGAAGGTGCGTCACGTCACAACGACACAGGCTTAGGCTTAATATAGAGTTCACATCATCATCGGTGTTTGTTTTCAACATTTTCAGGCCAGAAACCGCAGTGGACAGGTCGGCTACGTCCCGGAGAAATACCTGCAGCTGCCGTCGTCCAACAGCCTGCTGAGTATGCTGCAGTCTCTGGCTGCGCTGGACGCCCGCTCCCATTCCTCCAGCAACTCCACCGAACCCGAGATCGAGCTACCGACCGGCTCCGTCAACGGAGACTCCAACGGTGAGGGACACGCCGACTAAATTCAAATGCACATTAAATCTGAGTCTTTCCTCACATTTTCATGCACTGTCACTTTCATGCACTGTCACAGGCTCAGATAGAGCGAAGAATGGATTCCTTTAAGTCAAAGTAGAATCACATCATTTGTATAACAGCATTTAAAGAGCAGAACAACAGTTCACACAAGGGTTGCAATGATTTAATGTCGAGTAAATGAATCATTGATGATTTAGATCTGTTTGAGTGTGTTATTTTATAATTTAAAAATTAAAATTAAAATGAGCTTCTTAAATGTGAATATTTTCTGATTTATTGGCATTTTGAGTTTTGGGAAACACAGTTCAAGATTTTTCATAATTTTCTGCCACTTTATGGATCCAACAACTAACTGAATAGTTGAGAAAATATTTCTATTTGACAGTAATCATGAGTTGCAGCTCTAGTTCATACTATAAGCAAACAAGTAGCATCAGTTTAGAGAAAAACAAATAACAAACAAATATTAACTTTCTTGGTGCAGGTAGTAATTGTTGTACAGCAGCAAATGTCTTGTGTGAGAAATGGTCTAAAATATGAACAAAATTATAATATAAAAGGAGCTAGAACCATCTTTGATCTCCGCACAAAATCAAGTACTTTATAATTAAAACAGTTGGTGAATGACTGAAAATCTAGCAAAGAATGATGGAATGTTTCCTGGAAGAAGCTGAGATTTGTTTTAATTGCTTTTCTGTGATGAACACATTGATTTCCAGGCATTTAAAAAAAACCATCATCCATCCATACATACATGAATGTCCAGTTTCCAGTGGTTGGTCAAGATAGTAAAAGCTTCTTTTCAAGTTTCTAAATGGATTCTTTCTTTACTCCAGTGTCATTTGCGAAGGCCTTGTACGACTACGCGGCACAAACGGAAGACGAGCTGTCGTTCCCGGAGGGCGCCATCATCCGCATCCTGAGCAGAGAGACCCACGAGGACGACGGCTTCTGGGAGGGAGAGTTCAACGGCATCGTCGGCGTCTTCCCGGCCGTGCTGGTGGAGGACCTCGTCTGTCTCAGCGAGAACGGAGACGGACAAAGAGAAGGCAGCGCACAGGTGCGTTACAGGCGCAGAGACGAGGTGGTTGTTACGGTGGATTCACAGCAGAGTCGGCTCTCTTTTATAAAACCAAAGTGATGGTGATGTCCCCATGATGTAATGACGTGAGGTCCCTTTACTCATTTTTTGTTTGTTTTAGTTTGACACCGGTGTGTCACAGTTAATATCCTGTTCAAAGAGCGACGTTCAGCTGCTTTGTTCTCGACTAAAGCAGAAATGTGTGTATGTGTGGAAGGCGGTGAGGACCAATTTTGATTCAAAAATCTATCTTTTTTGGACATTTTAGCTGCTCTTCACTATTTTAACCCTTCTGTTACCATCCTGTCGTCACTGACAGGCATGTATACGTGTCATTACCGTAACTCCGAGACTGTTTAAGATATCTAAGTTCAAAAACTACTGGAAAGCAGAGAAATGGAGCTTTGCGTCCATATGCTATATTGTCATTACAGCTTCTCAGTACGCAGTTGAATAACTGCCAGATACCGAAAGTGAAAGTTATCTTGTAAATAGGAGCAGAAGCAATCCGGTCGTTAAAGGTTTATTTTTTTTGAGGGTTCAGACTTTGTGATAGGGTTAGGGTTAGGCATTTTCACAAATATGTGTCTCTAAGTGTACATTTGTGTGATTGGCTCCTCCTGTGGACACACCCCCAGCGTCTCAGAGCAGAGAATGATTTTAAACCTGATTTTTAAACAACTTAAGCCCCTTTTCCACCAATGGTCCCAGCTCGTGCTGTGCCGTACCGAGTCGAGTCCGTGGAAACACGCCATTGCATAGTTCTTTAATCATTCAAATTTAGAAAAGTGGTTTATAACGCTTTTTTTTTTTTGGCTGACAAAGTCAGAAGAGATATTTTTATCCCTGTTTTGAGACTTTTTACTTCTGTTCCAGGCGTCTCCCTCCCCTCTGGCTCAGTGCGATCGATCTCCCCGTAGTCCCTTCCAGCCCGGTCCTCTCCACAGCAGTCCCCTGCAGACGCCCACCATGTCGTCGCCTCTGGCCAGTCCCTGCAGCGCCACAGCGTCTCCCATCGGCCGCCCGCCCGCCTATCACAACGGGCATCACAGGCCGCCGCCAGCGCCACACAAAAGCCCCTTTCAGAGTAAGAGCCGCTGTCGTTATCAGTCTGTAATTAAGGCATGGGGAGTCATGGAGGGAATGAGATGTGGAATGTAATGACTGTGACTGAGGGTTTAAATCTTTGTCGTCTCCAGGTCCATCACAGGGTTCACCACAACCTCCTAAATACCCAGAGAGCACAGCAGGCTCCATCCGACCGGTGAGTAAAATTTACTCTGTCACCTTTATTTACGTTTACAGCCTTTTGCACATCAATGGCTACGTGAAGAAAAAGCACAAAATCATGAAGAATTCTCTATTAATTTCAAAATATACCACATTATTTAACATGAATAAGCAAACAAATCAGAATCAGATATATTGCCAGGTTAATCTCCACTATTTTATAATAATTGTAATGTTATGTGAAAGTATTATAAGCAAAACGTTTTTGTTTTGAAAAATAGAAAGGCTGCAATAATACAGCACAGACATAAATAAATGCAGAATAAAACTTGTAGTGTGCAAATGCCTTTAGACAAAAAGTTTCCACACAATATTCCTAAATCTCTGGACATTGTCGTCTTTTTTTATGACCAAAACACCATCAATAATTGAGAAATCACATCACATTTGAGCTTTTGAAATACGAATAAAACCCACAGAGAAGTCCCGTTGTTTGATTAAGACTGCGGCGATACGATGGTTTTAATCTAAGCAGTGAATCCAGATGTGAGGGATACATTTACAGTGAAGTCTGGGAAAATGAGTCATGGTAAACATGAGGAAATCCAGTGCAGTCCAGGTTTTTAACAACACCACCGGAGTCTGAGATCATCAGGTTGAGGAGGATCCATCGAAAACATCTGCTCAACATTTCCTGACCGTTTATCAAATACATGGTTCAGAAACAGTCCACTGCTTTGTTTTTACTTTCCTGGTGTAGAAGAAGTTCAATCTCATTGTAATACTCCGTGCATTTCAGTTGTAAAGTCATTTTCCTACAGAGAAAGTTGTTTTTTTTCCAACAAGGCACATTGAAAACTTGTGTAACAACCACTAATTGTATATTCTGAGTAGAAACATTAAACTAATAACATTTAAATCAATGTGTTAACCCTTAGAACACATTACTATGTTAAAACGTAGAGACAGAGGCTACAAGAATGACTAATTTAGAGTCTTATATCTTTTTCTTCTGATTTCATTTTATTTTCACCAACTATATAAACACACCTGGGCAAAAAGTACAAAAAAAAATGTTGAAATCGGATTGAATTTGTGAAAATTGGAAATATACGTCACAGTTCAAAGTTCACTTAAACAGAAGTAAAACAAAAACAGTCTAATTGTGACTTCTGCACAATTATTGCTACTCCCATTTGTTCAAAAAAGTCTGCAATATATAATTAATGAAGATATGACCTATAAACACACACGCCCCCAGGATGTCCATATAAGGAGGTGTAGATCACATGCGTGTGTATATATAGCAGAACTCTGCCTTAATGAGGATTGTGTTAATCAGCAGATTTTCCTCTTTCTCATCCATCTGTACTCCATACATTACACCTGCATGTGACTGAAGTTTCTAACTGTAGGACAAACGTGTAACACGTAAACCCACGCCGATGAAAACAGAACACGAGACATTTTCAGCTGTAAGCGAACCTGACCTGTGAATTCATGGATGTGTCCAGGTCCGCGCTGCTCCTCCGCCCCCGAAGCAGCATCCTCGTGGGCAGGTAAAGCGGAGAGAGGAGGTGGAGATCACGCTGGTGTGACCACGTCACCCTGGTGGTGGCAGCAGCAGCAGCAGCAGCAGCAGCAGCAGCGGTGGCAGCGACTTCTCCTCAAACCAGTTGGTATTTGGCGCCTCTGCGCTTTTAAACACACTCCCAAAGGAAACTTAAAAGAGGAAACTTAAACCCCCCTGAAGACACGTCCACTCTGTCCTCAGAGGGTCAGTGAGCTGTGGAGGACGACTGTGTCTTTATCCTCCTCTCAGTGTTTCTCATGTCTCAGACTCCCTTTCCCAACATTTGTCTCATATTTGAAAATAGACAGAAAACGATGAGGGTTTTCTCCAGGTTCTCTGGTGTCCTCCCACAGTCAGTCCAAAAACATGCAGATTTGTCTCTACGTGTGTCCCTGTGATGGACTGATGGACCTGTCTGGGGTGTGACCCAGCCTTTTCACCCCAATGTCAGCTGGAATTGGCACCAGCGCCTCCTCATGTGGAGGATAAAGCGGGAGAAGATGAGTGAGTGAGTGAGTGAGAGTGAAAATTCTGAAAAAATATGCAGCTCATTTTCCTGCGATGCAGACGTGAATCGATGAACAACTGATTTATTGCATTGAGACTTTAAAACACGTAATTACTTGTTTTTAATCACGTCAGTTTCAAATCGGTATGTTTTCTGGCAAAAGCGTCAGAGGAGAAGATTGATGCCAGTTTCATTTCTGTTTTTAAACACAAACCTTTGAACAAATAGACTGTGGTGAAATGTTCCACACAGTTTATTTACTCAACCGTCAAGACATAAACACCTTCTTTTTCCTGCAATGTTAAAGAAAAAAGGGGAATATTTAATTAATTGATCAACAATACGAAAGAAAACCACGCTTCAGTAACCTTTAATACATGGAATTCATGAATTCCAATACAAGCAGTCTGTGTTTTTTCTGTTTTTTAAAGGTTTTCTTTGCAGTGCAGTTAGCTTTTGCTGGAGTTACAGTAACTGTATGCAAAGTAGTTGTAGTGGAACGACCAATAGGGGGCGCCCTCTCTTTCTTTGAAGACTGTAAACACACCAAGTGCCCTGTTCCCACCGACTGAACCTTTAATACATGTACTAATGAATTTCAGTACAAACAGACTAAAGGTTCCCCCTGTTTCCAGTCTGTATGCTAAAATAAGCTAAGCTAATTCCCTCTTGCCTTCACTTTTAATATGTTTACCACACAAACACAAAAGGCATCAATCTTCTAATTCTGTGCACGAAAGGAAATCATTTATTTAAAAAAAAAAAAGAAATGCTTGCATTTGAATTTGCATATTATTGATAATAATCTCTATAATAGAGATTAGCGAACTGAAAGCATAGCAAACGTATAGTTGAGCCCAGTAATCCACGACTTGCGTGGTTTCCGTAAACCTGGCGTTGGCGTGCCCACAGTTTTCCACAGTTTTGTCCACAATCCTCGTACTTCTATGCAACAGAGTTTAGAGTTATTTGGCAGGATGTCGCATTTTTGTCGTGAACATGCAGCTTCAACGCAAAAAACCAAAAGTCCCGCCGTCTCCACTCCACTCGATTAAAAACGCCAGCGCCGGGCGAGGCTGGTCCTCGCCAAGAAAAACACACACAGCGCAACTGCACCGCGCAGTTACGTATTACGTAAACAAGGGAAAAGTGGCAATTTTACTTACGTGATAGTTTGAATCTCCTAGGAAAAAAAAAATTTAAAGTTTAAATCCTTTGCATTTATAATGGTTCTTTTTTTTTTTCTTCTTCTCCTAGTCGTCGTTTTCTTTGCACCAAAAGTTAAGGAATTCTTGAACATTTAAGGGAGAGACGTAGTGCGTACATACATAGTCTAACTTTTCTTTTTTCCTCTTGTGTTGTAAAATAAAAAGATCTAGAAAATTGTTATTATGACTCTTATGTTGCCAGTAAGGTTTGACTGGTTTGTTGAGGAGTGGGTTGCCGTTGGCGACGGTTAACACTGAGATTTATGTGCAGTTTAAACGCGCCTTCTTCATTTTTTTTTAACGGAGGAAACCATCCTGAGCTGCTAGCTAGTCCAGATTAAGAGAAAATAAGAATCCATAGTGAAGCACTTTTTTGACGTCTTCTTATTCCTTTTCAGTATTGTGGATGCTACGTTTGTTTTGTTCAACATTTCTTGTTTGACGTTTTTTGTTTACCAGCTATATTGGTATAAATATTTTCCTTTTATCGGCTCTTGCGTTATTTAGCCTTAAATAAATAGCCATTGTAGTGTCTTTTGATTTTCTTTTTTTTTTTTTTTTTTAATATTAATAGTTTACAGAGAGCTTGGAGATGGATATCTGTACAAATAATAGCACAGCTTTTTTGTTTTTGTTTGTTTTTTCTGTTTTTTAAATTTAGAATTAGATTAAAAAAAATAATAATAATAAAAAAAACAACCTTTTAAAGCCGTAGTCGGATTCGATCAGAGGAAAAGAGATATCTGTCGGCCATGTCGCTGTGTTCTCGTTGATCTCCTTGAGATCTGAATGACATCAAACTTATTTTTGAAGTTTGCATTTACCCTGTTGTATTAACAAAAAAACTATATTACAAAACAGATCTCTTTTTTTCCCCAACAGAGACGTTTATTTTTTTTTGTTTTTGTTAACTTGCTACTGGTCCTGATTCCACGTTAAGTCTGAATCTGAAATTCAGTTCCCTCGTTTTACAGTGTCAGCTGTTGAGTTTCATATTTACACACCAGTGTATGTTCAATTGTATTTATTGTGTACAAATAAATGTGAAATAAAGATAGATAACATGACAGAAACAAGACTGTGTTTTTATTATTTCAACTGTGTGTAATCTTGTAATGCAGTTAGTTAGTCAGTCGTGTTTCGTAAACCTCAAAATGATTTCTTTGTTATTTGGAGCAAATAAACCACATTAAAGAAGCTGAGAAATCGGATAACTTGTTTTAATTATATTTAAAAAAAAAACAAAAAAAAAACACTTCACAGTTGTTGACAATTGATTATTAATTGTTGCAGCTCCAAACATGCCCTCAACATTCATGCTAATTGTGAAATAAAAGTTGGAGGATCCTGAATGTTTGTGTTAAAATGTGGGTAATTTTTGTTGATAATTAAACATATTTTAAAAAATATATGTGTAGTTCACCAGAAAATGCAGTTGGTATTTGGATGAGCTGTGACCCACGTCAGTTGCCTAAAACAAACTCAAAGTGATGGAGTAAGATACAGACAGAAAAAAATAATAAGTTAAGGTTTTTAGAATCACAATCCTCTTAAATATTGATCTAAAATAAAGATTAAGACCTGGAAAAATAAAAATCATACAGCTAGATTTTAAACATATAAAGAATCGTTTAATTTTTGCTAAATGTTAATAATTTGGGGGAGTATTCCAAAATGTTCATCCTTTCTTGTCCGATGTTTTATTTTGTCATACCGGAAGCAGTCGTGTTGATTCCGGCAAGCTTGACAACTGGTGTGGAAAAGATGGCTGCTTCGGCGGCAACGGCGAGTTCTTCCCCCGGTTTGTGTCCGAATTACGCCGTTATTTGCTCCTTCCTCGAGCGATACGGACCGCTACTGGACCTACCGGAGCTCAGCTTCCCCCAGCTGGAGAGATATCTGCAGGACACGTCCTCAGGTAGGAGACAAAAATCCTCCCGCCGCGTTAATGATCACAGCATCGTGCTAACAGGGGGACGCTAGCTAGCCGAGTGTTATTGTGTGCTTTTCTGTGCTTCTTCTCCACTTAAATGTGACTTGACTGCGTCTCAGAGCTGCTCTTCTGCCTGGAAACACAGTCTGTGTGTTTTGTAACGGTTTTCCGAGCGTGGAGACGAAGCAACAGTCGAGGTTTTCTCTCACTTTGAAGCTTTTGAATCGGGGCTTAATTTTTTCCCCAAAGCTGCTGCCTTTATTTGTGAACGCTACTCGCAACACAACACAGGACGCAAATAATGTGCGCCCCGAAAACAGTGTCCGCGAGGCAACAAAGGTGGCGATAAATCACGCAACTCGTCGTGGGTTGTGATCGTGAATCGATAAATGTGTCGTTGTGCGTGGCGGGCGCGAAACTGTGCACTTTATTTACACTTAAAATATTTTTGTGATGTAGTGGTTTGCTGAGCTCCCGTGAAGCCGCCGGCAACAAGGATGGTATCCCTTCAAAGCTTTTCAAAATAAAACATCTTAACGCTCCTAACACCATAAATTTGGTGAAATAATGTATTTGATTAGCGTTCTTCGTTAACAAAGTTTGTGTGATTATATATCACATACACGTGTTTAAGAAAAAAATACATTAGAGTCATTCATAAGCTACACATTTGGCGTCTTGTAGATTTATGTCAAACCGAAGTAGATCGACTTCCGTTTGAGCTGCTAATTGTGATGGACTTGACTAATTTATGAAATCAGATGCTTTGCTCCACGCATGCGTCAAGTGTAAAATCCGTCACCTCACATTTGACGTCTGATCCCTTTAAATCAACTGTCTGAGAGATGAAGCAGCTTCATTCAGTCGCTGTTGTCCATACCTGACAAATCCAGTATGTGGTGTGGTTCAGTAACACTGTTTTTACTGTTTTAATGTCTCTCCTATTTCTATTTTATAAATAAAATGACATTTCATATAGTAGGGCTGGGGGTATCACAGGGTACCTCATGATACTATTCACGATACATGGCCCACAATACCAGTAATATCACGATACGACGATTCTGTGATGATCAATGTATTGCAAGATAATCATATAGTGATACTTCACAATATCTTTCTAACTCAAAAGATAACAAAACGACTGTGAAAAGTTAAAAGTGCAGGATTTCTTTATTTAAGTGCCATAATTTGTGAATTTTGACCCACCCCTATTATATTTTGAGTTCTGCTGTAGGACGATGAATAGGTTAAGCAAGGTGATTGAAGTGTTTTCAATAAATCTGAAACAATGTTTACAATATTGTGATTATCTTTGACAGAAATTGCTATTGTGATGAGATTCCCAATTGGTACTTCATATCATGTTGCATCTAAACTGTAATGTTAATGTAAAATGCATCAAAATCTTAAAGCATTGACTGCAGAATTTCTTCATAACACTGTTCAGACACTCATTCCAAATTGCTGTGATTCAATTCAGTTATTGCACTTGATTATATTGCAATGTTCATTATATTGCGATTAATTGGGCAGCTCCATGAATAATGTATTTTTTAGGTGGACCTGATCGGATGTCTTAGATGCAAAATAAAAGCTGCAAACATAGGTGTTTTGAGTGCGTTTTAGTTTTGCTTTGTTTTAACAAAGTAAATTGGGTTTTGTGATTTTTGTTTGTTTTGTTTGTAATTTTGCACGTTCTCTGTAAGTGTACAGATGAGAACAGTATCAAGAGAAAGTCTCACCTGTTTACGATTAGATTTGTCAAAACAAATAGTTAAAAGCATATTTTTACATTTATCGCAATATTATTGTGAATTGCAATTATTTTGGTCAAGATAATCGTTGCAGGAAATGTTCATATTGTCCCATTCCTAATCCTGTATTGGCCACTTCATTAATCTAATCCAGATTTGACGAGTCTGTATAGTGCACTTGTTTTGTCATTGGACCTGGTCTAATGTGGTCTAGATGGAAACGGCAGCATCACAACAATAGTTTTGTGCTTTTTGTTCCTTGTGATGCTTGAGCTTTTTCTCTATGAATGGGATCCACGTTTAATGAGTCAATTTTCTTTTCTTAATGGCCAAAAAAAGATTAGATTTGACTTTTATGATCCCACACTGGGGAAATTCACTTGCAACACCTCCTTCTTTCATTGTTTGAATATAAAAGTGGATTTAATCAGTATTTAGACTTGTGAATTTGTCATCATTTAACAATAATAAATAGGGGTAAAATGGAGAATTTCTAACCTGATCCTTTAACTTACCTGTCAACATACCTCTACCATCTTTTGCTTCAGTTAGTAGTTTGGCTTTTCAGTGAAAGAGAATAAATATATAAAAATAATAGTGGTCTCTTTTGGTTTATATTATGTATATATCGTGTGTTCCAATTGATGTTATGTAATGGCTTGCCAGAAATACACTTGTATATATCCCCCCCCCACTTTTCATCTGGAACTTGGTCGACTTAGAGTTGACGACTCTCACTGTTCCAACTCCTGACGTAAATGGAACTCATCAGTATTGTTTTGTGAATTCGTCTCAGCTGGCTGTTTAAAATATAGGATAAACATGAGATTACGATTTAATTATCAAAGAAATAAACACAGCTTTGGATTCAATAATGATATTTGTGTTTCCAGAAAAATGCTTGACGTATGCCTGAAGTTCTGTACGAGTCTTTGTTGTTTTTTAGACACTTAACATCTTTTGTCTTTCCTCAGTGCCAAAGCTGCTCGTCGATCTTCACGTCAAGCTGCTGAGGAAGATCGGCAAGTCTGTGTCAGCAGACAGATGGGAGAAATATCTAGTCAGGGTGAGAGGCTAAATGATTATGACACAAATGTCACTGAGCACTTGAGGATTTAGACCAAACCAAAACAAGGAGGGCCACAGAGCTGAGTGTAACTACAGAGATATGAGTTGATTTTATGAAAAATAGTGATTTAGTGCTGCTATTAGTCAAACGAAACATCACTCAGACCATGATGGGACTCTGTTAACACACACTTTAATTTGTAGAGCACCTTTCACGCAAGAAATGCACCTCAAAGTGCTTTACATCACAATAAAAAAACATTGAAACGGCACAATAAAAGATAACGAAGCCCCAGAAATTTGAATAAGTAAAATGAAATACGAAATCAATGAACTAGAATGTGATATTAAAGGAAAACGTGCAATATATAAAACAACATTAAAACAAAGAAATGCTCAGATAAAGAGGAAAGTTTTAAGCTTTCTTTTGAAAATATCCAGCGAGTTGGCTTCCTGTATAATTATGGGTACTTTGTTCCATATTTTGGGGGGCGTGACACCCTGCCAGCAATCACAGTTTAGCTGAAATTATTACTAAATTAATCATCAACTGTTTTTATAATCAGTTAATCTGCTTGATTTTCTGCTTGAAGTTCTCTGATGTTTCAGCTTCTTCAATGTGGATATATTCTGGTTACTTTGCTCTATATTTGTTTGGGAACAAACAAGATGTTGCGAACATCATCATACAAGGATCGATCATTTAATGTACGATTTATTGAGGAAACTGTGAGAAAAGTCATCTGTGGTTAGGATGTGTTAACAGAGGTGTTGAGTTTGGGTTTATTCATGTTGACAAAGCAGAATGAAATAACCTTTTCCTCAAATAAATAGGTGTGCCAGGACTTCAACACAACATGGGCCTGGGAGCTGGAAGAAAAGGGATACATGGCCTTGACGATGGAGAGCAAGGCGGGGATACTTAAAGTAAGCATTGTGTTGTTTTGTTTTGACAGTGACAGTCTGGTTTGTTCTCTCACTACCAGGACTGTAACTTAAAAAAACAAAACATTTTAGTAGAATGTAGAAATGTAGAATGTAGAAAACAAACATGAATCAGTCGTTGATGCAATTTTGCTCCTCTACAGTAATCAGTGCAACTGTTTCTCCTCTGCAGTATTTATGCGAGTGTCAGTTTGACGATAACATGAAGTTCAAAACTGCCATCAATGAGGAAGATCCCGACAAAATGCGCCTGCAGCCGATCGGCCGGGACAAAGACGGACAGATGTACTGGTTTCAGCTGGACCAAGACAACAACGTCCGCGTGTACATCGAGGAGCAGGACGACCTGGACGGCTCATCGTGGAAGTGCATCGTCAGGTAAAACAGGCAATACTGGTTTCTGTTGGTGGGGGAATTGCTGCAGGCAGCGTTATATTAAATATAAATGCTAATGTTTTGATGTTTACTCACCCAAAGCCTCTTTCTCTCTCTGCAGAGACCGAAACGGCCTGGCTGAGGTCGTCGCTCTGCTGAAGACTCAGATCGACCCTGAGCTGCTGAAAAAGGACGAGCTGCTGAAAAAGGATGAGCTTAAAAAGGAAACTAATCCCGACAGTGAGGATGACGAGGAGAAAACAGAAGGTGGGGGGGGGGAAATGCTTTTTTTAATTGTTTGTTTACAGTTTTCACTTTTCTTTTTTGTGCTTTACCAATGAAAATTAAATCTGCCCCAACCATTTTACATTTTATATCACTTATAAAGACCCACCTCTTCTCCTTGGCCTTTAGTTCAGGATAAGAAAAGTCAACCTAAACACTTCTACCTAGATTTTTGCCATTTTATTATTTTACTGTTTTACTTTAATGTTTTATACCTTGTTGCTGTTCCTTTATCTCTGTAAAGCACTTTGGGCAACCTCGGTCAACTAAAGGTTTAGGGATTCATAGGAACTGAATTTAAAAGCAATCGGTTAATCTTGTTTATTGTTTTCTGGATTTATGGATTAGTTTGAGAAAAAAAATGTCAGAAAATGTTTCTCGTTTTTTTGTTCCACAAACCAAAATTATCCAGTTTTAATGATTTCTTTGTTATGTGAAGCAACTAACTCGAAAATATTCACTTTTAACAAGCTGAAAAATCAGAGAACTTGTGTGAATGATTAAAAAAAACACTAAACCATGCTTAATATGACGCAATGGATCAAGAAATATGCCTTAGTCTTTATGACTGCCAAATTTTTATGACATTAACACAATTTGGAACTGTCTAGGGAAACGAAACAGCCATTTTATTTTATATTGCAATTGAAAATAAGAGGGAATGTAAGGAGCTAATGGTCTGAAACAGTGCACTGGGTGTTTTTGATACTGTATTTAATTGTAATGTAACCTAGCTTGTAAAAATGTTCTTCCATGTTAGTTTTCAGTGCTAAATTAATCTTCTTTTTTTTCATGTTTATGCTACAGATGAAGTTAAAAAGACTGACAACACATCAGATGCAGAACAAGACCCTAACAAGGCTTCCTGCCCGGTGTCACCAAAGACCGAGAACAACGAGAAAGTACCACAGAAAGAAAGCGTGAAAACGGAAAGCTCCGAGGTCAAATCGTCGATGAACGGCGTCATCGAAAGCAAAGGCGAAGTCGAGCTCTGCTCGGGAAACATTGATACAAAAGCTCAGAACATCAAAGAAGAGCCGATGGACGTCTCGGAAACCAAAACAAGCACAGAAACGAGCGGACTCCCCCCTGAAACCACAACAAGTTTGTCAGTAAAGGCAGAAAAGGGAGAGGAGGGGAAGAGGAACAGCGCTGAGGAGATTCAGCAGGCTCTGAAGAACGACCAGCAGGCCAAAATCCCCTTGAAGAAAAGAGGAATGAAGTTTAGTGAAGACTTTGAAAAAAACAGTGGTAGTACGGTGCAAAATCTGTCCGTGTCTCAGGTCAAGGAAGCTCCTAAAGCTGCCGCGACTCCCGAGCAGGCGAAGAAAGTAAACGATCATATTAATGGTGAAATTGAGCCAGTGTCGGAGAACGATCTGCAGAGTCATTTGAGCGAGTCGCTGAAAGACGCCGACAAAGCGCAAACGACCGGAGCAGCCGCAGTGAAATCCACAGAGGTGAGAGAAAATGACTCGGCGTCTTTAGACAAGCAGTGTGAAAAAGATGAACCCGACAAAGCTCATTCTGGAAAGATCACAGAAGAGGTCACGGTACGCCAAGGAAACATTGAAAATCCAGTCGTGAAGGCAGAAAAGGAAAACACAGCAGAGACAGAAAAGAAAGAAGCACACGAGTCTCCGCCTCCCCTGAAAGCAGAATCACCACCTGCACCTAAGGACCTCAATAAAGCACTGGAGAGGTCTTCTAATCAGGAACAGTCAGAAAAAGCAAAAGAGAGCTCGTCTGATACACAGGAGTCTTCTAACGAAAAGACAACCACATCAAAGGAAACTGATAAAACTTTAAAAACCCATGAGTCAGAGAAGCTAATTTTAAATCATGAAGTCACATCCAAAGAGGCAGAATCAAAAGATTCTGAGGAAAAACCAGCCTCTGCAGACAGGGACACATCAGAGACGAGTCCAGCTGAGGAGACCAAGACATTAAAGAGGACGGGAAACGACTCGGACGTGAAGCAAACAGTAGTTTGCGATAATGATGCTAAAGAAAAGGCAACATCTGAAGTTAATGAAGCAAAATCAGATGATTCAGCAGCAAAAGAGACGCCGGCGGTCATTAAAGCAACAGAGACACAGTCTGCTGGCGGCGAGCTATCAAAGAAACCTGATGACTCTGAAAACACAGAATCACAGTCCATCATTAAAAAGACAGAAATGGTAAAAGACGGTGACGGTACAAAGGCTCAAGAAATCACACAAAGTTCTTCTGACAGTAAAAAGGCAGACAAACCAACAGACGACAAGAAATCAGAGGAAACCTCCAACTTTACACAGAGAGCGGCGACTCCTGTTGTCAAAGCAGTAGATATATCTGAATCCTGTAAACCAACAGAGAAGAGCGACGACATAAAAGACATGGAGGTGACTCCGGAAAAAGCTGGTGAGGCCTTGGGAAAGCCTGAGAGGATGGAGACATCGGAGAAGACGTCAGAGAAGATGGCGACGTCGGAGAAGACATCAGAGAAGATGGCGACTTCGGAGAAAAGGATGGAGACGTCGGAGAAGACATCAGAGAAGATGGCGATGTCGGAGAAGACATCAGAGAAGATGGCGACGTCGGAGAAGACATCAGAGAAGAAGATGGAGACGTCGGAAAAGACATCAGAGAAGATGGAGACGTCGGAGAAGACATCAGAGAAGATGGCGATGTCGGAGAAGACGTCAGAGATGAAGATGGAGACGCCAGAAAAGACATCAGAGAAGATGGAGACGTCGGAGAAGACATCAGAGAAGATGGAGACATCAGAGAAGACGTCAGAGATGATGGAGACGCCAGATAAGACATCAGAGAAGATGGCGACGTCGGAGAAGACATCAGAGAAGAAGATGGAGACGTCGGAGAAGATGGCGATGTCGGAGAAGACATCAGAGAAGAAGATGGAGACGTCGGAGAAGACATCAGAGAAGATGGCGATGTCAGAGAAGAAGAAGAAGGAGACATCGGAGAAGACATCAGAGAAGATGGAGACATCAGAGAAGACGTCAGACAAGATGGAGACGCCAGATAAGACGTCAGAGAAAATGGAGACGTCAGAGGAGACGTCGCAGAAAACGGAGGCGTCACAGAAGACTGGGACGTCACAGAAGACGGAGGCATCACAGAAGACTGGGACGTCACAGAAGACGGAGGCGTCACAGAAGACTGGGACGTCACAGAAGACTGGGATGTCAGAGAAGACGGAGGCACCTGAGAAGATGGAAAAGTCTGAAGATATGAAGAAAACCATCAACTGTGAAGACAGTACGATGCATAATGTTGCCAAGATCTGCGACTCCACGTCTGTGCCCATGGAAGTTGACGTGGAGGTCGTTAAACAGGACCTGACAAAGCCACAGAAGGACGCCGAGACTGAGGAAAAGACCTCTGAGGAGAAAGATAAACCTTCCAGTCCAGCTGAGAAGGCCGAAGTCTCGGAAGAAACTCACAAAAAAGCCAAGAAAGAAGAAAAGAAATCTGACGAAACGCCAAAACAAATCGTGACAGATCAGCCAACATCGGAAAGTAAAATGGATTCCGACAAGGGAAGCGAAAAAGAGGCAGAAGGTGAGAAACAACCTTGTCAAGACAAAGGAAACAAAGAGGATTCTACAAAAGATACATTCTCAAAAACTGAAGAAGCAAAGGCGGAGAAACGGAGTAAACAATCAACAAAAGCGGAAAAATCCAGTGAAGAAAAGGCTAGTAAAGACGCTGACGCCAAATCCTCAACTGAACCTGAAAAACACAGCAAAGAACTGACAACTGATAAACGCACCGATGAGGAGAGTAAAAGCAAGAGCGAGGAAGACGAGTCGGCTTCAAAGAAAGAGGAGGCAAACGGCGATGAAACTCCAGCCCACGTCCGGAAGGCGGGAGGTCGTCGAAGAATCAGACCGTTTGTTCACCGCAGGAAAGCCGTACTCCAGAGAGTAGAGAGACAAGGCGACTCGGAGTCCGACACCAACACGGGCATGTCGCTGCGACGATCGCCGAGGATCTCCAGACCCACCACGAAGGCAGTAGAGATCAACAACAGGAAGGTAGAGAAATCACAACCTGCCGAGAAAGAAGAAGAAGAGCAGGATGACGAAAAGGTGGAGAAAGAAAAAGAGGAGGAGGAGGAGGAGGAGGAAGAAGAGGTGGTGAAGACAGTTCAAAGGAAACCAAGGGAGAAAAAGGTCGATCAGGAGGGTCAGCCCAAACCTAAGGTACGACTTCACTTTACATCACTTTAGAAAACATTCCATGAAATTAAATGACCATTCTGTACTTACCCATTTTAAAATTCAATGCTTTTTTGCAACTTGTTATTTACCTCAGTCCTAAAACTGTCATTTATGTTTGAATGCCATTTTATTAGGTACATCTTGCTTCAACTTTTGAATGTTGTTGATTTGTGATCTATGTTATTGACATCTATGTTATGCATTACTATTATTCTTTTACTCACTTTTACTTAAATGAGAGACAAGAACACTAAAACCTCATTATTCAACACCACATTATTAACAATGTTTCGAGCTATATTGCTCAATAATAGGTGCATGTGTGTATTTTAATCATTGATTAACCTGTCAATTATTACCTTGAATAATCGATTCGTTGTTCGATCCAAAAAATATCCAAAAAATTAGCACCCTGTGAATCTGTTTGTATTTGTGTTTCCATACGCTGTAAGTCATAAAAGCTGCAAAGCTCTAATGTCAGACATGGAACTCGGCACCTGAATGCACCACAAATCAGTCAAAATATACCAAATTCTAATGAAAACCACATGAAATGTTCCATATTTTTAAAAACATTGGCTACATTTCCGATTTCTGCTCTGTAATCATTGAAGGGGAGGAAGAGACGGAGGGCTCGATGGTCCAACACTCGAACGCGCCGCAAAAAGAAAACCTCTGAAGATGAAGATGACAACAGTGACAGGGAGTCCAGCGAGGAGGAGGAGAGCGACGAGGACGACAGCGACGAGGACTACAAGGTGGAGCGGGGCCGGAAGAGGCGGAACCGGAACCGGGAGAGACGGAGCTCGGACTCGTCGACGTCCTCGGACGACGACCTACCTCCGAACGACGACCCCTGCAAACACTGCGGTCTTCCAAATCACCCCGAGCTGGTGAGTTTCACTCAACATCTCACCAGTTTCACATTTTTGCTCCGTCACGCTGAATTATTTAGTTGGAAGATTTCAGAATGAAAATGCACAGTGGTTTAGAGGAAGGAGGAAATGGAAAGCAGGAGCTAAGAAAGCATGAAGCATGAAGCATTACCACATCAAAACAAACAATTCTATATATATATGCGTGTGTACAGACATCAAGTATAGTAAAGGGTTTAATCTATAGCACGTTTAAAAATGGCTTAACGAGCACAATGCTGTACAGACAAAACGATCCACACAAACTGTAAATAAAGATGTAGATTAAAATACAGTCCTGTATTGTGTCGTGTAGATCCTGCTGTGTGACTCGTGTGACAACGGTTACCACACAGCCTGTCTGCGTCCTCCTCTCATGATCATCCCAGACGGAGAATGGTTCTGTCCGCCCTGTCAACATGTACGTACGACGAAATAAGACGATACGAGACTTTTAAAATGAGAAAATTAACACATGTTTTAACCTTTTTATTGCCTTCGTTCTCCTCTGTAGAAGCAGCTCTGTGACAAACTGGACGAGCAGTTGCAAAACCTCGACGCGGCTTTGAAGAAGAAGGAACGAGCGGAGAGGAGGTGAGACGCCAGATGATGCTTGCGTTAAAGATGCCAAAAGTTCAAAGAAACCACAATATATTCACATTCAAGAAGCGATTATCTGAGTCTTCAGTGATTAATCTCTTAGTCTACCTCATGTGTGTTTTGTCTTGCAGGAAAGAGCGTCTTATTTATGTTGGAATAAGTCTGGAGAACATCATCACACCCTCGGTGAGTACAGACTGTGCTGCTGTAGAGTCTCCATGAGGAGACAGAAAAATATGAACCTAACCTGTCGTCGTTTGCGCCCAAACTGACCGACGTGCTCTCTGCACAGGTGGAGGTGGAGGAAGAGAAGCCAGAAATCATCATCAAAGAGAAGAAAGAAGCTAAGAGAAGTAAGAGCTGGGGTCGGAGGTCAACGAGAGCAAAGAAAAACATCAGCTACAGGTTTGTGCTCACATGGAGAAATATATAAGTGCTGTTTATTTGTCTGATTGAAAAATATGTCAATTATATAAAAATGTAGAAAAGAAATGAGTTAAAAAAAAAGCAGCAATGCTTGACCAAATAACTGCTGAAGCATTTGGGACAGAGTTGTACATAACTGCCTCCTCCTGTAGGGGGCGTCTGTATCCTCAGGGTTCCCACCCACATGATGATTTTTGTTTACAGAGACAGGGAGGGAGACACACACACAGATAAAATAAAATAAAGTTAGAATATGTGTGGATTTGGATTCATCATTTTCAACAGATCTTCTGTCGGTCTATTTTTGCTGGGAATCGCACACATCACACGTGATTAAAAACACAGTGTGATGTCACACACTGTGAACCAGGCCATATGTTTGGAGAGTCTGTGCAGGCTTCCTAAATCACAAATTATAATGAAAGTTTAGCTCTGAGTTTACCACGACAGTGTGATTCAGCCGCTCATCGACCGTGTTTCTCATGTCACTGTTGCAGATTTGATGAATTCGATGAGGCGATCGAGGAGGCCATAGAGGAGGACATCAAAGAAGCCGAGGGTGGAGGTAGGACTCTCCTACGCTGCGATCGTACATGCGTCAAATCTCATTTATTATGTTTAAATCACGTGACGCTCCACTCACACAAGCCATGTTTGCTTGAGGGATGTGAAGATGTAGAAGGAAAAAGGAAATAGAAATAGAAAATGTGCTTTGTTGTTGTACATGAGAACATGAAGATGAATGCTCCGAACATTTATTGTACTTGTTTTATTCTGTTAAAAGTATGAAAAATGACTAGAAGCAGTCTAGTACAGTCCACCTGGAAAACTGCAACGTGTCCTGACTACACTATCATTTTTGTTCATATTAATGAAAGGTTTATTTTTTTCACAATCGATTAATCTGTGGATTATTTTCTCGATTCGTTTGTTCCATAAAATGCCAGAAACTGATGATGTAGATGACATTTAATTACATTACATGTCATTTAGCAGACACTTTTATCCAAAGCGACTTAATGATTTCTTTGTTGTATGGAGCCAAAATCAGAGAGCTTGTTTTAATTAATTTTTGAATAACTTAATAATTAACAGTTGCAGCTCTTTTGTAAAGCAAAACTGAAGAAGATTCTTTAACTCTTCTCGTTCGAGATGTGTGAGATTGTTTAATAATTGTGTCCAGGAACAGGTCGAGGTAAAGACATGGCCAACATCACGGGTCACAGAGGAAAAGACATGGCCACCATCATTCAAGCAGAGGAGGAGGGCAAAGAGAACGGTTGCCCGCCGCAAGTCAGCGCTGGACAGCGCAAGAAAAAACGCAGGCGACTCAATGACCTGGACAGCGACAGTACGGTGGACGAGGAGGAGAGCGAGGAGGAGTTTCGTCTCAGCGAAAGGTAAAGAAACAAAAAAAAAAGCTCTGGTTTTGACTTTCTCTTTCACCTCGCGTTTCACCGTTTGTGTTTTTCCGTGTTCCGCTGCAGCTCAGAAGAAGAGTTTGTCGTATCCAACAACGAATCGGAGGTGGAGACGGAGGTCGAGTCCAACAACAGCGGCGGCAGGCGTCGCAAGTCCTCGTGGAAACGGCAGCCAACGCGGCGAAGCTCCCGAAAACGGCGGAGACCGAGAGGGTATTCAGACGACGAGGAGGAAGAGTCTGATGAGGAAGATGAGGATGAAATAGGTATTTAAGTTATATGTGTCACTAGTGTTGAAGTCAAGACCACCAAGTCGAGACCAAGACCACAGTGTATCGAGACCAAGACTTTGAGGGGTCGAGACCGAGACAAGACCAAGACTGAGGCAGTAAAAGTTGGACGTGGTCCCAGCCGTCTCCGTTAGCGTAGCTTTGCAGAATTTACATGTTGCGCTGTGTTTTCTTTCGGAGGTATTTATGCACAACAAGTCTTTGTGGTTCAGGTAACCACATTTTATTATAGATGAGTTAGCTGACATCTTCTCACGGCCTCTTCTCCTGTCACATGCACTTTTGTGGGGGCGTGTGAAAGGGGGCGGGAGGGCTGACAGCCATTAATGGTGACACAAATTTCAAATGATAAATGAGTCAAGTTATTGGTTGTACCCGAAGCAGCACGATTTACGCAAAATCACAGTAATGATATTAACAAGTTAATCCAAAAATGCACAGGCAATTTATTGATATCCCTACAGTTGTGGTCTTGATCGGTCTTGAAATAAAATCTCGAGTACGCTTTGTCCAAGACCGAGTAAAAATGCAGTCGATTACGAGACGAGATCTCGAGTACTATGACACTGTGTCACGCCACAGTGTTTCTCTTTACATTCCTCACCCGTTCTTCTTCTTCTTCTTCTTGTTTTCTTTTTCGTCCAGTGACAGAAGGCTCCAGCGAGTTCAGCGACAGTGACCTCGACATGAGTCGGCGGCGATCGCGGCGGAGTCACAAGCAGGCGGTGAACTACCATGAGACGTCGGATTCTGATGGCTCTCAAACCAAACGGGCCAAAGTAAAACCCAGACGTCGCCCGGACAGTTCAGAAAGCGAAGGTCAGTCAGAAACATGCAGACTTCTGACCTTAGTACAAAAAAGTTGAATTATTTTTATAACCATTAAAGCGAGTGCCTCTCTGTTTGGCACACTCTCGGTGGAAACGAGGAACAACTGATTTTAGCCACTTAACCAAAGACTCAACTCAAGTGTATGACACTTTAAGAAGACTTTCGCCACTTTTTCATGCAGTTCGTCAGCCTTTTCTGACCAGAAACGGAAGATTTTTCTGTCGCTTTTAAACCACTCACTCCCTGCACCAAAGTCCATAGAAAAGAAGCAATTTTACATCACAGCACCCAGGAGTTGTTGATCCACCGCTGTCTTTATTAATAAGTTCATATGTGTTATTTTTTTTACTTTGGTTTTTGAAATACTTTGTTTGAATTCACCTAAGTGAAACAAACTTACCAAACGAGTCCTTGCAGGCTAAACTCGCTGAATTTCTCTATGAACTTTAGTTTCTTGTTAGAAAATGCTGTTCAATGTTGTGATAAAGCAGCAAACATTTTCTCAAGTTAACGTAGAGTATAAGTTGGTAGGTAGACAGAATAGTCGGTTCTCTAACTTTTTACATGGGGACTGTCTTTGTTAAAATGACAATTCACAGTTTAACATGCAAATTTGATCATATTGTAACATTTCTGCCATTTCCTCAATAACTGATATTTTGAATAAGAAAAACCAGCCATTTCCAAGAGATGTGACAGGTTTGAGGAACGATTCCCACCTTTAATGCATGCTATTTAATTCACACTAAGTAAATTACAATTATTTGGGGACCCAAAATGAATCCCCTGTGACCCATGAGTAAATGTAATGATAACAAAACTGTTTTTCTTTTTCCAGCAAGTTTCTCCAGAGACTCCGAGGAGGAGCCGAGGGATCAGAGGGTGAAGAGGAGAGCCGACTCCTCGGAGGAAGACTCGCGGCAGCGCCACAGGCGCCTCGCACTGAAACGCAGGAGAGCGTCTGAAGACGACGA